>NC_051180.1:156304993-156604993 GCF_013339695.2 Rhipicephalus sanguineus
GGGTGCGCGCTTACGATGCACGTCGTATCAATGATATCGTCCCTGAGTTTCACATTGACATTAGCGAAGCAATTTTCGTAGCGCTGCCTACATCCTGAAAACCGATATCGCCGCAAAGTAAAATGCGTGTTTGCTTTCACATGATGTTATAGTACCGGACCTACGATCTCAGCTGCGCGCGACATAAACCTGCCTTGACGGCCGGCAAGTCACACTCGTCGAATAACAGCCCTGCAAAAAGGAAACAAACACAAGAAGTGTGTGGGCTTTCGTTTAATTAGCCCGCCGACAGGGACGTGTTTACAAGTCACCGCCAACACAGGCACGCACACACACACGCACACCTTGTCCCAGTGTAGCCCGAGGGATCCTGGCGTCGAAGTAGGCCGCCACGAATACACATCCCCCGGGCGGCGACGCGCTGTAGGGGAACAGCGGTTCAAGCCGGAGCCTGATTCCCAATTACCAAGTGCCTCCGAGCTGCTTCCGAAAACAGCCAGGGGTCGTGGCTTTCCCTTCGGGGAACAAAATGAGCCAATCTGCGTCCTCGGGAGAGCGAAGCTGACCGGTGCCAGCGAGCGGCCCGAATGTCACACCGGTACTTTCTGACTTGGCTCACTAATCCGCGCGGATTATGGCCGAAGTGGCCAGCAAAAACAGTTTCCCCACACTAATGCGGCTCAGAGCGATCCGTGCCAGCTTCAGGTGCTTAATCAATGGAAAACAACTTACTTCGCGCGCCTTTTTTCTATTCTTTATTTATTGACACGTGCGAGTCAAAATACAAGCACTACTAACTGAAGGCACTCACTCACTCACTCACTCACTCACTCACTCACTCACTCACTCACTCACTCACTCACTCACTCACTCACTCACTCACTCACTCACTCACTCACTCACTCACTCACTCACTCACTCACTCACTCACTCACTCACTCACTCACTCACTCACTCACTCACTCACTCACTCACTCACTCACTCACTCACTCACTCACTCACTCACTCACTCACTCACTCACTCACTCACTCACTCACTCACTCACTCACTCACTCACTCACTCACTCACTCACTCACTCACTCACTCATTGACTTTCAACGAGATGAGAAATTGCTACCGTTTCGTTCACATTGTCTTCACATTGGTACTGCTTTTGGTTCCATGTCGCCTAGTTTTCGGCGTTTCATTCCATAAAAATAGGATGGGGAGCTAGCTGTAGCTGTACAGTTGGCGTATCCATCAAGAGTGTCAGACGTTGGCGATAAGTATTTTGGCGTTGTCGTGTTATGGAAATTCTAAGGTACTAGAGTTATGATGATAGGATGGCGACTTAGCATTCTTTGCATGCGCTAATGCAAATTCTGCCAGAATAATTCGCGCGCGCGCGCGCACGCACGCACGCACGCACGCACGCACACAACACACACACACACACACACACCCACACACACACACACACACACACACACACACACACACACACATCACCAACACACACCACACACACACCACACACACACACACACACACACACACACACACACACACACACACACACACACACACACACACACACACACACACACACACACACACACACACACACACACTCTCTCTCTCTCTCTCTCTCCAGCGAGAAGAGACTGCATGCATAAAGAAGTGCGCGCACGCGCAACTCTATCTCGCCGCTGTGGCCCCCTGGAGCATGTGGTTACACTAGACAACACCGCAAGCCCATTAGCACGTACGCACAAGCGAGTGCAAGCGGTAGAAACGGGAGACAGAACGTCAATGCGTGGAGGCGGGAGTCGCATGTGGAATCGGCAGTCTCAGAAACGTGGACATACGAAAAAAAAAAAAATCATTCCGCCTGGCTAGGTGTGGATGTCCGGATGGAGGACTGCGCATCTCACATTCCCGTCTAAGCTGTCCGTGGTAGCCTCGCATCTGGAACAGCGACGCGGAGGAGAAGCTCGGGGCCTTCTTCTTGCTTGGCCAGTGGCCCGTGTGTGCATTGTGTGTTCTTTGCACTCGATGGCGCGACGACGACGCCCCCCAGTGAGTCGATCGACAGTCGGACAAAAACGAGACAAAAAAAGAAGGAAAAGGACGAGACAGCTGGCAAGAAAAAGTTTGTGCGAGGACAGGGCGACGAAGGAGACAGCAGCGATTTGGACCCTGGTAGGCAAAGGGCAAGCGACAGCGGCGCAAGAAGGCCCGTGCTGCCGATGGCGGAACATGGCCGGGGCCCTGATGTTTGCGCAGCACTTGACCCAACGGCAACACGAGACTCTCGCTCCATTGCAGAACGCATTAGACAAACATGAGCGTGCTGCTTTCGGCGTAGGCCAGGAGGGAGGGCGCGTCTTGCTTATTCACGGAGACAGGAAATCTCGCCTCCCGCTCCGTTTCTTTACCTCTCCCAGACGGTGCAGTGCGCGCCTCTTGTGCTGTGCTCCGCATAAATGGAATCCGCCGTTGCTCGCTCTGTGTTTGGCTTCTTTCTTGCTCCAACTTTGTTTCTCCTCGTGTGGACACACGCGGACCGAAAGGAAATTTGACGTCTTTTCGCTGCCGTTTGCTCTCGCCTCAGTGGTAGTCCCTGCGTTCCCGACAGTGTTTTCTTGAGACTAGGGCAATGCATTAGAAGCGACGTGTACTGTTTGGAGGCATTCGAAAGGTTGGCTCTGGTAGCATTTGAGAATGAATTGGATCATGTAATATTTTGTGTCTACATCGACAATACTGTCGTCGAGTCACTATCTGTTGATTCCGAGTCGCATTGAGGTCAGTTCGTTATTATTTTTTGTTCATTTGCTCAAAGTACCGGGATTCCATCGACAGGCCGACGGGAGATTTTACTCGCAATAGCCAAGAAGTAGATTCAAAAGCATGGAAAAACGGCTGAGTTGGGGTGCGTTTGCTTTTTCCCTTCGTATGTACCAAGTTGCGCTGTGTGCGGGGATAGCCAATAACTGACGTTCTAAAGAAATACGTTACCTTGTAATCACTGGCTATTAACAAGAGCGCAAACTTCCAGCTCACTCACACAGGCGTCGAATATAAAAAAAAGCAACAACAACAAAAAAGGACACCTTATGTCAACATTCGACTATGTATGCAACAAACTATTTCATATACTTACAGGATCTGAAATTTGGGTGAGTTTGTAGGAATTCATACTTGAACAAGTAACTTAATTAACATGAACACAAGAAGTAACAGGAAGGCCGTCTGGTGTTGTTACTTCTTGTGCCCTTGTTACATGCGCCACTTGTTCACGTATGTATTTGATCAACTGTCGACAACGTCAGGTACACCAAAAGGCGTTTCACGCAAAAACATTGTTACACTGTAATCATGTGACAGCAGAAGCCACTATTAGTTCGTGAAACTAGGAGAGAATTCACTGCAGCGCGACCGAACAGAAAAAGAAGAAACTGCCGAGGCAGCCTTATCGTAAAATTGCTGCAGGAGGATAGGTCGTTTCTGAATTAGAGCCATTAACGGGGAGCTTTTACTGCCGATACACGTGCTCTTCCACCGACGTCGTCGCGTCTTCATTTTGCTGCGTAAACTTTTCTTTTCTGTTCCCGTATCGTTTGGCTTTCCTTCTCAAACGGGAATGTAGCCACTTCCTTCACTTCCCTTGCAGGAATTTGGCCGTGACTGCGCATGTACGAAGAGAACGCGTTCTCAAAGCGCCGAATGCCAGCACTGAGCAAAGTACCGGATATTGACGAAACCGAACACGCCATAAAAGGATACGGCGCGAATTCGGTGGGGTTGCGAATGTCTCCCTTTTTAAGTTCCTTTCGATAAGTACAACACGATTTCAATCGGTCTAAGGAATCACGCTCACGTAAAAAAAAAGGGGAGGGGGGACGAAGAGAACGACTGACCTGTTACAACACAGGATATTAGGCATTTATAATGAAAAAAAAAAAGCTAGAATAAGATATGCGATTTAAAACGTTGTTACAAGAAAACCAGGGCTTGCCGGCTCTCACTGATGTGCAATATGTCGCCAGAATTCTATGTTTTTCATTAAAGAGCTTTCTCTCTCTATCTCTCTCTTTCAGTGTTGCGTAGAATCCTAGACCTGAATTACCTGTACAATTGCCGGCAACTCGGCAGCGGCACTATTGGTGGGAACTGTTAGAAGCCACCAAGTGATTTGCGTTCGCTTACCTGTCGTTACGTAATGTCTTATCAGGTGGCGTTGCGTTAGGAACACTTTGCCAAACTTGAGGCACTGTCGCGGGTAGTATGAAAATAAGGACGATATGAAACCTTGATCAGGAGAGAGGCTGAGAACCTCAGGTTATTGCCATCTTTTGAGAACGAAAACTAAGACCAAGTAATGTAAAAGCGAAAGGCGGGGGAAGATAGAAGAGAGGAAGGAAAAGGAAAGACAGAACGACTGTAGGTTGATCAGAAATGTTGGCTTCCTTCGGCTTGTTAATTTCAAAGGAATAATACAAAGACGAGAGAGATGACTTTGCGAGGAGGTTATGAGAGAAGCAGTGGAAACACGGGCAAGCTGTCCTTTTAACGCGCCAGTGATAACGAAGTAATAACTCATGAAATATGGAGGAAGGTGGAGCAAACGAAAACAGGCATCGAAGAAATGAAAGATGGACGGGTTGGTTACTTTTTGTGGTGACGGCGCCGTAGTACTCGCCATTGCACCGTTGTAACTTTCATGCCACTCACAGTAAACGACTGAAGGCTTCGAAGCTTCGCAGTATGTAGATACACTTTCATTTTTTTAGATCCTTGTAGACTCTCTGTCCTCTGTCAGGCTGATTATTTATCAGAGAGAGATCATGAAGGGACTGAAAGCGATGTATGAATGCAGAAGTCTCTAACTTAGAACTTCTCTCTCTCTCTCTCTCTCTCTCTCTATAATATATATATATATATATATATATACACGTCTGACTTCACGCGGCCATCACTCAGCGCCAGAATACATACTTTTGCAAAAATACATTGCTACAAGAAAAAAAGCGACCTCACCATCAAAACGACAAAGTAATTTCACCGCCATATATTAGAGAATTGTAATTAGTTTGCATTATTTTGTTGCTGACCTCTTCTGGACAACTTTCAGGTTTGTTCACCGGTGTGTCGCGATGAATTACAGTGAATTTCTAGAGTCATCATCAAGCCATGCGTGACCTCTAGTTATGCCATGTACTGAGAAAATGAATGCGTCAGGTTTCTAGTCTCTGGAGCCGTTTCATCTACAGGCATGACGAGAGCTGTGTTTTTATTCCTCTCATAACCAAGGGCTGCGCAGCGGGTCCGATTCCAATGTCACGTGGTTTGCTTAAGCTAGTTTCAGCTTCTACTTAATCAAATCACGCCCGCAACATCGTAAAGTGCACAGTTCGTGGATTCCATCTAGGTGTTTCGAATTGCTTTACAAACGACCTGGCGGTTCTTTTTTTTTGCAGGGTTCAACCGCAGCATACCTGGATACCCCCGATACACAATGATAGGGGATCCCGGCCAAGGAATCCACAACTTAAGGATAGACAACGCGACGCTAGAAGACGACGCTGAATACCAATGCCAGGTGAGTGAGACGACGTTGGAGCGTTCACTCATCTCAGGTGACCCTTGCAAGAGGAGCCGAATTAGAAAAATAGAAGTTTCATCCCGACCGTCGAAACCGGTTTGTGTAGGTATGCCCGTGTCGCGGTGTTGCTATCGGGATCTTGAGTCGACTTAACGCTTCCGATTGATGATGAGTAAGTCGTTTTGCCATTTATATGAGAGAAGAAAAAAAATATAAGGGTAAGTCGGGGGTGGGGGAGAGACGCAAAAAACAAAGTTGGTCTGTGAACTAATTTCGCCATTGCAGTGAGATATCGGTTATTCAAACCACGCACGCTTTCTTGAAAATACTTGAGTTCATAGCTAGGCTGTCTAGATTCTTGACTTTTTTTTTGTGCGCGCTGTTCTCTTTCTTTTCAGGTTGGCCCGACAGCAGACCACAAGGCTATCCGAGCGGACGCCCACGTCACTGTGTTGCGTAAGTGAATTAACCACTGTGACCACATATACTGAGCTGACATGCGCGTAGTTTTCAGTACTTGATACCGACACAACAGAGATACCTTAAAATATGTCGTGGAAGGAACCGCGAAGTTCAGAGGAAGCTACGAAAACGACGAAAAACAACAAGATGAAGAAGAAAAAAAAAACCTCAGTTCAACACGAACAAGGATGACACAAGAACGCAGGACTGGCGCTAATTGTGAAGTGAAGTGAAATAGCGTCAACAACCTAAATCTATTTCCGCAGGTAGTTATCACTTGCTTTGCATCGTAGCCATGTTAAGGCGTGATACCGTGTAAGAAATAGGGAAAAAACGAGCACGAAACAATCTATTTTCGTGCTCGCTTTCGCCTCAGCAATTGCTTCGGGGATGGAGTGCGCCCAGCGACTCCAGACTACTTAGTTCACTAAACGATGAGCGTCATATCTAAGACGCAAATTGAGCTAAGCTACCCGAGAAAAGTGCGTGGAGCTCTGCCGAGAAGCGAATGCCAGGCCATATGCCAAGTCAAGAGGGGCGTATAAGAGCTTCCGCTCTAACCCCATCCGTCCACGCTGTCGGCGCAGAAACGACCTGTCTCCAGCAGGCCGTCTCCTTCGCGCTTATGCTTCCGTATCCTGCGGCAAAACGTTGGCACTGCCCAGCAACATCCGCCGACGCCGGCGCATGGGCCGGTGGCAGCTCTCTACCTTTTCTAGATATCAGAGAGAAAGAGAGGGTTAAAGTGAGAAGGAATGCACCTAGGGAAAAGAAAGATGGGGCCTTAGAAACCAAGTGCACCAGAAGCATCGTGAAAAGCGCAGAACGAGGGTTAGGCTTAGAAGCCCCTCCGGGCGACTCGCGATTTTTCTAGCCCGTGGAAGATGGTTGGCCTACGGCCGGTAGCGGAGCTTGCAGTATGCCGCCGCGAACGCCGGAATATCCGCGATGCAGCCCCCCCCCGCCCCTTCACCTCTCCCTTCGCACCCCTTCTCTTTCTTCTTCATGTTCTTTTTCTCGACCGTTCTCGACGCCAGTGCTGCGATCTCTAGAGCGTTGAAGCGCGCCGAGATGATTCATCATCTTCTGTCAAGGCGCATTACGCCAGTCATCCGGCGATCCACCAAGATTCTTCAACTTTTAAGCCTGCAGAAAGAATTCCTTCGTCGCCTTTGTTCAGATTCTCCTTGGCGAATTCTTCCGCTATTTTTTAACATTTATTTTGTTCCAATATAGGCCGCCGGTGCAGAGGCTATAGCTCGACCCTAAGCGCGCTACTTGGCGTTTTTGACTTCCGTGAAAGCGTGAAGCGTAGCTTGAACATTATTTCTTTTCTTTTCTTTTTTTTCTTTTTTTCCCCTTCACTGGCATTGAAGCGGCCGCTCAGGTCGGTTGCAACCCGACGGACATTAACTCGAAATTATGTCTTGTTTTCCGCTGCGCCCAGCTTATGCGGAATACTTTTATCGCTTTAACCCTTTGAACCTTTCCTTTTTGAACCCTTAAAGGTTTTCAGCGGAGGAGAAATCGTTTTGTTCGAAAGTAAGAACATGCTGACTACCCTAGTGAAAAAAAAGCAAATAAATATACAAAAGAATCAAAGAGTCTTTTACTTTACCTTTGTCAAATTTATTATCTGTTTTGTTGTATCTCGATCACGCTGCATGTTCACCACATTTTGAGAATCCTCTGAATTTGCGCATCAACGCACTTCTAAAGCGGGTAAAGTGCAAACCATTATAAGCTACGCGATCTTAATAGATCTTGGATTACAGCAGTATGATATGAAAGCATTGCAGCCGCAGAAAAAGAAATATTTTCGAGGTCCATACGATAGAAGTTTTGATTTTTATCTTGTGCAGGTTTATTTCCGCAGTCTTGCAAGTATACCCTTGCAATGAGCGAAGCCAACACATTTACTTATTTATTACTGCTGCAGCGTTAAGCAGTTGCGCATGAAAACAGTTCGACTTCCAGGTGGAGGCATTCTGACAGCATGATGCGAGAACCGTCGTTCACGCAGGTACACGTTATAACGAGACACATTCTCAAACAAGAACGGTAGGAACGCTCCGTCAGGCGCATTTTGAGGTGTCAAGCTCCGAATCCACTAAGACATACTGCGGTCTTCAGCCACTACATCGCGAATGGCAAACCTATAGCTCCTTCTCGCGGCTTTTGCGTATGTGATGGAACGATTGAGAAAAATGTTATGCGCTTGTTCTTACTACTTCGCAGTGATCCCATCTTCACGCACTGTATACTTGCAGATTCTCGACTATTTTGGTAGACAAACATTTCACCAACGTTTCTGGTCTCTTTTAGTGCGATAGCAATTATATGGACAGTCTCGGCTGGATTTTGCCGTCGCCGTCGCCGCCGTCATGCACCGTATATGTATAAGTATATATATATATATAAGCCCCAAAGAAAAATCAGAAAAATGCTTCCGAAGCGCGGAATCGAACCCGGGACCTCTCGCTCCGCAGCGAGTGGCGCTAACAACTACGCCACGAAACGCAGATCCTCCACGTAGCTAACGGTGAGCGTTATATACACTCCCTTTACCGCTGGACGGACTCGGAGACGGCAGGCGTAAGTGTTTCTTCATTGCCAGCCACATGGCGCTAGGAGCGCGACGGGCGCATTTTTTGCTTTTTCATTTCGGCCTCGTCAAAATGTAAGCCGCCAGGGCCTTAGTTGAAACAGGAAGATCGAGCTCAGAAGCCTTAGAAGCGTAAGCCAAAGGACGTCCAACACTACTGCAGTTATTGAAGCGTGTCGAGCTGAGTGACTGTCTATTGTGGTTATACAAGTCTCCTATGCGTGGTCACAGTGTTCCGGCTCAATTGCTCCCGTTCTCTTTCACCTAACATGCAGGTTTGCAAACCAATCGCTCGTTTTATCGATCCCCTCGCCTTTATTTCCTTAATGTTCGCTTTACTATTTTTTTTCTACAGTTGACCACGCTTCATACTTGCCAAAACTATGATTGCATGCCCGTGATCACGTGCCCAAACAATGATTGCGTAACTTAGGAGCGCGATTCGTTGGGCAAGTTGGTCGTTCGTGTCGAGTCGCAGATAATGTAGGTAATCATTATATTATAGTTTTGTTATTGCTATTTCCTTGTCACGTCTTCTTTATAATCTGTCGTTTCCTTCAATAAATTCCAGTTGTTAGTAATAATAATAACTGGGGTTTAACGTCCCCAACCCACGGTATGATTATGAGAGACGCCGTAGTGGAAGGCTCCGGAAATTTCGACCACCTGGGGTTCTTTAACGTGCACCTAAATCTAAGTACACGGGCCTCAAAACATTTTCGCTTCCATCGAAAATGCAGCCGCCGCGGCCGGGATTCGATCCCGCGACCTTCGGGTCAGCAGTCGAGCGCCATAACCACTAGACCACAGTGGCGGGGCTTGCAGTTGTTAGTCAGCGCTTCGTCTGTCGTGTCATCACTTGTGTCCGCGTTTTTTTTTTTTTTCAGCGCTGTAAATACCTCGAAATGGTTGCGTGTCTGTGAACAGCATTTTTAATTGTTTTTTATATCATTCCCTCCCGTGCGCAGTGCCTCCTTCTTCGGTGACCATCACGAACCACCCGAACGGAAGCAGCGTGGAAGTTCGCCAATCGGACTCCGTCAAGCTCACCTGCGTCGTTTCCCAGGCGAAGCCCGCAGCGCAGCTCAAGTGGTACCGCAAGAACGTCGAGCTCCGACCAGGTGCGTGATACGTTTATGAGGCCCGGCGGTAAACGGAGCACGCCGCAGATTCTTCCGTCGCCGACAGCTCGCAAGAGAGTCGTAACACGGGGCGGAGGAGGACCCCACTGCCGCAGATAAGAGCTGTCGCGTCAAAAAGCTTTCGTGGCTCGAGATTTACGGTGAGACGAATCGATACAACTATTGCAAGGAGAGGGCTAAGAGCGCTTACATATTGGTTTTCTGTGCTCCTAGGCATCTAAGGTTTAAGAGCCCCAGAAAGAACGGTTGAAAGAAGAAACCCTCTGCCTCGCGCTACTGTTTAGACAAAGGGATTTATTTGAACATAAGTACACTGCTTAGATTCTTCAGCCTTACAGCTTAGCGATGTTTGTTAAAGATTAATTATTTATTCATCTTTATTTCATCCTTGCGCTCGTGCAAGAGGGCCTTAGATATGGCGGTGGTAAGAACACGAGTAAGATTCATGGCATACGATGCTAGCTATTTGAAAACGAACAATTATATACGCGGAATACTCGTGATGGGTGTGATGCAGCACATGCGATGAATGTGTCAGAGAAGCATGGTGATGAATTATCAATGTCTATGTTGAGGACACTTTGCGTGTGACTTGTGGTAGTGTGCATAACATTTGTTATACTCATTCTCATTGCTGTTTCTTGTTTCTTTTTTATCTGATTACTGACTTCATATTTCGAGAGAGCCGGTACTAGGGATGCCTGCTTTAACAGCCTGCTTGAGATAAATAAACAGAAAGATTCATTGCAGAATATGTTGCCAGGCTAGTTTATTCACTCTTGCTTGGAAGAAAAATGCGCGCACATTACACGGGACGAGTTCAGAGACACAGGACAGGGGCTAATCCGCGACTAAATTTTATCAGAACACATACTGCATTAGAAAATTTTATATGGTGCCTCATAATCATATCGTGGTTCTGGCACGTTTAACGTCAGAAATTATTGTCCACCACGGCAGACCAGTGGTTACGGTGCTCGGCTGCTGACCCGAAGGTCGCGGGTTCGATCTCGGCCGCGGCGGTCTCATTTCGGTGGAGGTGCAATGGTAGAGGCCCGTGTACTGTGTGATGTCAGTGCACGTTAAAGAACGCCAGATGGTCGACATTTCCGGAGCCCTTCACAGCGGCCGTCCCTCATAAACATATAGTGGTCTTGGGACGTAAAACACTGGATATTATTTCTAATTAATCCCAGAAATTATTGTCACCGCATGCCAGCCCCTCTCCCTGAGCTTCGCTCGTTCCATAGTTCTTATCATTTTATTTTCACTTTGCCGAGTAAGATCATCGCTTTTTTATTTTTAATAAATGCACTAAAGAAGAGGTTAGGCCTCATGTGCGGCGCCGCCGACTCCTCTTACATTACATAGCAGCTTTCTTCGTAGTGTTGTAATGAGTGTTTGCGCAAGAGAAAATTTTACTAAGCATAAACGTTCACAAACCAGGATCTCCTCGTTTCTTTCGTTATTTTTGTTGTGATTTTTGTTCATGAAGAGAGAGGTCTATTATGATATCGAAGGCTGGGGGTCTTCGAGGTGCTAAGAAAGATCGAAGCTGCTTGCGTCCATTGACGTCATCCTTGTGTCACTTCTTCGCAGACAACGTGCAATACAGCGTGGAAGAGAGCGAAGCAGGCCGCCAGAACGCCATCAGCAGCCTGACGCTGACTCCGCATCCCGAGGACAACGGTGTCGTCTACTCGTGCGAGGCCGTCCATCCCGCATTGGGCACACCGCTCTCCACATCCGTCAAACTGGACGTGCTTTGTGAGTTGTTATATAATTACGTTGGCGCTCATGCAAGCGCACATTCTTTTTCGAGGACACAATAGCAGTGCGTAAACAACTGGGCTAATGCACGTCCACTTTGATCTACAGTTACTTTGCCGCCGCTCCGCAAGCATACTTTCCGTTACATTCGTAAGTCCGTGTCATCCAGGTAATCGGGTAAACACGTAGCTTACTGCACTGAAATTTCACCACGGTAATTAGCTTGTCGTTTGTTTTTTTTTTTGTACAGCGAGGCAGTAACGCAGTGCGAGTTGTTCTCGTACGTGTCAGATATTCATAGACCTGATATCAAGCGCGTGGTGCGGTAATCTCGTTCTAGGAATCTCACAAACAAATAAACTGCTCGCAGAACACTCAGCACTGTTACTGCTGCATTGCCAACATGTCTCGGGGAGTACCTGGACTTTCAAGTCTCTCCCCTTTACATCGCACAACGTCTCCGAGTTGAATATAGGTTTTAATCCTTGTTCATTGGCGCCGTGGCGGTAGCAGCACGTCAGCGTCGGTCCAAGCCGACGTCACGGCCTCAAGTGTCAACGCTAGCGGGTGTCCAAAGCTGTGAACACTCGAGTTAAACACCCACATCATAACGAAGTTTCCAAAGTCTTTCGGCGTGCTCGGAGGAGTCGCGATTTATCCGCTCGCGGCGCGCGTTCACCTGCGCGTTAGAAGCCGCGCGCTCTGCAGCGGCGGCTCTGTCGGGACCACTGAAAGCCCCAGCGGCGCCACGGCGCGTCACACGAAACGAGGTGTGAACCAGACGAGACGACGACGGAGGCGAGGCGCCTTCATAATCGCCAACTGAGCCTGCTGGCCCGCAAAGTGCGCTCATCGGCGGGTCCCGCACCATTCGCGACGGGGGAAGTGGCGGAGATTCCCCCCCTTTAATCGCATAAATTACGCCGCGAGGTAAATTGGAGGAGGCGCACCCCTCTTTGGCTGACGTCCCCCCCCCCTCTTCCCCCTCTTTTGGGGTGGCGGTTGGGTTTAGGCTGGAAAATTTAATTTGCAAATGCGTCCAGGCTTCCCCTGCCAACAGCCATAGCGGTGGTTTCTAGCAGCCGCCTCGCCCGCCCCGAGCGTGTTGCTTCAGCTAGCAGCCTGTCTGTGGAGCTGTGTTTACCTGCATCATTTTATTCGCTGCGGAAACGAGTGCACAGTCGTGCAAAGCCTCTGTCTGATGCTAATGTCGCGAGTAAATCACCGTGAAAGTTCTCAGACTAAGGGGAGTCCGCTTCAACCTGCCTTGAGATATTTCATGTTATGTTCTGATGGAGCAGGCGATATTATACATGGCTATCTTAACTATTGAATAGTTCGAGTTTTGGGGAGAGCAAAGATAGCGTGAGTAATTGCAACGTTTTCTTCTTTTATTCTGATAACGACAATAATTGAACTACGTGTTGACTTCTCATTTTATTCTATAACACCCTTTATGGAAATATACGAAAAAAAAAAAAACGAAACGATAACTTTCGAATATAATCAGACCTAGAATTTGTCAAAGTTAGAAGAGTACTTGTAAAGAATAAATAAATATTTATTTGAAAAAAAAAACGACCTCATTTGGGCGTGGAAATATTTGTAGTAAAAGCGTAATGTTGATTGGGTCTAAAGAGCTGAATTAATACAGGAAAAATTCAGCTTCGAATAATTTCCTGCATGGCTTCCTGCAATGCGGGAACGCGGCGCTAAAGAAGCCGCACTTAACGGAGAGTGATCAACTAACGGAATATTGAGATGCTCATAACGAAAATAGAGATATCGGCACACATAACACGAAGAGGAGGGAGACGGGGGTGGGAAAGTGCGCAAACGTAATTTCTTTCGTAATAGGCACAATTTCTACGCTCCGCACCGCATTTGCAGTCCTTGCAGACCCATAGGACTGCAGCCTTTATATTGAGGCTTCTATGCGTAGTTCTACTATGGTCGGGCTCTTGCTCAATGCTCGTAGCTTAGCTAACCCCTGGGATAGTAATGCATTTCTATTAGTGCGAGCAACGAGAGGGCTGGGCGTTTTCGCAAGTGCCGCGTTTTTTGGCCTTAGCAGGGGCGGCATACTGATGCCGATATAATCGCTTTTTCCCGTTCCGAGTAATTAGTTTAGAGAAAAGAGGTGCTTCCATTTTTTTTTCTTCTTTTGTCTCTTTCCTCCTAAGCAGGGTCCCTTATGCGGAGCGGGCTACATGTCCATAGGAAATAAAACAGAGTGGGTGCGCGTGTGAGCTGACATGAGCGAAACTGGCCGCGTGCGTATTTTCACATTTTCCGTCGGGAGAGACGTTCTAATAGGGTAGGACGTGACAGGCAGCCTGAAAACGTAGTGACGTGCTAAGTTTTATTGGTTTGAGTTTGATACAGCTGTACGAGCTAAGGAGACATGGAATGCATGAAGCCAAAAGTTGAAGTCGTGAGAGATAATCGTTTAAAGTTAGAGACTCATCTCTCACACTGCAATCGTTTAAAGTTAGAGACTCATCTCTCACACTGCAAGAGGTATGGAGAGTATAGAAAGCCGTTAAAGGAACACTTCATTAAGTGATTCCAAAAGACAAAGTTGTAATGAAACTATAGAATACTAATGCAGCAGCACCATTAAGGACGTAACAGCGGCCGCTTCCACGCGTAACTGCCTGTTGTGCATCATCGACGTTTAAATCCTAATTCGGGGTTATCCTCTGTGCGTTCCGCTTGTACTTTACACTGTAAGCGCTTCCGATTTCCTTTTTTACCGTAAAGCAACAATCTGACACCGAACCTTTGGTTGAAATATTGTCACTTGAGCGCACAGTGTAAGTTTTTATCATATGGCGAGAAAAGATGCAGAGATAGAAAGGAAAAGCGCTCAGGTCAATCTGGTGCTGGTTTCCTGTTTGCTAACCTGCATTGAGATAAGGACACGTGGGGTCAGAGAGAGGAAAAGAGGAGTTATAAAAAACAAAGGAATCGCGGTAAGCGTTCACTGAGCCCAGTTTGTGAAAAAAGTATTACGTAAAAAATGCTGAATCGTGCTTTATACACTCCTGCCCAAACCCTTGCTCATGGCGAGCAAAAGTAAAATATTTAGGCCGAGTGACACGGTTGGCCGCTGCTGGCGACTCTTGTAGATAAGAGCTTGAAAGCACATGGAATAGGCGGTTAAAGGTTTCTCCCCCACATAGTTAGAAGAGCGCTAAAAAAAAAACATGACAAAAAGGGAATGGCATAGCGCCGACCTGCAGCTAACGTTTATTGCGCCCATTGCGACGCAGCGCTGACCTACCTAATGTTTATTACAGGCCGACGCGGTGCCACTCGTTTGCTTACCTCGTCCCGTGTTTGTCCTGTTCTTCCGACTGTGTACCAGCTATACCTCGCATGAATTGGCTTTTTCGTTGTACTATTTGAGGGCGCCGCCTCATCTTCTCTTGTTACCGAACCAGTGCGAGGGGTCAACGACCCGTTTCACGACATCAAATGCGCGCATGTAAGCGTAATACTTCTATGCTCGTACTAACGACTCTACAAAGTTCTAAGCACTCATAGATTTCACGATGAGAGCTTAGATTTGATTTCGTAAATTGAGTCTTTGACCTGCCGCGCTAGGTAGTTGTTGCGTTCTGATGCTTGAGACAACATGACTGGCATAATTCTCGTCGGTGATGGCAGCATTTACAATTTCACTGAAATGCAAGAACGGGCTCGCCACCAGCTAGCATCGCCTGAGTTTTTCAGAAGCTTAAACAGTAAAAATTAGCCAGGAGTAGTGAGTGATAGGTGCACAAGACCACTGCTTGCTTGCTTGCTTGCTTCTTTGCGCTTGTATGCGCCAATTTCTGACCATCTTCATTCCGAAAATATATCGGTGACGTCACTACGCCACTGAGAGAAAAATTCTTCGTATCCCGTTCCAACAAAACGTTCGTGCTTTTCGTTTTCTTTGCTAGTGCGGAGACCGGTCGTTCATCACACACTGACACAATGGACCTCACCGTTTTCCTGCAGCGGAGTCGACGCAATTTTCGTGGCGTCGCCTCATACGACAGTCAACCCAGACGTGTTATGCACTGAACCGATGACAAATGCCCACAAACGTGGCTTAAACTGAACTTCCTGCCAAGTATTCCTTACGTGCAAAAATTCATAGCGATTGAACCAGTGTCCTCAGCAGGAAGGAAGATGTATAGCGGAAACTCAAACTCCTTCTTTTCCCAGCGTTCAGTATATGAGTACTTCATCTTTTCTCCACTGCTCTCTGCAGCGCTCTATGTAGGCAGACAGTGAGTGGTTTCGGTTGTTGTTGGACATGCATTCATCTATTCTTGTCGCATACGTTTTCTGTTATACGCTCTCACTCCTTCCTTGGTTATTTCCTTCATATGCTGCGGCGCTCCCTTTTAAACTGTCTCGTATTGTTACTGACCATTCTAATTTATGTACTTATTTTCTACCAGGGACGGCTGTTGTTATGCACATCGCAGTATGCGATTGTTTTTATGCATGCATAAATATTTGTAACAGTATCTATTAGCAATCCATAAAAGTGAGTAATTAGAGCTTTATAACGTCCCGTCTTCCTTTGTGAAAAGAAACATGTCGTCCTTCCTTTCACGCAGTCGCCCCCGGTCCTCCGGAGATCCACGGCTACACCGAGGGCGAGACGATCCGCATGGGCGACACGACCACGCTTCGCTGCATCTCTCGCGGCGGCAACCCGTTGGCGCAGCTCGTCTGGTACCGCAACCAGGAGCGCCGCGTGGTCGACAGTTCGTACACCACGAGCGGCCGCGAGTCGGTCAACACGCTCACCTTCGTGGCCAACTCGTCGGACAACAACGCCGTGTACCAGTGCGCCGCCACCAACGTCGTGGCGCCCGAACCGATGACGGCATCCGTACGACTCACCGTGCAGTGTGAGTGGCGCTTATCAGACCCCTCCCCCTTTCTGCACGAGCGACATCTACTCTGCTATCCACCCGTAAACGAACCACGGAGCTAGGAGGAAATAGTACTCAGAAAAGCTTCCCGGTTGACGAATAATGTGTCCCGGTCCGAGATTGGAACCCGGGACCAACGCCTTTCCGCGACGATTTCGGCTAACCAGGAGGCTAGTCGAAACTGATTTAGTGGGAGAATACCTTTATAAGCCGGCGACAGATGTCCTCAAAATTCGAGTGTTTCAGACTAAAAAAATGGTTCAATAAATGCATATCGTAAGAGCAAAAATATACATACCCGTTATGATAATTAATTCGCTCTTAAAACTGCGTCACTGTAGCTGCATGGCGTATCAAAGAACACGAAAAATATAATCAGAACAGTAGATTAAGTGTCAGTAAGATCTGTAGAAATTGCGTTCCATGGAGGGCGTACTTGAAGAACAGCCCACAATTCCGCGTGCATAGTGAAAATATACAACGCGATAGAAAACTCTGCGTGTGATGTCACAGTAATGAAGTAGGCACTAGTCATCGTGTGTCTCATAATGTTAGTACCACGCAGGCTAAAAAAATAAAAGTTTGCGGAGTGATATAAGGTTATGGAATCCTATTTCAGCTTTTCAGTTTCGTTAGCATTCTTTATCTAACGCCTTTACTAGGTATACGACGAACGACTAGAGCTTCAGCTAACTCACGCCATTGTCACTGCAGTCGCACCTTCAAAAGTGAAAGTACGGGGTCCCAAGGAAGCCAAGGCGGGGGACCAGGTGACCATGCGCTGTTCCACGGAGCGGAGCAACCCGCCTGCCGAGGTCTCGTGGGTGGTTGACGGCCGCCCCTTCGAGTCCGTCTCAACCATCACGGCCGACCCCAAGGGAGGATGGGTCACCACCTCCAACATTACCGTCAACATCACGGGACAGGTGAGGGCAACATTCTTGCCTCTTGTCGAGAACTATCGTTTTAAGGACATTACACAAAAGCAGCAGGAGGAGGAGTGTTTGTTGCAGGCGGACTTACCCGTGCCGAGATTGCTGACAAATGCTCAGCCCGAATGCCACATACCAAATGTGGCCCAGCCGAAAATTCATCGCATTCTATCTAGTACATGAAACACATTACCATCGTGCTGATAACGTCGACCCGCACTTTTTAACCTTCGCACTCTGGAGGAACATGAGGAGGAGTATCCGAAACACATCTCTCGGAAATATCGAAAGTCCTCGAACGAAGAAAATGTCGCCTGCACGTGAGTGTGGGACCATCGTGCGTGTTAAGGAATTTATTAATATTTTACGTTCCGCGTGGAATTCACAACGCTCTAATTTGTAATCCTGGGTGCCACCAAGGATATGACAGTGCACACAAGATGATGTTGTTCAAAGTCCTGCTTTACGCCGCTATGCAGGAGATTGCGATGGCGGTGTAGCAAAGCCTGAGCGTATAGCATGTCGCTAACTGCACAGTTGTCGCTTCAGCAATTGCTTGTTGCTCTAGCCGTTTTTTGCCCTTCAAGTTGTTTCTGAGCTTTCGACGTGATCTTGAATGAGCTGCATCATCGTGGTAGTCTAGAAGAGGGTCCTCTTATATGAAATAATGAAAAGATCAGCAAGAGTACCTGAAATACTACACCTTAATAGAATGATAGTATTCGATTAAAAGAAAAAGCTCGCTGACTATGTGTCACCGCTCAGTTTCCAAGGGACGTCAACAACAATCACCATTATCATTGTGAGATGATGTAGGCAACTAATGATGAAGGAGCTTTGCGCCGTCGGAATTTTTTCTAGGCACGAGTGAAGTATATGCGAACGGGCAGGTGACACCACTCGCGGCTTATTTCTGCAAAACTAAAAAAAAAGTGAACTATCGCAACACGAATAAAAATGGCAATGTAGTAAGCAAGTCGCGGGGTGTGCGTGGCGCTCCATCTAAACATTTCACCGCTTGAACTATTGTTTATTTATATTTTGCTTTCTAGCTTTGCCGGACCCCTTCTACCTGCCTTCAATATGCCTCCAAATCCGTACGTTTTGCCCTACGGCTGTCACTATTGCGCCATAAGGTCTCTAGTGCCTCTCGTCTCGCAGACAAGCTGCTGGACATGCCCCGAAGCGATCCTCTTTTTATAGCTAGCCCGTTCAGCGCAAAGGGTGTCCGCCGGGACCGTAGCCGTCCCGGTGTCCCGCTCTCTCTTCCTGTCTCTCCGAAGAGTCCACGCGCGCCAAGACTCCGCGCTGCACTTCTTTTTCGCTCCTTACAAAGTTTGAAATCCTCTTCTCGGCATCATTCATCCAACGATGACCCCTGCTCTTCTTCATCCTTCGGTACAGGAGGACAGCGGGCACCTTCTTCATTTTTTCCTCCTTTCTTTTGTTTTTCTGAGCTCCGAGCAAGAGCAAGTGCCGACAAGTCGCATCGCAAGTGGGGCCAACACGCCTGATTTTTGCGCCAGCGCGCAGTGCAGCGACGTGATATTCCATGCCGGCCGGGCACCAAGTTTTTAAGCGCCCGGGGCCATTCGAGTTGGCTCCGAGTGAAGCTCCGAGCTGATGGGCGTGTTCGGAAGCAGCGGAGGAGGCGTTCGGTGAGGGAAAAAAAATGAAACTGCGAGAAATCGGAAAGGTGTTCACGGACCGAGAGCGCCGGTGCTCGGAGGGAAAACGAAGGAGGGCAGAGATGGTGTAGCTACTGCCTGTTCGCTCCCTATATATTAAAAGAGAGAGAGAGATAAAAAAAGAGAGAAAAAAGAAAGCAGAACTGCCCGAAGACGAAAGGATAATAAAAGAATCGGCGAGAGGCTAGATCTCCGCAGTGGGCGTGAGTACCGGCGGCATTGACGAAGAAAAAAAAATGGAAGAAAAAAAAAGAGCGTAGTAAATTGAGATGAGACGCGAGAGCGGCGCGCGCCGATTGGATGACCGAGTGCAGTCGGAGAGGAACACTTCGTCCCGGCCGCTCCCACGTGATCACGCTTCTTTTACTCCCCTTTGGGTTCGCTTCCATTAAAATCTCATCAAGAAGCGACATCCAGAAAACGATGGGGAAAATGGACAAATCGCCAGAGGAAGCGGCAACAATCGCCTCCAGCTCTCCTGGCTTCCTGCCTTTCCTGTCTCGGGCGTTTATGTTTTGCTCTATTTTCGCCGGCCTCCCTTTACGGAAAAAGAAAGAAAAATCTTTCTCTACATCTCTCTCGGTGTCTGTATGTTTCGTCGCCTCCCCCCCCCCCCCCCCCCCGCCTTCTTTAACGCCTGCAAATCTTTCTGCGCTGTCTGGCGAGAGATATACGTTTTTGCCGCGGGGAGAAAACGTGGCGAACACGCTGAGAAGGATGGGGGGGGGGGGGGATCTATACTCTCCTGAAATGTGATGTATCTGAATGCACACGTGTCCTATAAAAAGAACAAAGACAAAATTGAAACGAGCAAAAGAATCGGAACCTTGAGATGAAGTTCGTTATACTTGTATATTTATAAAGTAAAAAAAGTCGGCCCGCAAAGAGAAAGATTGAACTGAGTACTCGGGCCGACTGGGGTGCAGTTCCGTAGATACAACGGATAAAACGCCAGCGATGCGACAAACTCGACGTCTCTGGGTTTGACAAGTGATGCCTTAATGCTTTCGCAAAACGAGGACTGCACTCTCTGGACTGCGTTTTAATCTGTGTCGCAAGTAGGAATATAATTCTTTCCGAATTTACGTTCCCAGTTTTAGCGAGGCGCGAAATGGGTTGCTCACTGCAAATGCGAAATCTAAAGCGGAGTTTTTCTTTCTTATTTCGGTCTTTCGAGTGTGAGAAATGTTTCTAGGGCTCTTCTACGTTTGGGGAAATAGTAATGCAGCCTGACTGAATCGGCTAATAGTTAATGGGTGACAGAGAAAGCGGCAGAAAAAGGCTGAATGGAAAACTGCAGCGAGGGTAGTTTTACTACCGTACATGTAGGCAGGGTGTATAAAGAAAACAAAACATGAACAGAGACCTAGAACTAAAAAAAAAAAAGCACACACACAGTCCAGTAATATCGCTGGGAAGTAAAAGCTAACACCGACTATCTTGAACGCAGAGCTAGCGTAGAAATAAGCGTAGAATAAGAGGGACGCTAAAGAGAAAGAATTTAAGCCGTGTTGGTAAATTACCTTGAACAGCTTCCCCATAAAAAAGTCACTAATACATCGAGAAGAAACCCTGTAAGCAAACAAAAACCTAAAACGCATTACGCTAATGTCGGGTGGCGACGCCTCCTTTCTGTTCACGAAGAGGCTCGTCGGGATGTCATGATTTTGTTCACCGCTCATGTTAGTATACTTCAGAAGAAGCTGCGTAAGTCACTATAACATTGACTGGCCAACAGGAGTAGAGTCGTAATTCATAAATCAGAGCGATATTCGCAGTTGAAGTTGCCTTTGATGTAGACGCCGCAAATCAGCGTCCGTCGGCTGAACTTGAAGCCTGTCTTAAATCAAAGGGAGAAGTGCGATAGAAGCTAAACTAAGCCGATACTGAACTCTGGAAACTGCACGGTCCTGTGTAGTCCTGCGGAATCCTGCTTAAAAAATAGAGCGGATTCTTGTGAACCAATTTAAAGGATGTACTCAGCAACCTAGTTTTAATTGTGAGCATGCATTTTTAAAAATATCCCGTAGTGCACAGATCACTCTTCCCTTTTCACGTGAATTACTGAAAGAGCAAGACGGCTAAACGTGTGACTGATTCAGTGCTGAATTGGCTAAGTAATAATGTCTCGCTCAATAATGTTTCATTATTGAGTTTAGGGAACACGTTGTAATCACACAGTCGGTGTCGTGGGGTAAAGAGGCGATATTCATGCGACGAAGATCTCAAGCCCCGGCACATATAAATTCCAATATTTCCTGAAACAAACAAACAAAAAACCTTGCTGACGTAATATATACCGCAGAAGTATATTTACGCAGAAGTGCCTGTGCTGTGTGGTCTACTCTCGGGTGTCCCGTTTCAACAAGCCAGTTTAACCGCCATATATATATATATATATATATATATATATATATATATATATATATATATATATATATATATATATATATATATATATATATATTTCAGTGCAGTTCGAGGTTGGGTATGTCAAAAATTGAGTTGGCCCCACAAATTAGGGTGAGATGATCACTTGCGTGAACCAGTTTCACGCTGCGAGAAATTCTATTAGCTGAAACAGAGTAAAAGTTCACTTATAGAAACTCCTCACAATAGCTTGTCTTATCATTCAGATTTGACGTGGAAATATCGGTGTGTAAATGTCACGAGGACGTTGTGCTCCGCTTCGTGTGAAGAACGATTTCCCAAATGTCCGCTCACAGCAATAAGAAAGGCAAACAAGCTTGCGAATTCATTACGTTTAAGCTCCCATATTCTCGCTCTTATCCAGCAGTAGCTCTTACCTATAAAACGGCTTATCTGTAAGATCCTTAGCTTTAGGAGCTTTAATCATAGCTTACACTAAATCACGCTCTGTAATCCTCCTGCTGCTAAGCTACGCAGGCTAAAAGCCGTCCGTCTTCATTAACCTCTGCTTTGTTTTCACGCATTGTGGGGGAAACGACTGATGGCGAGGCGAGGGCAAACATCTAGAAATAAGAGAGATTTATGGTTACCGCTTCTGGGAATGCAGCGCGAACCGACTCTTGTCGAGAGCGGGAGAATCAGCATTTCCGGTTTACGCGTGAACGTGTCACCGCCTCCTTTTTTTTTGGAGACAAGCTTATCGCGCGTCGAGCACCGCCCGCGCATGCGCCTAGCCGCTGCACCTCGCGACGCTTCGTCAAAGAGGGTCGGGCGCCGCGGCGCACATCTCGCATTCGTGTCGGCGGCGACAAGGCCGAAATTAATGTCCACGTCGCATCGAAAACCCGGCGCGGGACAAGAAAAATAGGTGGCACCAATCCTGAGAGCAAGCCACCCCCCCCCCCCCTTTCAACCTCCTCCCCGCCACCCCTAAAAGTCAGCCGTACGTCGTCGTCGACTTCTTCTCCGTGGCCTACATACAAGAGTCGCGACGCTAGCCATAGCTGCGTTTTCCTAATGGCCCTTCGCGCGCGGAGCGCGGGCAATCCGTCTATGCCAGCGCCCTCTTTAACCGTCCCGGATAAAGAAAAGCGCAGCGCTTTTCGTCGGCTGTGCTCGCAATCATGTAAAGAGCAAGACAACGACAGACAGCTTGCTCACGTCACGCACAAAGACACTATTTGCCGGCTCTTCGGCGCGTTGGAGCGCTCGCGAAAATCCGTGACCTTCTTCTTCGCTCACCCTCCCTCGTGCCTTTCCGTTTTTTGCCCCGGAGGCAAAGGACGCTATCCTTTTTA
This sequence comes from Rhipicephalus sanguineus, assembly GCF_013339695.2. Classification (NCBI taxonomy): domain Eukaryota; kingdom Metazoa; phylum Arthropoda; class Arachnida; order Ixodida; family Ixodidae; genus Rhipicephalus; species Rhipicephalus sanguineus. The sequence continues at coordinate 156,327,851 of NC_051180.1, forward strand.
GAAAACGATAGCGTCGCGAGCGAAATTTCATTTCTCTGAGTGCACGGCGGCGTTTCGCATATGTACGCGATCCGTGTAGGAGGAAACGCGCTGATATGTTCATCCGTTTGCGGCGAAAGAGCGGCCGGAGAGATCAGCCATTTTACCCAGCTCCGGGACATTTCTTGATTTCGGGCAGGCACGCGCTCCTCGAAATCTGGCTTTAGTTTTCTTCTATTTCTTTTTTTTTGTGCCCCCTCCCGTCTTTTATTCGACGACGTTATGTGGATTCCTGGCGAAACGAGATTGAGTGTGCCGTGCGCTTTCGCGGGATGTGTTTGATGTTTGCCCGTCTGCTGCATTAAGTGGACCAGCTCTTTTCGGTGACTTGTTATTGCTGAAATTTAATCATTTCCTTTAGATTTCGTTTTATATAGCGCGTCTTATCTTTTCGCTACTGAGCGATCGAGGTCCGATGGCTTAACCAAAGCGCTTTATGCTGATCACTGTGGTTCAGTGGCTGACATTAAAGGGACGCTAAAACGAAGCACTAAACCGCTTTATACTGATAATTATTCCCTGAAGGTTCTAAAACTGTTAGTGTCTCCGCGGTAGGCGCATTAATAAAAGAACGAAGTGGGGTTCAATGTTTTATAATTGAATTTGATGGTAAAGTTCACCACCTCACTGTCAGTCTAGCGTCGCAAATTTCAGCCTTTTGTCGTATTTTGGTCAAATTTACTCGATGAAGTTTCCTAGAATTTGCTGTCTTTCCGTTTTCTATATCCACCTCAGGAAACAGTGTAATTCGCTTTTGGCGATAAAGAATTACGTGAGATGTAGCAGACGCCCCCAAAATCTATGACGTCACGACGAGTCCGAACGGAAACCTCAAGGCGGCGTTTGCCACCTGTATATCTTTTTCGCGCGTTTTGTTCCTTACCGAGCGTCTTCTCATGGTCTTCTCATTGTCTTTTGGTGTTGCGACTACATAATTCACTAACATGGTAAAAAAAAAGGTGGTCTCTTCAGTCACTCTTAAGTGATCAAGTTCTTCACGTGGTGTTGTCTTCAGTGATCATAGTTTCTGATTAAAGTAATCTTCATTGGTTTTGACATTGTGTTGTGTAGGTCAGGTAGCATTTCTACAATGTTTACTCTGAGCATTTTAGTATTCATCCTTCTTATTTATGACTTTCTGATTTGATGTCATTATGATTCGCAGGAGCGCAACATGAAGATGTTCTCCTGCTACGCTGTCAACCAAGCCCTCGGAGACACGGTCGTGGAAACTGCGGCTGTCAGCATCCTATGTATGTTGTACTCGCATCTTCGTAATAATTTTGAGCGCAGATATTTTTTGGGGAGGTACCTTTACTAATGTTTCATAACACTGCTGTGTGATGTTTTTAATCTTGAAAACAAGTTATATTCAGTGTTTGCATTGGTTTGAAAGTGTGCCTATCTGTGTGCCTCCGACAAAAACACTTTAACCAAATCATACTTATGGTTTAGAATCATCTGTGAACCTTTTGTATGCGTTAGCTATAATAGCCAAAGGAAAGTGCAAATTACAAGAACTGCGAATATAAGCGTGATAATAAAGGAACAAAAGATTTAGTGTTGATAACAAAGCAGAATACAGCACATTAAAATTAACCAGCCGTTGGTCTATCAAGCGTTATCTTGTGACGTGTTCTTACGTCCCGTAATGCTGCCTAGGAAATACAAGAAAGAAAATTTCCAGCGGTAGCGTAAACGAAATAGCAGGTCGAATGGTACATACAATGGGTGCAAGAAGATCACCCATACAAAGAGTGACCTACGCGCACAAAGGTGCCCACTGAAACACGAAGTTGCCCACTGAAACACCGTTGCCCCGGTAAATGTTAGACGGTGTTCAAATGACGCGCCCCCGTGGTGAGTTGAACTTCACCAAGGCACGTCATATTTGCATTTTACTAGAACAAGGTAGTCGATGCACGCTTGAAGCGAAATCAATCAATTGGTGAGCAAGAGCTCGCGACACGGCGGCACGTTCGGTAAAAGTGTTCTAAACTTCGTGTCGGAAGTCTGTCCCAGTCGCGGCATTTTTGTGCATGGCAATTCTGTAGCTCTTGGCTTTCGTGAGCTTTCACGAAAGATCAAAAGTGGACGTCCCTGACACATCCGTGCTTTTGTTTGTGCTTGCATCCGCAGATGCCCCCGAGGCCCCGCGCATTTTTGGGTATACGGAGGGAACCGCCATTCGTGCGAAGACGCTGCAGCACATCACGTGCGTGACGAACGGTGGGAACCCGCTTCCGACCATCCGCTGGTTCAAAGGAACACAGAGGGTGAGTCTCCTATCTCATGTTCATTACCTTAAGACATAAATAATCAATGCCTTGATACTTATCAACTCTGAACGGTGGTTAAGATGGATTTTTATTTATCATGCGCATTTGCTATTCTTGTAAGTGGTTTGTTGTGGGTATGTGTGAACTTGCTATGTTATTGTTGTGAGATGATGTCAAGGACATTAATAGTTTCATTACAATTTTTGTGCTATCATTATTAATAATAATAATAATAATAATAATAATAATAATAATAATAATAATAATAATAATAATAATAATAATAATATTATTATTATTATTATTATTATTATTATTATTATTATTATTATTATTATTATTATTATTATTATTATTGCTATTATCATCATCATCATCATCTTGAAAAAAGGTCATCTTACATCACTAGTTTATAAACAGGAAAGAAGGTCGACACAAAAAATTGTAACTTTCTGTCTTTGCATGAAATGTTTATGTGCTTACATTTTAATACTAGAGAAAGGTCCGTACTGAAAAGACCTTTCGTGGCATAAAACTTCGGCCAGTTCCAATGATAGATATATTATGAACTAAAGCGGCCAGCGAATGACAAACACGCATAGAAGCAAAAGCTTTGTGAAGCCGGTCCCATGTTTACTGTGACCTGCTTTACGAGATTGATAGTGTGATGTCAAAATGAACGTTAAATATGTTCCGAAAAGACGGGAATGAGCTCGCAAGACAAGTTGTTGTAACTCTAGCGTGCGAATTTCCTTCCATTTTTTTTTTGCGCAAGGCGACTGAATCGATTCTTTCTTTCTTTCTTTCTTTCTTTCTTTCTTTCTTTCTTTCTTTCTTTCTTTCTTTCTTTCTTTCTTTCTTTCTTTCTTTCTTTCTTTCTTTCTTTCTTTCTTTCTTTCTTTCAAGAGTGATGCCTCCAATGCAGGTTCGTTAAGTCTCCTGCTTATTTCTTCACATAGCTGTGATTTTCAATTTTTTGTTTTCGCGTAGCCGTAATCTATACTGTAACTCAGCAAAAAAAAAAAAAAATCTTCTCAAGTTTCAACTCTCGTTTTCTTTTATAGTTAAAGGAAAAGTAAAACGAAGATACCCTAACGCGTTTAACTCAGCATCTTTCCGTTGACTCTAGCAAAATTCAACGAAGCGTAAGCTGATCTGGAAAGCTCGCTTTGCCACACTAGACATCTTGCTGCAGGAGAGCCTACCTTCGCACCTGCATGAGTGTCGGTTAATCTTTTTCTCCCATTTCAGCTTCCGCTGGGGCAAGCTACTACTACTTAATTAATTTTAATGTGTCGTCACAGCAACTTGTACATCTGTCCAAACGACTATGCTGTGTGATATGTACAGCTGAGTAGCGGCTAAATTTAGCTTACTCCAGTTTATTAAGGCAGGGGAGTTAATAAATCCCGCGAGAAGCGCGCAGAACAACCTGCAAGAAAATTCCTTTTCGGGTTTGTTCATTAGTGATGCTCACGTCTCTTTCTTTTATCTTTTGACTTACTTGCTTTGAAATAGCAAGTTTAATGATAAACTGCTGTAACACTGGATCGCAACAAGAGACGTACGATAACGCGTTGCGAAAAATAGAAAGGCAACGTCTCCGGTTTCTTTAATCTGGCCTCTATCGATCAATTCGCAACGAGGGAAATTACTGCATAAACTTATTTAGCTTTTGTGCAATATTTTAGCTACATTTGGAGATGTTACTGGTACACGCAATGTAGAAGTATTTACCGTGCGAGTAACAATGGTTAGGTAAAATTTAGCTCTTGCTTCAGAAAAGCGAAACAAGAAAGTCGAAAAATTAAGAAAGTATTGAAAGTGATACTCCTGGAGACAACATATATCACGTGTTATTATATTGTACAATAGTTTTGTAATGAAGTAAGGTCTTCGTTGATAATACAGGAGATATGATTCAATTGCTTATATGGGTCAGACATGATTACAGGGTTAAATGTTTTGTTGCAAGCAATGCAACGGGCACCCTTTCATAGTGAGATTTGGCCACGAATCGTTGCGCGTTGTGGTGCTGTCCACCTTCCTGCTGTATATAAATTAAGTCCTAATGTCCAGGTAATTTTTGTCCGTCGGTAGTTTCTTACGCCGGCTACAAAGAGCGGAGAAATGTTAAAGTGGTGAAACAAATTTAATTTCCAGGACTCCCGTGCAGTTGGCAGAGAACTGTCGCCTTTCATTCTTGGTTACGTTTCATAAGTGCAAATCTCATCTGCCTCCTGACTGACGCCTTATCTTCAGCGCGCGTCGTCTGCTGCTTAAACGCCACGAAAGATACAATTGAGTTCGTACAAATCTATCTCCAGTTTCAGCGGGTGTATGGACGGAGTCCGCAGCTGACGTGATGGGGAAAAACACAGCGATGTTTGTCGTTGGAAAGCTCCTTCTTTTCGGAGCTAGCTGTTGAAAAGAACTTGAAATTGCGGCATGAGATGTGTGTCTAGGTGGTAGAGTGGTAAAGTTTTTTTTTTTTTGTTTTGTTCTTTGTCTGGTGTCTTTTCAGTCTTCCCACACGACGGCAAATATGACAAGAGCAGTGGTTGCAACGAGAACCTTTTCAAAAGAGAACTGCCGGAGGAAAAAAAAATGAAGAAATATATGAACTGAATTTGTTTAGTTTCGATGTTCCCGTTAGAATAAACAGGAGGAATAACCACATACACATACACAGAAGTAGAATTTATTCCCGCTACCTGTAGTTTACTTTGTTGCTTTAGTTTTGCAAGAAAAAAATAAAATGAAAAAAGAATTCCGAAGCGTGGGTTCACACACGCGAATTTTTAGTGACAAGCGGTGCTGTAATAGCACATTACAGGGTCCATCTGAGGGGCGTGACTGACATGTGTTATACGGCGCAACACCAATCAATCAATCAATCAATCAATCAATCAATCAATCAATCAATCAATCAATCAATCAATCAATCAATCAATCAATCAATCAATCAATCAATCAATCAATCAATCAATCAATCAATCGTTAACGGTGACAGGGGGAGGGTAACACTCTGGGAATAGGCTGAAAGTGGTTCCACGATTACAAGCCGCAGGTGGGACCTCCGGTGTTACCACACCGAAAAACTCTTAGAGCGAGCACGTTTAGACAACCATTTTAGCTTGTGCTGCATCACTGTGTCTCCAGGTGAACTCGACTTCAAAAGCAAACGGAAATTCGGTGACCTCGGAAGTAGCCATCGTGGCACAAGACTCGGACAACGGAGCCGAATATCGCTGCGAGGCGTCCAACCCGGCAACTAAGAAAGCCCTGACGACAAGCATCAAGCTCACGGTTCACTGTAAGTGTGTCACTTCATGCGCTGAGCTGTTGTGGAGGCATTTACAGCTGCGTCGAAACGCGCGGCACACTAAATCCGTGGAGCCAACTCATTGTTTAACCTTTTGTACGCAGTCCCACCTCCAGCTGTCACTATCAAGATAAAGCCACGAAAGCCGAGGTCTGGACAGAAGGTAAGTCTCGTTATTTGATTTGGCTCATGTTTCTTGCTGATAACGGCCGTTTAATTTCTTTCGACGGTTACGGAATGGAACTCGTGGTCCTGATGGATTTCAGAATACACTTTATCAGAGATTACTCTACCTCGATGTTTATTAGAAAAAAATAGCTTCTGGAGATTGTTGCAGCGGGGAGACTCGTTAGTTGATTTATTTAGTGTAAATGCCTATTACTGGAGGCCATTATAAAAATAATGACGGCAGTAAACATTGCAAATGAACATGTGTAATGTATCGGCGAGTAAATGAAAATATAACTGAAACACTCACTCACCTCTCATGGATTAATATTGTGGTAAATATAAACGGGCACGCAAGCAATGCACATGAACACAAACACATGTCGCTGCTACCCAGGTATGCGATGCAATGTCGAGCCTGTCGCAGCCGCTCCGCTAGAAGAATCTTCGGAACGCTCGTTCCATATGTTCAACTGAGGGGAAAAAATCTCTTAAACTACGCCGACATTTCACGGTAGAATTTTCTCTTCTAAACGGAAGCTCTGCATGCGGTAAGGGCAATGATACTACACGGATGCCGGAATACGTGCACGAAAGGGCCCGTTGAGTGCTTAGGAGTAAAACAAGGCGAAGCAGGGAGGTCAACCACCTAGACACACGTCCGAAGGAGGTCAACCACCTAGACACACGTCTGGTTTGCTACCCTACTCTAGTGGAATGAAAATAGGGAGGGAGGGGCTATTAGCACTGAACGCGTGCGGCTGACCGTTATGCAAACATGAAAATGAAATCCACTAGTGTTGCACTGGGGTTTTTTTTTGGAGTGGCATTGACTGACCGAGTATTGAATGACACCAGACGCCATCTTGCGCTTTGTGCAGCTGACGCTGACCTGCGAGACTGGCTCGAGCAACCCGCCGTCCGTGGTCAGCTGGTGGAAGGACGGCCTGCAGCTCTCCGGTGCGGTCGACGAGCCTTCAGTTGATGCGCCGTTCGGAGGCAAGGCGTCCAAGAGCGTCCTCGTGGTGAACGTCACCGCCGACGACAACGAGGCGAACTACATGTGTCAGGCCACCAACAAGGCGCTGCAACTTAGCGTCCACGACTCCGTCTTCCTCGACGTCACCTGTGAGTGCAGCTGTCTGTTCTGTTCTTCGCGAATTGGTGACATTATGTTGGAATCGAACGCTCTCTAGCGATCATAATTGTCCCATGTGTCACCAGTTCGTTTTGTGAGCGAATGCGCTTAATGAAATAGACAAAAGACCAGTGAATTAGATCGCTTGTAGGCGTGCAATTGACAGGCGCACATGTACCCTGACAGTGCTTTCTTTCCTATTCTTTCTTTCTTTCAATGTCTTCATCCTTCTCCCCCCCCCCCTCCGTCGTATTATCGCCGCTGAGAATACGACGCGAGTCCTGCTGCCTCCGATATGCCCCAATTCCTGTGGTAGTCTAACGAAGTCGCTCTGTACCAGAAAGTACACTGCTTCTGCTTTTTACTGTGATTATTCGAACCTTTTCTTTCTAAGACGTGCCAAGCCAACCCCGTCACTCAGGTTTGACTGTATTGCCAAATAGATACCGCTGGTAAACGAAAGCAATAATCAGCTACGGACACTCCTATCGTATATGTGCACGAAAATCTAGTGCTGTAGTATCGATGAAAATGCAGTAAGAATATACAGACACCATAGTTAAAGGGAGTTCGGGACGGTATCAATGGACGTCTTGTTCTGTGCGCACTTCTAATGTAAAGTTATTTAAATTTTATTTTGTGAACCAGAAGTTCACTCGGCGCTACTTCATAACGACGCGAGACGCCGGCCTCGGCGGCAAACAGTGAAGCCGGAACATATTACGTCGAGAGCGTGGGGAGGAAATGGCGTCGGTGTCGGCAATGGCAACCGCGTCGATGCGCACTGAACCAGAACAACGAGATTTGTTCTTGACTCTCTGGTTCGCAAGCCGCCGCATCGTTTTCGTCTCTCCTTTTGCGAGTCGGAAAAGAAAGGCCTTGCTTCTCCACGCAGAGAGCTTCCAATATAGGCGCATATCGTGAAGGGCGCTGCGCCGACTCTTGGAGGCGCCGGAGCGCGCTGTTTGTTCTCCCGAGAAAGACTCGAGAGCTTCGCCACACTGCTCGAAAGCACAAAGGAGAAGAATGCATTACGCGCGCTCGCGGGGATAGAAAGGGGTGCCGCCGCCTGGCTGTGGGTTTGAAAGCTGAAAAGAATGCTCACGCACGTTGTTGAGGAGAGGCAGGCGTAACCAACCCGCATGCTGATGTGCATTTGCCAATCTCGTACCCCGCTTCGCCCGCGTGCCACGCAGAAAGAAAACCCCTTCGCTAGCGAGCCAAAATAAACGAAGAAGCGGCGAAACAGCAACAATTACGGAGGCTGTCGGCGATAAAGGCGAGACGCCGGAGCAGACGCTGCGAGCGAAACAAATGCGCCTGAGGGGAAAAGAACTTTCGAGTGAGGCGGCTGGAGTCGGCGCGCCTAACTGCGGCGTCGCTTCCTCGTCAGCGCTAGGCTCACTTAGCGCTCCACTCGTCGGTCAAGACGAATGCGCACTCTAGCGGACGAAAAGCGCCACCCGGAGGGGTGCTTCCACACTTTGCGCGCACGTTCTTGCCTTCAAAACAACAGTTCGGGTGGAAAGTAGATGCTTTTTGGGGGCCGTTTCCCCTCCCCCCCCCCCCCCTCTTTTCTTCCGACGCGCGTGGGGATGACTTGCCTGCGAAACGTATATGCTTCTCGGGCTTGCTATATAGCGGCGATGGTCATTCTTAGAGAGACGCCTGTGAGCCCTGCGTTACCTCCTCGAAATAGCCCCCAGCGTCTCTGCTCCCTAGCGCTTCCCCCGGCCTTCCTGCGTGCCCTATCAAACTTCGCTAAAAGGGCGCCACGCAAGGGAAGTGTCCGTGGGAGCGCTCCCGTTGTGCTAACGCCCGAGATGCTTCTCTCCGGCATCCGGGGTTGTTGTGACAAGATCGCTCGTTTCTTTTATTGTATACGCGTCACTGCAGTCCTGCTTCGTTTATTCTGGCTCCTTTCTTCTTTTTTTTTTTATCACCCACTTGCAGTGCCAGTCAGAGCCTTATCTTTAGCAATGTAAAGCGCCCTACATTTGATCGGCAACATCCTCGGCGGAAAGCGGATGCCGTTAGCAACGGCTGACGGCCGCGTTTTGAGTAGCTCGCTCTTATTTTCACTTACGTCGTTCGCTCGGCCCGAGAGCTGCGGACGGATACGCGGGAAGCGCTGGATCGGCGCACTTCCGGAGTCTCTATGGCCCGCGCATTGACTCTGAAAGCGTGAAACCAATTAGGCCGTATACGAACATGGCCGACTTTCGCAGCATGACGATGCCACGGTATTGTCACGTGTTTTTTTTTTTTTTTTTGCCGGCTGCGAATGACAGGTCAGCATCCGTTTCCGCAATGTTCGCGTGTTCTGTCGTTGTGCCATCTGATTTCATGACACGATGTCGTCGAATATGATACCGAGGTTAAAACCAACTGCCGCAAAATCTGTGCGCTCGATCTGGTAATGTGATATTGCAGCAATACATCACCAAGGTTGCAATTCGGGCCTGTTGGTTGGCCATTAGTGGGTATAACGTTGCGCATATAACGTTGCGCAACAGGGGGTGTAACGTTGCGCCCTGTGTGTTACGTCGTCTCTTCTTATGTCCATGTATTTTGTGTGCAACGTTATATTCACTAACAGCAATGCGTGTTTTTTTTTGCAATTGCACGACCGGCTGCGTGTTGATGTCTGAGTCCCTCTATATCGAAATGTCACTTTGCGATATTCTATCAAAGCTGAGTAGAAATACATTTAGGACAGCTTTTTTTGTGCAATGATCAAGCACAAATTATAAAAAGGTACGTTACTTAAGTGGCGTTGTATTTTGCCGTGCTATGTACGCTATTTCGAGCGCACTCGCAAGAGCCAAGGAAGGAAAGAAAACAAATATAGACAAAACGCAGGGCGCAAGAAGAATTTAATTGGGAAGAATGAAGCGAGAGAAGGACGGAATACCAATCAGTGAACGCAAATGAGCATGAACGATAGTAGGGCCGCTGGCTGGAAGATGACATGTGTACGTAGCTCGTACAAATACCGTCGAGTGAATATGAGCATTTGCTTATTTGGACCAAATGTAATTCTTAGAGCCCGTTTGACGTTCATTAAGAGAATTTCCCGTCAGCCACGCCGGTGTCTATGGTTCGCGTAGCGATTTATATTTGTCGCATCCTCCTAATGTAGGTCTCATTTCTTTGCCCTTTTTTTTCGACGCAGACAAGCCCGAGTTCTCGATTGGGCCGCAGGAACGCTTCGACATCGTCGAAGGCCGTTCGCTGGTCATCAACTTGACGGCGCAGGCGAACCCGCGGCCGGTCAGCTACACGTGGACCAAGGATGACCGGCGGCTGCCCACTGTTCGAACCTCGGAGCGCTCGTCCAGCCGCTCGGCCTCCACTGCGGCTCGCGTGTTCGCCAGCGGACCTCTGCTAAACCTGACCGGCGTGGAACGCAGCGACGGTGGCGTTTACGAGTGTGAAGCTACAAACAGCGAAGGATCCACGAAGGCTTCCATCCTCATCAACATCCAGTGTGAGTTGTCACGTGATGAATGAATGAATGAATGAATGAATGAACGAACGAATGAATGAATGAATGAATGAATGAATGAATGAATGAATGAATGAATGAATGAATGAATGAATGAATGAATGATGTTTATTTTCGCATACGTGCAGCGTAATTATTCGAGGGGGCGGGCGGAAAAAGCTGTTGTTTAGACATCCAAACAATGCAGGAGTTCACGGAAGAAGTGGAAGCTCGAAGGGATGAGAAATCCAAGAATACGGGATAACTTCTTGGACGAGTTGGTGTTTACTAAGCATATTGTAGTGGCGAAAATTTCGAAAAAAGGAAACATGAAAAAAGAGGAGAGAAAGACAGGCACTACTTAATAAAGAGACTGTAGCGCCTCTCTTTCCTCTCCTTCTCCTGTCCCCCCCCCCCTCCATTTTTTTTTCGAACTTTGCACTACTACAAGATATTTGAATACGGGTTGTCGCTGGAGCCAATGCAAGCATCGACAAGTCCTCTTGCTGCCTTGAAGAAGACAAGACCACTTGTCAAAACGTTGGCTTGATCGACACCCCGTGTTTACATAATTTTCATGTTTTCACTTAGACAGCCTGACGAAGCCGCAGACTCCACATAGACACTGTGCTCATAGCAGCGGTGAACCTTCGTTATCTAGCTTCCTTTCGACTTATCTGCAGAATGCAATTGGACAAAACAGAAATAATAGCAGAAAAATGAAGTCATAAGCCAGGGCACATGTTTTCTGTTGTCCATTGAAGAAAAGCCAACAGCTTCTCGGCATATGAAATGCTGATCCTACCTGGAGTAAGAGAAACTGTGTCAGCAGCCGAATTAAAGCATACTTACTTGTTCTGGCTGCCTGTTTTCAGACCAGCTAAGGTTTTAATTCATCAAAGAATATCGCTATGGTTCAGCTTGCGCTTGTCCCCGCGTTGTAAATCCGCCGTACTTTAACAAACGTATAACAACTAAAATAAGGCCGTACTAACATTTGGATGTATTATCTGACGAATTAATTAACAAAGCTATATTGTCTCGCAGAAGGAGGACTTCATACATTTCTTTTTTTTTTTCTGTGGAGGACTCCCTGCGTTTTTTTTTTCTTTTTTTTTATGGAGTAATCAAAGCACAGCGCATGCTCTGCAATGCCCTGGCGCGTCTGACTGCATTGCGGCACAGCAGGCGCGCCCCATCAGTTTCTCGCTTGGGTAACAATATACAGTACATCGTTGACCAATACTCATGAATACAATGAAGTATAGAGATATCATTTGACGAATATGCCGGAAGTTCGTTCTACTTAGTGTGCGCTTCAATACTCATTCATTAATTCATAGTCGAGCAGCTACACTTTCAATGTGTTTGTCATGTGCGTTTCTAATACGATACGTGTTTTAAACGCATGATTAAAACAACATTTTCGGTTATGGTTAGTTGTCCTGGATGAACAGAAGTCGCATAGAATAAAAAAGGAATGCAAGGAAGAAAAAAGTGAGGACAGGTGCACATAGACTCTTTAGCAGACAATAACTTAAATCAGTACAGAAGCCATGTCAAGTTGACAGAGACATATGGGGCGATAAAGAGCGCGGGGCTAATCAAATGTACGTCATTATTCAAAACACTCAGGGAATGGGTATAAATAGGGAACCACGACGCCTATTCAATGCTGTCATTTGAATGAGCCCGATTGTTCCGTCCTTGTTTACTTCGTATTGGTTTTGATTGCGTCGTTATTAAATTTCATATATTAAAAGATTTGCGACAGTTAAGAATGGCTATCCAAATATCTGTGCTAGAAAAAGCAAGAAGAAAAAAAAAGCGAAAATACATAGCGGTATTTAATACCAATAATAAAAAAAGGAAGACACTAACAAGGTGATTTCGTCGATAGTACAGGAAATGAAGAAAAAAGGTTATAAGACCGCAATGATGATATAAGCGCGGTCATCGTATGCGAACGTAAAGTAAACAAAAATATGCTCACAAACTACTGTAGGCTACCAACCAACTGTCTCTGGGAAATTCTCGTGGAGTTTCGAGGCCTAAACTCCAATCGTCACGGCTGTCATACTAGCATTAACATACATTTTTGCGTGAAGAAAGGGCGCAGTTACATCAAAGCTTATCAGACCAACAATTTTTCTTGTTGCTGATACTTGCATGGTTGCTTAAGAAACACGGACTTCTTGGATTTAAGTGTGCGAGTGACGATTACATTTTTCGAGACGGTGTGCTGCTCGACGTCACCAGGCCCATCGAGCTAACCTTTATGGACCAAACGGACCGGTTCATCGTTTATAGACGTTTTTCGTGTTTTTACTGAGTTTTATCCAAGTGTTCGTCATGTTTTCCCTTTACTTTCCAACTTCTTTGCTCTTTCTTTTCTCCTATCTTCCTTTCCTCTATATATCTTCCCTCCTCCCGAAATAGTAGGCAGGCTTTGTGCCCTTCCAGGTGGCAGTTGCCAGCCTGCTCTCTCCCTATTTTGTCGGTGTCCTGGTTTATTTGTGCATGCATATCAAATAATAATAATAATAATAATCCTCGCGACCCCATGCTGTTCTTTTACATGGACGCACAGATGGCGCCGTCATCAAGGCTGTCACCGAGACGGTGATCATCGACGCGGGCTCGAACGCGCAGCTCGAGTGCGACGTGGACGCCAAGCCGTTCAACGACGACACGGTGTCGTGGCGCCGGCCGGGCTTCGACATGAGCCGCACGCGTCAGATGATCAAGGACGACATGCGATCCATCTTCACCGTTTACAACGTGTCGCGCGAGGACTCGGGTCCCTTCGACTGCGTCGCCCACAACGGCATCGGCGAGGAGGCCGTCAAGACAGCAAACCTCATCGTCAAATGTGAGGAGTCCTCGTGCTTTGATGCGCCTTTAGCGTTTTTCGCGGACCCGCCTAGCTACAACGCGACTTTCGAAGAGTGCCTTGGCAGTGATTGACAACTCGAGGGCAATTTTGAGGAAGTGTATACAAGGACATCGTGCATATCCCGGATGGAACTTCTCGTGTGGTTAGTATTCAGATTGATGGCTCGTGAACGAATGCGCCGACGAAGTTCTTGCAAATAGTTTTCGTTTTCTATTCGTGAGTTAAGTTATGCTTGGGTTTACAGACTTGGTAAGCCACTAAGGGCTGGTTTTTTAGGCCAGTAAGACAGCATTTGCTACTGGTACCATGCATACTTCGCTATGACTGCATGAAAGGCTGCTCAAACGACGCATCGCTGACGACCGTAACGTGGTTGCTATATTGAGACATAAATGTGCGCAATCAAGCTTCACTGAAATAAGCATAATGAATGCGCCATTTGATCGAGATCGATATCTGATGCTGTATCTTTTTATAAGAGGCTTTTATTTTTTTCATGGAACACTTCTCGCGCAATCTAGAGTAGACGTATACGTGGTAAGATAACTTTTTCGACAACCCGGCCCAGCTGCATTTCACTATGGAGGCGGTTTGCCGTAGGGCCCTGCGAGGAGGCGTTGTGATAGCATGATTCTTTATGTGAAATAGCAATGAATGAAATGAAAAAAAAAGGATATATTACTATAATGCGAAGGCAGTGTACTCATGTAGGAACCATATGGGCAGGCTTTTGAATGTGGGGTTGCCAAAGAAAATTTGCAAAAAAGGAAACAGCGCAGAAGCTCTAAGCCTAGCATTTTCAAAAACGCTGCAGTTATTCATTAAGAAGTCATTGGGTAACGCAGCTTTCCTATTCGAAGAAGAAGAAATTTATTGACATCCACTTCCTGTACAGTTTCAAAAGTACACCAATATTTAAGGTTGCCGGCGATACACAAGAACGAAACTTCAGAAAGCCCCTGCAATAGAACATATTCAAGTATCAAGATCAAATTATTCCATCCAATGTTTGAGGCTTTTAGAATCATACCGGCATTATTAGCAAATCTACGGCTATGAGTAGCAAAAGATGGTTAGGGCATCGGTGATGTAAATGCTGGGTTACCAGATGTTAAAAAAAAAGAATAATGTTTCGGGTAATAAGCTTCTGCCAATCTGTCGTCAGGTAATGAAAGCCGCAGGCGCCTAAAAACCAAAATAATATTGCGCGACATTAAAGAGAAGTTTAACAAAATAGACGGCTTCAGCCACCATGCAGTTTTCAAAGGAGACCCTCTTGCATTCACACAATGCGCTCATTAGTGGAACTTTTCGCGCACACTAAACAAGGACAAAACAGAAAGCACACCAGTCAAACCAGTAAGCGCATATCAGCAAAAGAGACAGGTAGGCCAGCGGCGCTGGTCTGCCAAAAGGAGACGACGAAGTGCGCAAAAAGGGACGAGGAAGGAACACAAGATGGGCGTCTTCGTCTCGTGTTCCTTTCTCGTCCGTGGTGTCACAGTAGATTGCCAAGTCACCTAATCGCTCCATTATTCTAACGAGCTAACCCGCCTTTCCGTTTTATTACACAATGTGTCACTAAGCATAAATTATGCACCCCACTCATAACTTGCACGACGTGTGCCACTTTATCCGCAGTCCGGCCCGAGATTGACCAGAGTCCACCACAGCTGAAGGCAGCCGGGACGAGAGGGCGGCACTGCCGAGTTGGTGTGCCGTGCCCAGGCAGCGCCAAACGCCACGTTCTCCTGGTCACGTGAGGGCGTCGTCATCACCGCTTCGTCACCGCAGCCGGACAAGTACGACGTGTCAGTGCGGCAAATCGACCTGCTCACCTTCGAGAGCACGCTGCACGTCAAGCGCATCCGGTCATCTGACTACGGCCACTACGAGTGCGTGGCCCGGAACGAGCTCGGTTTTGACAGCGCCAAAGTTCACTTGGACACCCTCAGTGAGTGGCTACCTTGAACATCCGTCCTCATCATAACTTCTCATTGTTTTGAAAATGTGTGAGGGCGGTCTGACAAAGGAACAACAACAACAAACGCACGGACGAAGAACGAGGAAGCAGACAGAACTGCCAACCACGCATGCCTTACGTTAAACGACGAGACACGGACAGAAGAGACAAGTCAGCGACAACACACACAATCCGAATCTTATCCAATGAATCCCTACCAATTAGTCCAGCTTTCTGTTATTCCAAACATATGCTGTAATTTTGCGGTTGCGTTTTCCCGTCCTGCGTTTGGTTGCGTTTTCCCGGTCATACATAAAGAATTAACCAAGCAGAATAAACCTAATATTTATTGCTGTTATTCATTGCATGCTGCTCGACCAGGCTATCTCTCAGATTCTTCGATTATCTAAACAAGGTATCGCAGCTCATATTTGAGCACGTGACGTTAATACAAAGTTTCGTTCGGTCTGAGTGATCCTGTGTAGTGCTGGCAATACCCTTGACAGTAGATATCGGGCAGTACATATGGTCAGTAGATATGCTGTGCCAGTAGATACGGTGTGCATTTCATTTGGTCTGCCGTAGTTTACTCAACGTGACAATTTATCTGCACGGCCTTTAGACGAAGAGTGTCGTGTTGAAGCGTAGCATCACTTCAATGTAGCTCTTGTCCATCGTCGTTGCCAGGTGCCCCTGACCCTCCGCTACAGCTGAAGGTGACCAACGCCACGTACAACAGCCTGACGCTCGTGTGGCGGCCGGGCTTCGACGGCGGGCTGCCGCAGTCCTTCCGCATCCGCTATCGGCAGGCGGCCTCGAGCGAGGGCTACCACTACCAGGACGTGCTGCAGTCCAACCTGACCAGCTACACGGTCGGTGCTCTACGACCCGACACAGAGTACACGCTCGGCATCATGGCGTTCAACGACTACGGAGAAGGAGAGTACCTCAAGGACATCGTCAAGGGAAAGACTACTGGTAAGGCTTTCTCTGCTGTTATGTCCGGTGTCTGAAAGGGATACTGACGCCAATTTTCAAAGCTGACTTTACACCGTCATACAATTCTCCTGTATACAGAGACCGCCCGGAGCAAGTGTGAAGCTCAGGAAATTCTGATAAGATATTTTATTTTGGCGCTCAGTTTTCGCACGGCGCACCTACTGACATCGATACTAGCGCGACGACAGGCTACGGTGCCAATACTGATGACATCGCGTCCCAGTATGCCTAGCCTTGATGACGTCATGTACCAAAGCATACAAAATGACCGCTTGTGCGTCACCACGAGCAGAGCGGCCGTGGAAACGTCACGATAATTTGGGGAAGCACGTGACGAGAAGCTTTCCTAACGTCCGAGCAGAGTTGAAGTTACTATATATTGCTTCTAAAGAGGCCATATGCAGTAACTCTACGTCAGCAGAGTACTGCCGTGTCAGTACCCCTTGAAGACGCCGTCCACATCGCGTTTTCATGTAGAGACTCTGAAAATGAAACTTCACCAACCAGAAGCTATACTGTCTTATAAGTCGATTTATATTAAAAAGAGAGCGCGAAAAAATAGAGAGAAAGAAAGGAATGAGGACAAAGCAGGAAAGCTAGCCGGGAGAGAAAGTTGTAGTTTGGTTTGCTACCCTACACTAGAGAAAGGAGAAAGATGGAAAGTACAGCGGAGGCAAAAAGCAGTCGTGCGGTAAAAAATAGAGAAGGTGCGGAACGGGAGAATTAGTCTATACGATATGCCTCTGCGTCGTGTAAACTCCAATTCGCGGTGCGATTACTGTTTGAAGTTCGTAAACTGTAAGGTGGGAACCTTTCAGACAGTGGTTCAGTCTTAGCACTCACCAGTTCATCAGCATTTAGTAGTCTTAGTTGTGTCTGTTCTCATACGATTATAAACTGGTGTCATCGGAACTATTTTTTCTTAACTGGTGCGAGTGCTGAAAGTGCAGTGTGGTATTTCTATAATGCTTATATAGAATAAAGGGTGCTGTACAACTTTTGTTATCACCCGGGAATGTTTTTTGAAAGAGTCTTGCTTCTCGCGGTATATATGTTCGGACTGCAAATACTATTGTATTTTTGTTCAGCTGTGATCGAGGTCGGAAGCCCGTACAATATAGTGGGGCAAATGCTTTCTCATGAACGGTACTTAAGCTGCTCATCGTAAAGCTATTGCCACTACTTTAATCTCTTTTAGTAAAAAATTATTTCCCAAATTTTCGTGAAATTCTCCTTACCCTTTCCTTTTGCGGAAATTAGCACACCTTAAATGTCCGCTAATATTCTAGATTGCCTCACGTAATAAAAATAAAAAGGAACGAAGGTTAGCTTAGTTGTGCAGACTGACGTAATAATTGCCGAGTAACACTGCAGAAAAAGCATATCAAATAATGTGAAACTCCTTCTATTTGGTTCAGGCAAAAGCAGCAAACGAGCTTGCTCGTTCGCTGCCTACATTTCTTTATATTTTTAGAAACGTTATAATACGGTTAAGAGCTGCGCATTAACCGGCGAGTAAGTTCAGCGGTAGTCAATTTTCAACTCGTCGTAGCGCGAAGCCGCTAATCCTTCCGCCCATTTTCGTCGGGTCGGCGAAATAAGGCGCAAAACGCGCGGGGACCCGTAATCACTCACCTCCGCACTTTTCAGACGACGCCCCACCTGCGCTCACCCAAGAAATCCCGCCGCCGGCCAAGATCGATATTCCCAAGATAATCATCACGAGCGTCTCCGTCGTCGGGACCTCGCTATTGTTTCTCAACATCATCCTAGTCATTTGCTTCGTTCGCAAAAGGAGGAAGAAGCGGCTGGAAGAAGGTGAGCACAACTTCCTCGATTCCCTACTGTTCTTTCCCTTTTTCCTCATCTCGAATTGCACTCTCCTGCCTAGCATCTTTCTTCCTTCATATTCCCACGAGGCTGACCCAGTTTTGCTCCCCGGGCGGGTTTACTTGCTTTCCTGTACTTAGAGTGAAAAAAAAAAATATATTTCGTGTAATGCCCTTCCTGTTGCTCGCTTCTTGTTTGCGTAGCTATTCTTTCAGAAGCAGTCATTTCGCGGTTCGCAAATCTCTGCCAAAACTAAGTCGAACTTTCCATTTGCACCTTTCGGAGCACCTCGCTGTTTACAGAGATGAACTGGGATGAAAACGGCGAAAGGAAAAGCCGATAATGTACACGGACATAACGGGCCCGGATTTCTTCCTTGTATATTTTTTTCATCCTCAAGGTCGCGTTTCCTCGGTACGGACCAATAATATTTGAAGAACGTTCTTCCGCGATGTTCGGTGAATTCTGCAGCGCGGATCTTACTGTTTCTTTTTTTTTAAAACAACCTGCGGTAAATAGGACGCAGCGCCGCGGGGATCTCGCGATTGCTGTCATGTGCGCGTTTCGTTCGTTGTATTGTCTCGGATATGAAAACTGTGGACGCGAAAACTTGTCGCCGACTGCGACAATCTCCTTTGCTCTCACCGGCGTAGTGTGCTTACACTCGGCGATTGATGCAGTCGGGTACTCTTCAGATGAGATGGCTCGTTGCGAGAAATGATGTAGCTGTGTAAGAGCGAGAGAGAGAGCGAACAATGATACGAGAAAGAGAAGGAGAGAGAGAGAGAGAGAGCAAGCAAAAAACAGAGAAGTCTGCGAACGCTAATACCCCTGTCACACGAGGCAACTTAAGTGCACTTTGACGGAGTGCACTTCGCCGCTAGTGCCATTCGCACGCTGTCACACGGGAACGTTTAGTGACACTCGCTGCAAAGCGCACTTGCCGGCGAGTGCGTTCGCCAAACTCACTTCGCCGAGACGGAGTGTCTAGCCTCGATAGCAGTGGCTCGAAAATAAAGAAATTATCGGAAACCGAGTTCATAGCATTTTTGAACTATCGTTTTTTCTTTATTACGAATATTTTTATGCATTAAAACATACTAATAATACAAAAAGCTACTTTGCTATTCTCGTTCTCGGGCAGTTTACAGCCCCGACCGCCAGGGGCATGCCCAGCACACGCCGTGCAATGGCTGCAGCCGCCGCGTTTGTACGTAAATTTTATTTTAAGGGCTGGTTATTGCTGTAACACAGTATTGCTTAAGAAACATTGCCTGAAATAACAAATACCTGTTGTGCTACTTAAGTACCCATCGCCATTACAATCATTTCCAAAGTGCACTTCCCTTTCTCGTGTAGCAGCGCACTGCCAAAAGTGCCATTCTGGGGGCGTAAGTACACTCGCTCAAAATGACACTAAACTTGCCAGTGTGACCGGGGTATAAGACCAGTTCTCGGCGACGTATTTGGGAATGTAGTCTCCTACTAAGTGTTTGCCCGAATGATTGAAGCGTTGCATTAGGGACTCTGGTTAGCGAATGTCTTTTGAACTGCTTCTCCTTTTCCAGTTCTGCACACTCGTGAACCATAATGCTCTGTGCCACTAATTTCCTCTGTTGCAAGCACGCACGCGCTACTCAAAACATTGTCCATTTCTCATTTCTCGGAATGTATTAACATTACAACACATAACTCAGACATGGCTAATGACTCGCATTTCGCCACCGAGCAGACTTGCCTGAGGTTATGAAATCGGCGTTGTCAATCTCTTGCATTGCTCTATGGCCGCTGCTCTATCACGTATTCATCGCACGTCTAGTCGGATGAACAGCGTGTCATATTACGGCGTAATTGTTAGCATTGCTGTGCAAAACACAACATGGCACACATGCTGAGTGTACCTCATGTCTGTTTGTTCTTCATTGTCCATTTCACAGTTTTTGTCACGTTTAACGGGGCCAGCAAGCAACAAAGCTAGCCTTTGGTTAGTTACTAGATTACAGATTTTTATAGCAACTCCCGAATACTTTACGTGTAGTCATCATCAGTATCATACTTTTTAACATGAGGCGGTAGTCTTATAGGTCATATATAACGTGTCTGTTATCTGTAACTAAGGTTTTTCTACATACACTTCTCATAAAGCAGGCCGGCTATTTGCTTTTTGCCGGTTGGCGGTTCGCTGTTGGCGACAACAGCAACGATGATCATATGACTGCACGTGACCAAAAGTTGCTTCTGCAACGTTCACCCAGCCCTGCTTGACAATGTGTTCCCTTCTTTTTTTTCTATTTTTGCTTCTCTGCTGCCAAGAAGAGAGCGACCAGTCGAGCAAGACGGCCACGATCGAGATGTACGCGCCGAGCAGCTACAACGAGACCATGAACGGCGAGACGGTCAGTTCCACGTCCGAGAAGAGCGAGGCTTACTCCAATGAGCACAGCGCTGAATACTCGGTGAGTACGCACACTGTGTGTCTACACTGCACCACGGTCGTGCGGCCTTTACATCAGCGTACGTTCTACAGCTCGAAATGAGCACGCTCCCTGACCGTAATTATCTTGAAGTGCGCGAAGTTTCATGCCGGACAATCAGGCAGCTCCGTTAACGGATGCAAGGTTGAGCGAGTCCATACAGTCTAAAAAAACAAATAAATAAATAAAAAAGAGCGAGTAAAAAGGGTATCTTTTTGTCTCACAACAATAATCGCCGTGTTTCTCGTGTGCCCGATATTTCGAGGTCGCGAGCGGTATGCGCGTTATCAGCGTGACATAGCTTTCTTGACAGGGAATCGGCGAGCGCTGAGTTTTCACGAAAGTAAACGAAAGCAAGCCAGATGACCGATTATTGTTAGACACCTTTTTTTTTTTTACGCTGTATTTTCTTCGGAGTGTGCGGTAATATAATTAAAATTTTCAGCGCGTGGACACGCGGTCCTGCTTTTATGCTATCACACACGGGCAAGGACAAAAATTTGTCAAAAATTGCGCAAGCCGTCAGCTGAATCTATAATGAAAGAACATCGTACATATGTGATTGTAAAAACAGTGAGCAAAGATACTCCACGTGGCCAAAACAATCACTTTTCACACAGATAAATATTATAGAAAAGCAAAAAGCAAACAGAAAAGAAAGACAAAGCGAGAAAGCAGACTACGTGGGATGAACGCACGTGCCAAGTAGGTAGCCATATTCTTTGTTCTGCGTTGTAACCGACGCGTGACAGACGCAAGCTTCTTCCATTCTGATATCTTTTTGAACACGTGGAATATCCTTGCTGAGTGGTTTTGTAATCGCACATACATACGGTGCTCTTTTAATAAAGAGTCAGTTAAAAGTAAGCGCTCGTCCGGTCGCTGTCTTCTCTTTGTCTGCGTCCCTTCGCGACAAGACTTCAATTAGGCCTGCGGGAACGACCGGCGTAGAGCGATAAGAAACCACCTCATAGAAGGGGGTGGGCAATTACTCAAAACTTGGAACACGAATCGAATGGTCTTTGCTAATGAAGTCTTATTCAATTGTAGACTTCACTACCCGACGTTATCGAATGTTTTCTGTTCATTGAAATAAGGTGCAACAATATTTGAAGAGTTTCGAGGGAGATGCACAGATCGATGCAGACACCGCAAGTGCGCTCCCAATAAGGTTTGGTCCTTCAACACCTCTGCTTTCATAGTGCCCAACCAAAGCCGAAGTGAATTAATAACTTGCGGAGGTGCACGATGCAGGCGACGATTCTATACCTGGGAGTTGGAGCTTGTGAAACTGTTGATCCATCTCCACGAAGCAGAGTTCTTCAATCGTACGAGTTTCGAATACTGCGTGTCTCGAGAGTCCAAACACAGCACTGGTGAAAATATCGAAGCCTGCCGATTTTGGCGTCACCGGACGGCGGAGAAGCGAACTAAAAAGTTGCACTTTCTGGTGTTGCGTTTTGCACAGCACTACAGGCTTGATAAAGCGAGCAACGTGTCTACATTTGCGCGTAAATTTTTGCCTGTGCTATTGCGGCCACATAAATCTTCAACATTTCTGGAACGTGCAGCGATGCGGTGTGTTTTCTGTCGTTGCTCTCAGGTGGCGAGTCGGTTCGTTAACCTCCGCAGCTTGGGGGTTTTCGCAACTGATATGATTGAAGAACTATGGCAAGATACAACAGCAAAAACCAAATGAAGCGTTAGTGTAAGGAAGTTCTATGACTGTGCCTGTGTGACGTGTCAAGCCGGTAGCTGAGTGATTAGCGAATGCAACTACTTGTTCTTTTCATTTTGTCCTGACCCAGGAGGAATCGAGCAAACCCGCCGCGGCGACGTACTTGATCGATCAGGCGAGCGACAGCTACGTTCCTGACGGGTCGCTGCACTACGCCCCCTACAACCGATATGGCGACGAAGGTAAGATGTGTTCTAAGATCTTTGCTCAACACACGAGCTGGAAGTTCTATATGCAACGCCACTCTCACGTGTTATCATAGCCGTGTTATCATAATACTTATTTTTACTCTCTGCCTCATTCTTAAGTGTATTGCTAACAAGACTCATTTTCGTTTAGAGATATGTAAAAAGCAACTTTAAAAGAAGAAAGATAAAAAAGCGGCAAAAAGTCACGGTAGTCAAACTATACATCCGAAGTTTTTGCCTACACATAAAGCGTTTGTCAATGGCGACGCCTCAGGGTGCTTAGCTATACCCTGTTGCATTTTGCCGCATGACTGAATTCTCGTGTCTTCAGAAAAATACTTTTCACAATACTGAAGTATGCGAGGCATTCAATGAAAATTTTGTCACAAGTGACCCCCGAAACATATCGATACCGTACTTAAACGAAGCAGCTTAGATTACAATCACAAGACCACTTGTAGGAAAATTACGGTACGGGATGTTGACCTCTGCGTTTTTCAAAGAATCTTACATTTCCTTATCACATCTTAGCGTTGGCATCATACTTACACATGTTAGTAAATGAAAAGCAGTACTTTAACGCTTATCGTGTGTTCTATCTAGTTTTAGTGTGAGTAATCGTATAAATAGTTACAGTTCCGTCATTTCTTCACGCCTTTACGAGCGCACTGATATCAACCAAGAGATCAAGAAGTAGGTTCCCAATAATTTTTTTTCCTTGAGCTAGCAGCGATAAATCCTGCCGTAGTGGCTTTGTAAGTATGGCCTTCTAGTCCTTAACAGAACGTCGTAGATTGTTTCCCCCTTGAAGTAGTCTTCATTTTCAAAAGATCGAAACGTGAAAATAACTGTTCGCAAAGACGCGCGTAAAAGATCACGACGTTTTTAGAATGGGTAAGGCGCCTTTATAAAATCTGTATTCTCCATCATTTCGAACCTGAAGTGTTTCCTCGAGGTGTTCCAATCAATCAATCAATCAATCAATCAATCAATCAATCAATCAATCAATCAATCAATCAATCAATCAATCAATCAATCAATCAATCAATCAATCAATCAATCAATCAATCAAGCTGTCCATCAATCAATCAATCAATCAATCAATCAATCAATCAATCAATCAATCAAGCTGTCCATCAATCAATCAATCAATCAATCAATCAATCAAGCTGTCCATCAATCTAAAAAAAATAAAAACTATGGAGCAATGGGCACTTTTGAGACATCTAGAGGCAAATGCAGTGATCGCAAAAGTGGATTGTCTTTAGCTGCATTCTTAATGAGAACTAACAGACAATAATGCCAAGGAAAGTATAGGGGATGTTACTTGTAGTAATTAGGATATTCGTGGAGTGTAGCGGGGAATACCCGCTGAAAGTAGTTTTATAAATAAAAAAGCAGTTTTGAGACCGTTTAGCTGTTACAAACTTCATATCTTATACTGCGTCCGGTTCGGAATCAAAGGAACAAAGAAGCATAGGATATTAACTCATAAGCTGTGCCGCAACCGTGCCGCATCCTTACGCGCCCTTGCTTCGCGCTGCCGCATCGCTTCCTACACTGCTGCGTGCAGGCATAGCTGTGCACAAATGGAACCATCGTTCCCCGTTTCTCGGACAGCCAGTGCTAAAAAAAAAGAAAAAAGAAAAAAGAAGATAAGGGAAACAAAGAAAGGAAGAAAAAATAAAGACAACGTGCAAATTGAAGGCAGAGAACATCTCTTTCCCGAGAAGCTAATGCCCCCTCCTTTGTACACCACTTTGCACCCTTTTAAGCGGCATGGAACATTTCACGCTTCCTTTCCTTATGAAGTTTCCGGATTTCTTCGTTTAGTGTCCACCTTTCTTAAGCTGGAAAATTTTTTCATATTTTTCTCATCGTCCATTTTATGCCCCCTTACCCACCTCATTTGTCTGCACCATTTACGCGATGAAATGTGGCTGTAACGAGAAGTGTCAGCGATCTTCACCGCGCGATCTCATCATGACCGCTGGCGAAAAAAAAAAGAACCCCACAAAATAAGGAAGAATAGGAGAAGAGTAACACGGATAAAGTTGCGAGGCTTAGGACATAAACGGTGCTATAGTTCGCGTTCTTCTTGCGTGCTCGCCTCTTCGGTTTCCTCACCACGTACGCATAATGCGCCTTCATCTGCATATTTTCTAGCCTTCGTCGGCGCCGCAGTTCCTTCCGTCCAGTTTTTTTTTATCTTTTCACCGGTGATTAAGCGACCCAGTGGGAACAAGCCTAACGAGAAGATCGCTCTGGAGGAAAAGAATCCAAACTGGGAATTAGAAACGAAGTACATCGGGGGCGAGAAAGAAAAAATAAAGAAGACAGAAGCGATAGAAAGACCGAGGTTTTGCTGTTTGCACGCTCTCGCGATTAGGTTTGTTTCTGCCTGTCGCGGATACTTTGTACTACAGGACAAGAATACTAATTTGGTGCTCTAACGCAAACTCCCAGGTGACTCGACTCTCGGTGCATGCAGCACTGTACCTTCGAATTACGAAGAAAAAATAAAGAATGCGTCTGCATTCACCCGATGTGCGAGTTGGGTGACAGCCAATAATTAGGGCACGCGGCTGACTGCGGCCGTTTTCAATTTGTTTCTTTTTAAGCGACAACCCTTGTTGCGGCGTTCTGAGCTCGCTTCATAGTTATCCGTGAGTTTAGCTGCATTTCCTTGAAATATTGAGGGTTATTCATTATCTTTCGAAGGAACAGCGCGGACTTGAAACGAAGACAAAAAGAAGAGGAAACAGACAAGAGGAGCGCTGACAATGAACTGAAATTTCGTTGAATAAACAACATATAAGCAAAGAACCTTCTAGGAAGTACTCATGCGCATACATGAACACGTGTCCAGAACAACAGATACATTTGATGTTTTTTTTTACATCCTATGAGCTGTCGAGATACATTATCTCTTCTTCAAGGAGGTATACAGAGGCTTGGCGATGAAATATTCTCCCAACTTGTTACTATTTGCCGGGAAGTTTTACCGGGAAGTAATCGAAGCCTCGATTAATTCCCGGTAAAACTGATTTTCGTTCTTATAAACAATGCTTACGTCATTGGAAAGGGGCACACGGAGAAAAGGAAACACAGAAAAAACAAGCAAGGACGGTATTAATTAGTTGCGCGACTCAAAACGCGCCTTTAAAATGGCCTAGTAACAGTAGTTCCTAACGGTATCGAAACTTTCCCGACGGACTTCGTTTTCGGTTTGCCGTGTTTGCAGCATAGTTGCATTTTTTGAAAGAAAGTAGCTTGGAAGATTCCCTTGCAGGAATTCCGGTAAAGGAATTCGTGCAAGAAATTCCTGTGCAGGAATTCTTGGCGAATTTGTCGCACGTGGCACAAATAACGTCTATGACTGTATTTGTATGGCGTATTTGTGGCTTTGTAGCTGTTCACGTCTATTGTAGAGTAGCCTACATTTCCGGGCAGAGTCATGACGTGCTAAAAGTGAACAACAATGTTAAGGGTTTGGGATACCATAAGGACGGTGGTATTCTTATGCTCCCCATAATGACGGGCACCGGGCAAATTTTGGTCAACCGGAGTCTTCTTACATTGCATTTCAACCGAAGTGCGCAAGCTTTTAATGCGAGAACGCGATTTGGCTCATTTTACGACCTTAATTTCATCAGAAAGTCGGGGCACGAAAATGGCGCACAAATTACTTGCAGTAAAGAACACAGGAAACTAGACGAAGAAGAATGACATGTACGCGCACATTTTATTTCTGTAAAATCTCTGTTCAAGGAGGAGATCCCCAGAACGGCGTTTGTGGACTATTTTCGACAAAGTGAACACACGTGCACTTGCGTTAGCTCGCGTGCACACCAACGAGTGTCAGAACAAACAATTCCGTAATGCTGACCTTGTAAGCCTATGCAGAAGAAGGGAACCGAGGCATCATTTGGGCTAGCCTGCGCTACGGCTTCCTCCATCTTCTCTTTGGGCTAGCCTTTCACTTGAGATGAGATTATTGTGTAGCTAAGCTCTTTGGCATTCTCCTTTCATTCATGTCTGTCCATCTCGCTTCAAAGCCGTTGAATGAGCATTAACGAAAGTAAAGAAAAGCAGAAAAAGAAACCCAGTACGTCCTATCTAGTACGACATACAACCGTTATTTTTGACGCACGATGCCACCACAGCGCGCACGTTCGAATTTACATTTGTTCACGTGAGAGGGTGATGCATGGCTACGCCTTGATTTCACGCTCGTGTCGTGCTCATATCCTGCCCAGCTCGCCCAACACCCTCCGCTGGAGAGCGTGCTCAGTGTTGTCTTTCCTTCTCTCTCGCAGCAGTTCCGGCTGCCGGCAACGGCAGCATCGATCGGCGGATGTTGCCCAACAGGCGAGTCCACTACGAAGGAGAAGACGAGTACTACAGCGACGCGCTGCGGCGAAACGCTTACAACCAGAAACTGGGAGACAAGGTGCGTACGCACGTACTGTGACGCTAAGGAAGTTTAACGCACGACTTTCCAGAGTGGAAGCTCCCGCATCTTCTCAACGGAGGCGTTGAAATCGCCCCCTTTAGTCTAGGTGAAGCCAGTCAATACGTCGTCGTTTAAACACAGCCGTGCTTGCTCGAGTACAGCACAAGTGCAGTTGCTTTGTTAATTTAAATGTTAAACTAATTACCAAGACAAAGCTGGTTCTTTCTGCCAGGAGTATTACCTTCGGCTGAATAGTGATGTCATTACACCACTCCAAAATGTTGTGAAGACGCCCAGGCCGTATATTTCGCGTTCCTTAAACCAGTTAACACCTATAGCGCACAAGGGGGACAGGACACAGAGGTACGAATCGGTCACGAGGAGACACATGCCAAGGCTCACCGTCTTTCAACTTACACCAGTAACGTAAAAATATGGAAAACGGGCGAATAGTCTCATCCGTGGTGGAGTGCCTCATCTTTATAAAACACATACAGTGTGTTCCTTAGCCAAACAACCTATGGCCCGACTACGACTAGAACTACCGGCTCCCACAGAGCTTTGCAGGGCACTGACCATAGTGACGCCAGTTTTTTTATGCTTTTTGTTACTGTCCATAACATCATGTACAGACATTGGGGAAAATACTGCGGAAATGGCGAGCGTGTGTTCTGTAACAAAGCAACTCCCTGATGTCTGGACATGACAAGGCGCATGCGCGTTCGCTTATGCTGATATACAGTGCCCACGGATCGAAACGCAACACCGAAACTTCAAGTACAACAACTGGTATGCGCAATTGCTCGAGATAACTGCGTCATGTCGCTACGAATCTGGGCCCGTATTCGCAAAAACGTATTACGCTAAGAATTTTCGTAAGGGAATGTGTCAGCGAATCACGATGCGGCACACATCATTAGTGAAGCCGGCTGATTATTGTGAAAACGCCCTCACGAAACGGAAGTTTTGTAAATTCTCCCCCTGGGGGGCAACTAAATGTGACGTATTTGCTCTCATGTAAGTGTACGAGTCACTATTAAGCCGATGGAACGTGAAGTGTACGAAAGCACGCGCATTGCTTAGTCCTGAAATGTCGCGTTTCAATCTGTGGGCACCCTATCTGCAAGTGCATCCACTAGCCGTCTCCATGCTGTCAGAATCTTTATCAGTGCAACGCGGTACGCTAGAAGAGCCATGTACGTTTCAAGCGTCGTTGTGTCTGTGTGGGCCGTTACCTCGGTGGCCAATACAAATGCCACTCTTTCAGCATGCTGCTCCTTATTCATCTTTGTGTTCACCCTTTTCTGTCACTCTGCCACGGGCAATCGCAAACTACCTAAAACCGACATTGTGCCTAACTGCATATGATTTTCTCAAGAACATGTATTACGAGTGTGAGAAGTGTGGTTACTATTCATGTCTTATGCGTACATAAGTCTACGAGTATGAGTAGTGTGGTTACTGTGCATAAGTCTTATACATAAGCCTATGTCCTTCCCGTCCAGGTTGGCTACGGCAAGGTACCGGGCGTAGGTGCAAGCCAGCCTCCTCCTCCGCCCGGCCGCACCTCGGCAAGTGGCGTGGACGCAATCTACAACATCAAGGCGGACCAGCAGCGATACGTTCCCTACCCAGTTCCCGGCGGCGCTCAGGGTTCCGGCCCTGGAGGCCCATCCGTCCACCACCACCCGGGAGGCGACGTGGCCGCCGCAGCAGGACAGACCATCCTGACGACGTTCAGCCCGTCGGGCAACGTGCCCGTCTCGCCCGTGCTGGCCTCCATGCACAGCTACGGCCCGCCGCTCATGGATGGCGCCGCAGCACATGACGAGATGGACGGTCATCTTGTCTGACGATCCACCGCCGTCTAGCGTGGCCACCGATGACGCTAGCTTCGCAGAACACCTCTTATCAACCGCTCACCGACGTCAGAGCGGCGACTGCGTTCGAACGGGTTACGTTGTCGCTTTTCCGATATCCATGCCACTGCTTCACGCGAGGGCGGCAGTCGGGCCGACGCTACACGGTGTGCGAGAACAGCCATTGTTGCGCGTGGGATGTGCAAGAAAACGAATGCGAGAACTGCGTCGGAGTCACAACACCGAGTACGCCGTGCATTCGAAACTCCGCGAGTCACCTTGGTTACGACCGCTTGCCGCTCAGCAGCCGGACTGCAGGGAAAATGAACGTTTTGCGTCACGTCGTCGACGACTGACATCACGTCGGCTCACTCCACGCCATATGCCGCTGGTTGGCGGCAGGCCCATAGTTTCTACAATAGTGACTGCATCACTCTCGCCATTGCCAGTGAAAGAGGCCGGGGAAAGACCAGACGATCCTTCTTTCCCAAAGTCATTTCTCGCGAAAGTCGGGTTTCAGTGACCCCCCGAGCGGTGCGCTGTCTTCAGGGATGCTACAGAGCTTGTTGACAAGTCTACGTGAATGTGAGAGAGTGTTGCGCGTTAATTACTGTCTTCACACGTGTTTTATTCTTGCTTTCTTGATTCTTTCGCAATGTCAATGACGGCGTGTGAGTGTATGAGTTCATGTGCCTGTGAATTTTTCGTTTTCGAACATCTGGTGACTGTGCCGTCGTGTTCGCGGCAACTCTTTGTTGTGCTCAAGTCGTGCATCTAGGAAAGCGTCGTCTACGAGTCCGTCACCAACGGAGTGGCTTTGTACAGACGAACTATAGACGACTTTCCATCGTGCCTTATTGCAATCTAGTAAATTTCAGTGCGGAACTAGCTTGATTTTGAACGCCGCCCCGTTCACATCCACATTTTGTAGTGTGCTCGTCTCCGGCCGACTACTGGACGCTGTGTGTGATGTGTCATTGCGCTCTTGGACTAAACATGTTTTTTTTTGCTTTTTCTTTTTGCCGTCTTTGAGTAAGAGCTAGCATTAAGCTCTTGCGCGGCGGATATTTATAGTAATTATGAATACGACGCAAATGTGTTGTGTTTTGGTTTTGTACAATTTCAGTTGCCAATGTGTCCCAAGAAAGGATGACATCGTTAAGTTTCACTTGTTCTCTATGAAAACTTTGCCTATGGTTTGATGTATTTAATGAGATTTTTTTTTTTGCATTGCGTGCACAGGCTTACTCGACTTTTCTTTCAAACACGTGACAGTGTGAATTGTGTACATAACTCAGTGCAAGCATGCCATGGAGCTGTCACTCTATTCACCTCATAGCCACAAAGTAACCGCATTTTCTCATCACGTCTAGTCACAGCCAATGGCCAAAGAAACTGCTGTTGCTCTCACGCCAGACTGAAACTTTCTTACCAATACCAGGTCCCGTGTTAAGAAAGATAAGTGCCGTTGTCACAATTAAGGTACTTTAAGCGCTCTCAAATTCCTAAAGGTACTGAAACGGTCACAAGCAAATGAAAAGTTGCTGACAGATAATTTGCTAGGGCTGCTGAACATAATGGATTCTTCAGTGTATTTAGTTCATTAACTTCTATCCTCGATGCAGTTTGAAACGAATCTGCATCGTTGTTGGCCTAGTTCTGCCCGTACTATAACTCAACTCTAATTCATTATGATGACTTCATGCAGCTCTGAGCGACCAGCATGGCAGACATTGTAAAGCCTAGTCTTGCTGACTATCACCAAAGGACCAACATGCCAACGTGCTTGCGATTCCCTTTTCGCACTAGCGAGCTGTCATGAACTTGTGAGCATAATTTCTTTTGTACGTGTTTTGTTGTGTTTAAAGGGTGCGAAAAATGGTGGCCAGTTTCGGTCAGCGAAGAGAAGCACCACCTGTCCGCTTTCACCCTCTGACTGCTGACACGCTTCAAAAATGTACAGCAATACACATGAATAAATGGTTTGTCCTTAACATAGTGCGTACTGTGTTGTTCGGAGCGATGCCAAAACTACGAGAGTACTATTTTAGTTTGGAATAATGCGGTAGTAAACTTAATTTTAGGAATGGTGGCCCATTTCATGCAGATACTACAACCACGGTTTACGAAATGTGTTCCTCATGAGCCGCCATCCACAGCCTTCAGTATGATGAATGTTCACTTCACTGAGAATATTTCAGTGGCCTTTCTGTTAGGGCACGCTTAAAGAACGTGGCGGACGTTCATTGCCCGACGTAACAACGGAACACTACCAGCATACTGGAGTGTCGTCGTATGATTGAGTGTGATTGACTCCAGGTACAAGCGACGGCTGACCTAAGGGCCACATCGGCCTGAAGTATAAATTAAAAGAAGCGTCTTCATTTCTAAACGAATTAGTATCATTATAATTTGATATGCATACACAAATGCATAAGGACGCACAAAAATGAGTGAGAGAGCAGGCTGACAACTGCCGCCTAGAGGCGCACGATGCCTGCCTACTCTTTCGGGATGAATGAAGAGATAGAGGACATAAACATACGAGGAGAGAAAGAGGGAAGAAGATAGGGAAAAAAAAATGACTATGACTTGGACAAAAAACACGAAAAAAATGGCGAAGCTTGCACTAAGTCGCGCAAGGCTTGAAACAGCGCAGCTGAATGATTCTGAAGTCTAATGTGGTTGCTTCTAGGTTGTTTCTAGGCTCTAGGTAGGCGATGCTAGGCTGTTTCTAGGTCTTTTTCTAGGTTATACTTGGCTTTAGTTTGGTGATGCTCGGTTGTTTCTAGGTTGATTACATTTTATTGCTTGGCTTAGCTAAGTGATTCTAGGTTGTTTCTAGGTTGCTTATCAGAGCAGACAAGTTCAAGTGAAACCACAGACAGACACAGACACGGAATGGATGTCCGAACTCCAGAGACAAAAGCTGGCTCTGAAACCGAGCGTTCGCACCTCCCACAGACCTACGGGCAAGTCGTCGTCCGCGTAGGGCTTCCATCACCTCGGGGTTTTCTCGTAGCGGCTGTTGCCTTTACCGTTCCCTAGTATTTTCTCGTACGTACCGCTGAAGCACTCCGTACAGATGCTTCAGCGAAGCTAAAACGTGCGGCCACTGTGTTTATTACTGGGCTAATCGCGACGGTTTATTACAGCTTTTCTCAATTACTGGTTACGTCTGTCTAGAGATCTTAACTGGTGTTTGCCGCCTGTCTATTGCCTCCTTCATTTTTAGTGGACCAGCGCTGAGTAGCGGGATTTGCCCAGTTCTGTGGCACGTACCCGTTCATGATGATCGTTGTTTTGTACACATTCGTACACACCAAAGCTCTTACGGCCGGCTAAAACAGCGTCGCTCTTAAACAATTTCTATAAACAGGTGGCCAGATCCGTTTGGTTGGTAACAGTCAGCAGTGCTCGATCGGCCTGCTAACTACGAGCAGCACACGCTCTCAGAAGGAGGTAATCTTTAAGGGACGCAGACTTACATGCTATCAGTCTATAATCTTTAATAAGCAATATCCGCTGGG
Organism: Rhipicephalus sanguineus; assembly: GCF_013339695.2. NCBI lineage: Eukaryota > Metazoa > Arthropoda > Arachnida > Ixodida > Ixodidae > Rhipicephalus > Rhipicephalus sanguineus. Next base: position 156,360,220 of record NC_051180.1, read on the forward strand.
TAACAAAAGCAGGACACTCAACTATCGCATGATCAAGTGTTCCCCAGGAGCCACAGTGTGTACTGTCGGCGTCAAGTGAAACATTACGGCGTTGCGTATGTCATTCCAATCAGCACGTGTGATTTCCGTATAATTTTACGGAGTATATATGCGGATTCTGTATTGATTGCATCATATTTGCATAACAGTCTTACGAGAGAGATAGAGAGAGAGAGAGAATTCTTTATTTAGAAGCTGAGAGTTTATCCGGCGTATGCAAATCGCTGACTTTATACTCTGCGTGGGGAAGGGGATTGGGGACTGAAGGACAGGAAAGAGAGAGAGAAAAAAAGGACATGAAGTGTTTAGATAGAAAAGAAATCAGAAAAAAACAGAGTCTCTCACTGCGTGGTTTCAAGTTCAAGGTGTAACTAAAGTTTGTCGAGCTGTCCGATACTGTATAAATATGTGAATAGAAGTTTCATCGGACGCCCTTATTGCGTCAGGCAGGCTAAAGGGCCCAAGACACAGTCAAATGATAAAGTTCTTTGAGTTATCGAATGCATGCAATGTTCATAGAGCGCACGCTCACCGGCATACGCTCGACATTCAAATTAAATATGTTCCACAGTTTAGATGGAACCACATTTGTTACAGGATGGACTTGCCGCTTGACCGAGGCAGTGCCGTAAGTTGTTTCCATAGGCAGTGTTTAGACGAAGACGATGGCACAGAGTTTCCAGATGTCGAGAAATTCTGGATGGGAGTTTTCTTCTGAGATGTGGGTCGACTGAGTGGAGGAAAGCATAATGATGTGTCGGAACGTTCCAGAGCCTCTTCATTTCTTCAGAAGCAAGTCTTTTAGCCAGCTGGGAAGCATCAGATTTGATGAAATAAGTTCGCATATAATTTCGGTATGGAAGACCTTTGCGTGCCGCTTCATCTGCTTTTTCGTTGGCTAGAATACCGAAATTAGCCGGTATCCACTGAAATGCGATAAAGTGACCTGTGGTAACAACCAAGTGGTGTAGATATGCTATGTCGAATAACATCATGTCATAAAAGAAGCTGCCCTCTATATCTTGCGTCAAAAACCGGACAGATGGGTGATCTTCACCGACTGCAAGGGAGCACTACAGACATTGTTCAACCTCTCAAAGAAAACAAATCTTCACAATCTCACAGACAACATATGGACTTATTAGAAAGTACGCGGAACGTTTAAAAATGGATGACATACGGAATACGAACCTACAGTACTCCACTACGTATATGCAGATAGCATTGTCTTAATTTGAGAACGTACACTAATTGTGTTCCTCAGGAGTAGTTCAGTTTGGTCTGGACAAATTAGGGTGAAGTACGGCAATGTAAAAGAGCACAAAAGACGGCACTAAAGGAAGACGCCAACACAGGATCAGAGCTGCGTGCTATTATGCGGTACCCCAACTGGCTAATTAATCGAGTGATCGTATACTCAACCTAGTTTCCTGAAGTACAACAGCTGAAGCGAGCACTGTTCCTCGTACTAAAAGAAGTTGTCACACACTTCATCCCTATAACGTGAATGGTGGTGAACAGTGCCAAAGCGGAAGAAGGAGAGAAATGAAAATGTGTCTCCTTTAGGCTAAACACAGCTGGAGTGATGTTTGTAGACTGGGGAACAGCTTTCACAGACGGTGGAGTGAAAGCTGTCAAAGCGAGTCGCATATTAAGGCGGAAGCCTTAGACGCCTCATCAAACGCGAAAATTGACCGGCGGCCTGGTCGGTGTCCCTCGTCGGCGGCGTCGGCACGAGTGATGCAAAATATCATCATCACGTGATGACGCCATCACGACATCGCAGATCGTAAAAATTTATGACGTCATCATGACGTAACTCTGACGTCACATCGCGTGACGTCATATGGTGACATCATAAAATGACATCCTTGCTTGGGCAACGGTGGGCCGATCACGAAGGCAGTGCAAAACCAAGCGAGGTGCCTTGGAGGCAGAGAAAAACCACGTTACCTGCTGAAAGCTTTGACAGGTTGGCGGGGCACGATCAACACATCGACTGAGAAGAAAAGCAAGGTGGTTTCGCCTTGGAGTCCTCTTAGGTGAATGCTTAAGCGACCCTGTGAGTTCTTTTTCCTACGCACAGTGGAATAATTCGTTGTCTCTATTTTTAAATTGAATGTTTCTTTTAAGCAATATGAAAATTGGATTCAGTATTCAAGATGTCTCATTGGTAAAAAGAAAGAAAGCCCAGGGAAGAAGCAGCCTGCATGCAGCTTCTAATTTCCAGAGGCACGCTCAGAAAAAAGGCAGCAGGAAAGAATATTTGTCGATTTTACATGCATCATAGGTAAAGAAGGAACCCACCCGCAACGTTTTAGTAGGTGTTAATCGGAACAAAGTGCGGAAGAAATATTTGTACACGACGTAAATGAATTATTATTATTAATTATTATTATATTATTATTATTATTATTATTATTATTATTATTATTATTATTATTATTATTATTATTATTATTATTATTATTATTAATTTATTATAATGCATACACACGGACAGAGACAAAAATAGAGAGAAAGAGGGAGTTGGAAGAAATAGTAGAGAAGGAAAGGCAGGCAGGTTAACCAGTTTAGGAAGACCGGTTTGCTACCCTACACATAGGAACACGGTGGGGGAGATTTAAAGATGGAGAGGAAAGAGAGAGAGAAGGATAGCACATGACACTGCACACACAGACTCAGTCGGCCACTCTTGCGTGGTACGCGGAATTTCTGTCACAACCGCTTGTCCAAGTTCGTCTCTCTTAAAAGCCTCAGCAGCAGCCTGACAACTGCCCCCTAGAGTCGCACAACCCGTGCCTACTCCATAGGGAGGAGAGAAAAGCTAGAGGAAAGGACGATAAATGGGCAGAAGGAAAGTAGATGACAAAGTTAAAAATGAAGGCGATGGCATGGACAAAAGTCAGCAAAAGTCCGGAAAAAAAAGACATAGAAACACAAAAAGGGAGAAGGCAGGTAGGTTAACCAGACAGCACTCCGGTTGGCTACCCTACGCCGGGGGGAATGGAAGGGGAGTGGAAAGATGGGAGAGACAGAGAGAGCGGAGGGAGCGAAAAAAAAAAGGAAATGATCAATAAATGCACTGACATGTACGTAGGCGGTGGCACTGTACAACAGCCATAGGCGTTCACAAAGGCTCGTAGTCCTAAGAAGCACAAAAGTGCTTTAACTGCCTTGTGGGCCGCCGAGCGATGGGGGCGGTGCTCCAGCAGCATCTGCACGGAGAGCGGCCGATCGTCCAATCGTCGCATCGCATCAGAAAGAGTTCGTCTTTAGGAGGCAAATCGAGGGCAGCGGCATAGCAAATGATCAATGTCTTCCTCAGTACTGCAAACCTCGCATGCTGCACTGTCGGTCACTGCAATTAATGTTGTGTATGCCTTCGTGAAGGTAACTCCTACGAAAGCCGACATAGAAGCGAAGCTTCACGTCGACGAATCCCGGATGGAGGTCGGAGTTCCAGAGTAGGGTTTATTTGGTGGAGTCTTGTACGTCTTATACTTGGCATGTTCCACTCCGCCAAACAGAGACTGCGTGCCAGGTGACGAAGCTGCCTCGCAGCGTCTGTCCTAAAAAGAGGAATCGGAACGGTGGTCTCTTCTTGATGGGATGTGCGAGCAGCATTGTCTGCGGAAACATTGCCACTGATCCAGCAATGACCAGGTAGCCACTGAAAGTCGACCTCGTGGCCTTTTTCTTTCACGCGGTGATGAATCTTCAGAATTGCGTACGTAAGCTGTTCGTGGCATCCGCGTCGGAGAGCTGACTGCAGGCACCGTAACGCCGGTTTCGAGTCGGAGAAAACACACCATTTGCTCGGTCTCTCCGAATCGATGTACTCTAGAACACAACGCAGAGCCGTAAGTTCTGCCGCCGTAGATGTAGTCATAAAACGCCTAAAAAATTATGGCATATTTGCACTATAGTGGTGCCAAGCCTGAAGGAAAAACGGCGCTGGGTGGTCTACCTTGTTTCTCTTATTTTTTTTTCTTCCATTTCTTCCTCTTTCTCTCTGTTTCTTAATTGTATCGTATTTTTGTATGTTTTTTCCTATTTCTTTCTATTTCTTTCGTTCTCTCTCTATCTATTCCTTGCTCGCTCTTTCTATCTTTATTTCTCTTTCTTCCCTTTCTATCTCCTTCTTCCTTTGTTTCTCCTTCTGTCTTTCTCTCTGTTCGGCAAGTGGGGACAAAGATTGCGCATAGTGTGTAGCTCGATATACCGCGCATTGAGCTTGCCTAACCGTCAGGAACCTTACCCGCGCGCGGCGCCAGAAGCACTCTCACGGGTGTGAACTAACGAACTACCGTCAAAACAAAGGCTGCTGCGTTGAGAATACGTATGAAATCGAGGATGGGTCATTCCATACCAAATCAACCGGCGCTTTTCCGACCATCTCAAATATGGCTGTAGAAAATTCCACATTTTCCTTGAAGTTCAAAACCCGTTCGGCTCGTTTATTTTTGCTGCCAAAATTTTACCGCCTCTTGGTGAGAGTTTGTAGCTTTGCGCCGACTCAGCTGGAGGGCACTTAAGAGCAAGTCTTTTAACACGAAAGTGTTTTATGCCGCGGTCCACCAAGACTTTCATGGCGTATTTAAGTCACGGAAGTACGTCAGCAAAATGAATGCCATCAGATGGCAAAGAAAAAAAAAACTATAAGAAAAAGTTCCGTTGACGGCAATCGAACCCATGACCTCTCGATCCGCGACGATGGCTGGCGGGCATTTAGCCCACTGAGCTACCGCCAAACACATCGCGAATGCGACATGAACGCGCCTTTTATCCTTCACACTTGCCTCTCACAGTGACCTTGGATGGATAGATGATACGAGCATCCCCTTTATAAACGGGGCGGTGACATCTGTGCCACCAGGCTAGGAAAAAACGAAAAAACAAAACACGCGCCGTTTTAACGACCATCCCATTCGGCGCGTTTCCAATACAAGTTTAATTTCGTCAACGTTTTAACACACCGTGAGATGGTGGTTTTAGCGAAAACCTCGCTCATAGCATCCATCCATATCGACAAGTAGCTCTCCGACAAGGAGGTTAATCCTTGCTCTCCGACGCTCGCCTGGCTGTCGCACCGCGTTCCCCGCTCGCCCTGTGAGAAGTAACGGCCAGGCTGAGGGAACACACGACGCATGTAGCGTTTCTCTTCGCATTTCACGACGCTTTGAAGGAGTGCATATCGATCATTAGTGTTTATTATGTGTCTGGTGATGCCATCTTTGCGCGGGATTCACCATATGCGGAATCCACGTATATGTTAAGAACTTCAGCTACCGCAAGGGTTAAATCATGATCATGGCCGTTTGTCGTCGGAACGGAGATGTGTCACTAGGCGTCAACGTGAGTACGATGCGTCCACATCAAGCGGTGCTATATCTGCCAGACAACAGTAGACATTGTACAAGCTCTCATATATCAATGCACTATAAACAATAAACTACTTCTGGGACGACACGTTTCACTTTCGTGTTATACCAATTCCTATGACAGAGGAATCAACCAACCATCTTTTTCAAATGACTTCTGTGTGGTAGACTCGATAAAAGGGTATTTGCGCAAAGCTAATGAAGGCATGTAACTGTGAAAATAATGAATTATTTACGTATATCGAGTCTTCGAGGACTTTTCGCGCAGAATTTATATGCTGCAAAATTTGATATTTTTTCCAGAAACACGGCAAATTCAAAAGGCACAAATAAAATATGGATTGGTGGCGTGTTCGACATGCTACAAAATAATATAATTTAGGCGCTGAAAGTATAACAGATTGTCTGAAAAAATAGAGAATTTCGCATTTTTTTTTAAAAACTAAAGCTCTGTATTCAACGTCGAAAAACTCGCCTTGGTGTTCGGACTAAAGATAGGCATGATACCTCATTAGGAAGCTCTACGTATTAGCTGAATACACTCACAGCGGCAAGAGAGTGCTAGCAACTCTCTTTGCGAGAGTAAGCCCTTGTCCCACATTTCACACCCTTTTGGGGGAACTCTCTGCTGCACAGAGTAGGCACACTCTGTCGACAGAGTTCTGGTACTCTGGCTGAACGAGAGTGAACAAGCTCCCTCGCCAGAGTAAAGTCACGCTTTTCAAATGAGGTACATACACTCTCGGCTGGAATTGCGCCACTCCCTCGCAGAGTTTTACAATGCTGGTTGGGCTAGAGTTCATGAACTCGCTCCAAGAGTAGAATCACTCTTGCTGCTAGGACTAACGCTTAAATAAAGGAAAAAAAAAAGGAAATACTTCGTACGTTTTCTACAATGTAACAGTGAACCTGGCTGAACCTCAAGCCTACCTCACACATACACAGAACTCACACCCGCACACTCATTCATACACAACACAGCAACACTGAACATATGCACTACTTTTTTTTTTGCTTTATTGCCTGTTATTAGACATGTACATCAAACAATAAAGACATGAAAGAAAGACAAAAGTTGTGTCCGTCTTGCTGGACAGACACAAGTTTAAAATTCCTTGAGCGCTGTCAAGGGTTCTACCCTCGACAACCACTCAGGTACAAACTTCTGAGCTTTCTGGTGTTCCACAAACTTGGTCATACACTCACGAAAATACATCCGTGCGGGCCGTGCATCTGGATCGCAATAAAATCCTGCCATACGAGCCCGCCATAAACAGTGAAGGCCAGTTAACATTATTAGCTCTAACGGCAATCCATGTTCATCATCAATAGGGAGAAACCTGATACCATATGGATTTAACGGTAATTCCTTCTTGATTGTCCTCTGTAATACATCCCAAAAGTACACGCCCTCCCAACAATGTAAGAAAACATGGTCAATAGTTTCTGGCTTATTACAGATAAGGCAGTCCGAGCCCCAAGGTAAGAAAAAACCACGCTCCTCAAGGAATACCTTGACATGCAATGTGCCTGTGTGAACATATGCACTACTGGCGCTGCACACAACCATACCAGGCTAGTGAAAGAAACCCACGTGACCGGTATGGCAAATTGAGGCGCCATCTATTGACTGGGATCAGAGTTAAAATCTGCGTTCCGTCTCTTTCCTCCCAACTCTCTTCAACCCCCTCTCTGGTGGGATCAACTCCCTTTCCTGCTGGAGGCGCGCTCATGGCGCGCTTTCCGCCGCCTTGCCAGGCCCCGGAAAGTCTCAAGTTCCAGCGATCGCCGCAGAGGGCGAAAAAATCGACCGCGGCGAGTTCCAGCTTCAAACACCGGGAGTGGATCTACTAACCTCTGCGTTAGGACAACATGGCGACGTTGTGGTGGCCGCCATTCGCGCTATTGACTTTTTAGGTAGGGGCGCCCTCGTCGGGGCCAAACTTCAAATCAAAATATTCTTGAAATAAGGAAGTTTAGTTGTTTGCTTACTGTTGCACTTCAATAAAACAAATTTCTGTTTATACAAAGTGGCCTTGCCTTGCCAGGTACCGCGTCATCAATCTTTTGTAATAGATTTTGCTCCAACAGACTCGTAGTTGTCAACAGCCTATCGGCATCATTATCTTCGTTCCAAAATATACGGCGGCAGAGGCAGCGCAACGGCAAGTAACGGTTCGCGGTGCATTCGGATGGTTCTCGCGCTGTTTCGTTTAGCTGTAAATGTTTTGAGCCACTGCCGGCTGACACACTCGCTTTCGTTCTATTTGTTTTGATTCGTTAAAATGCTTTCGCGAAGTGCATTGAGCTGACTTCGGGGGAACGAAGGGACCGTTGAAGCTTTCACCGGATGACATTCGTTTCAAGCCCGAGAATATGCGGACCGGTGAGTAAAAACCCATTGCTTCAGTTCCTTTACCTATGGCTTGTGCGGGTGTCACACGAAGGCGACGCAATGAAATATTGAATTTTTCAACGTCATACTCTGTAGATGAGAAAACGTGCGTTCCTTGCGGCGTGGCTTCACGTGGGAGCGAGTTGCTGAGTTATCGTTCGGTTAACATTAACCAGGCCGCTGCAATAAAGAAAGGCAACTGCATCACCAACGCCTCGCATTTATCTTCGTAACTAGCCCGTATATCAGTGCAAAAAACATATGGGTTATAGTTTTCCGGAGTCGCATTTGAGAAGCCAGGTTTAGAGGTCTCATTTTTCCTGTTGTCAGTTTAGGTTATTTTTACTACACATTTAGTATAACAAAAGCTTCACATAATTATGAGTGTACTTTCACTTTAGTGTGATAAAAACCGTCACTATAATCAGAATTTTTTTTTTCTGCTGTAGCCTCCTGGCCTGACAAGGAAACAGCTGTGTGCAATGAGCAAGGCACCTGTTACATGACACGCCTTGTAAAGAAGCTAGCCCGAGCGATACAACATGCATTAAGGTACGTTTACATATATGTATAACAAACCGCTGTTTTTGTTCACTGTGTTTATATGTTTACTTTTGCAAAATTTAATATTCATTGATTATGCTTATCAATATCTGATGATGTCATTACTTGTTTTTCCAGGATTGCCAGGCAACGACAGGGTGACTACCTCCGAACGTCCACTCTGCAAGTGCGGCGAAACATGTGAACGTCTGCTACAACAGGTCATCTTGAACCTCACGCTTGCAATGCATTATTTGTGAATGGTTTACCAGGCATCTCATGGAGGGGTGCCTACAATCGTCCACAAGTATTAGCTGTCTACTGTGTCATGCAGTCTACACCGCAATAGCGTTGAAATTGAACACTAGCTCCGTGCATTAGTTACGTTACGTGGCACTGCTGAGCTCAACGACGCAGCCAATGTGACCCAGCCACGGTGGTCACATTTCATTGGGAGCGAAATGCAAAGACACTCGTGTGCTTAGATCTGCGTCTGAAGTTCAGGGAAAGACGGAAGCTTGAAGAGATGAAAAATTTGTGAACAAGAGGTGTCGCTGGAGCAAATGTTTCGACAAGCAGTCTTGTCTTCTTCAAGGCTACAACTGCGTTTGTTTAACTCCAGGCAGTTAGAATCAATCTAGAGTTGCCCACTACTGTATGACTCATAATCATATCATGGTTTGCATGTGAATAATCAGAAATTATAAATTTAAAGGTGAATATATAGAAGTCTGTCTGGCTGGGCAAGATTATAAGAATAAAAAGACTCTCGAGCCACATTTAATCATTAGTCTTCTTAATTTAAAAAAACTAAGAGAACGAACGGGTCTCTAAACATGGGGTGTTTTTTTTTAATTATAAATCACATTACAAAAGGAACATCACGGCAGTGAGGGGAATTAACAGTCTTTCCAACATCTAATAATATCTGGGGTTTAACATCCCAAAACCACGATATGATTATGAGGGACGCCGTAGTGGAGGGCTCCGGAAATTTCGACCACCTGGGGTTCTTTAACGTGCACCTAAATCTAGGTACACGGGCCTCAAACATTTTCGCCTCCATCGAAAATACAGCCGCCGCACAAATAAATGCAACATTTAGTTGTGCCTAATGAGACAGTTTACAAACTACGCTCAGGAACCGTTTTGCCTTAATTAACTGTGTTTAGATCATAGAAGTTTACAAAAAGATACGACAAAGCTTTACAAGGCTGTGCTCAATTACATTAGCCTTTGCACATATGTTCAATCAGCTCCTTCAAATTATTTACAGCTAATAAAAAAATTATAAGTGTGACGAGCACTTCTTCCAGCACAGCTTCACCAAGCACGTTTACGTTGTCGTGAAGAGTGAGAGTGTGTTCAGTGAATATGGTAGTGTTTTTTTTTTATATAGCAGAGAAACGTCCCAAATTTGTTCGAGCACACCTACTTCTGCTGTTTGAGTAAATTAACATGCCACAGTTGTAGCACCTAGCACTATGAAGTGAAAGTCTGTGAACTACTGTCACGAAAAAAACCTAGGAAATCGAAGAGGTAATTTAAAACATACATGAACTTGGACTTATCCACAGCCACACTACAAGATTTTACGTATTGTCACGGGGTCGTGACGTCGACGAAAGCAGCAGTTGGTGTGTCCAAGATGAAACTTTTTATTTGGCCGAGCTTGTGGCCGGGAAACGAAAAGTCAAACTACAGCAATACACACTGCACACTGAAATTGGTGAACAGAGCGTCAATAAACTGATCCGCGGCAAGGCGCGTCGACATTTATACCTGCGGCATCGAACATTCGAGCATTATCACTGGTGGCTGCGTTAGTTGGAGAATACACTCAGCTGTTCGCGATTGCGCGCCTAACAGAAGATCCTAAAATAATCTGGAATGTTCCCAGACATTCTGGCACGGTTTGCTCAACGCAGTAACTACACGTGCAATTGGCCAATAACATAAAACATAGAAAGAAAGGAGCGCATGTGGCAGTATTTCAAGCCGGAGCTTCTAAAAGTGGCAGGGAGAATACATACTTGAGCTTCCAAGCCCAAATATATTGAAAAAGTAAATAACACAATAACAAGTATGCAATATATATATGAGCTTTATTTATCCAGCATTGGCACAGGTGCACATCATGACCTACCAGTTGATTTCGTGAGTGTTTGCTTGCAATATAGTGCTCAAGTTCTATCGACATGTCTATGTGATACAAAGATTGTGCTCGTGGCTGAGCAGTTGTTTAGTGTTCTGTGAGAACACCAACAAAGATGTACACAGCATGCCTAAAGCTTATTTTCTTAGAATTGTGCTTCTGGAATCTGCAAGCACTCGCCTTGTCTCTTTTTCTTTAGCATTCATCTACGCTGCATACTCAGCAGTCCGATTACTACTAGCGCCAAGAAATTCTAGCTGTAGAAACTGTGTAACTGAACTATAACGAGGAACAAAACGAGCCTGAAATATTTTCTTCCACCTATTACCTGAATGGCTTCACGGCCGAGAATTTCGCTGAGAAATTCGTGCCTACCCTGTAGACACAACGCGATATTCCTTATTTGTAGCGCATTCAAGGTGACATCGCAGAGCGAGAAAGATGCAGAACTGTACGAATCCGCGATTGTTTACGTAACAAATTTATCAAAACTACATAGCTCTCACTGCGCTAGCTATCTCTCGGCGTAGCGCATGTTTCGTTTCAAACTACACCACCATGCACTCACTAAAGATCAACACAACCTGGCAAGCGCCGCATAACTAACGGCAGGATAAGACCCTTGTCCTAAAGCTATGCTGTTAAACTCGGACGCCGCAACACAATGAGAGCAACGTTCTTTCAGCGATCTCGGTGTTCAGTTATATGCAGATATTTGTCAGCTTTGAGACTCATTACACACGCACGGGTTGAAAGCTTTCGACGTGTATGAGTGACTTGTTTTGCTTGGACCTGACTGTATACATTGCTTGTACCACCTTGGGGACTCACAATAAACGATGCAAACCTTACTTGATTGACGCTGTTTTTGCCAGTCGAGGCCAGTTTGGTCACCTGGCGATAACTATTACACACGCGAGCCGCGATTTAGCAACGACAAAGAACAAAATACCACAGGGAGCAAAAAGCGCAGTAGCGCGACTAGGGCAAACCAGCCGCAAAAATGCGTTTGTTTAATGTTGATGATAGTACTTGCAGCGCCATCTCGCCTCGCTCTATTACAGTTCAGTACGCCGCCGCTACCCTTATTTCCGTACTACAGCCAAAGGTACAGTTTCCGTTCTCTAAAGTGGTAGATATTCTCTGGCCTTGCTGGCGCCGCCGACTTTGAAATCCGTTAGAAAGTTTCGTGTCTGGCGTTGGTAAGGCGTGCGTTAGCCGTCGTCGCTCGTCCGTTTCACGGTTCGCGCTCGCGGTGTGCTTGTGCGACTCGATGTTTTACGACTCGTGCTGTTCGTGCATAGTGCTTTGTTGCTCGAATACTTCCAGAACAAGTCCTGGAATATATATGCCGGCCCCCCAAGAGAACGACAGGTGAGCGTGCCCTTTGAGTCGCGGTCTTCATTGTGTCAATTTGAATTCACGTCCATACCGAGTAGCTGTCCTCTGAATTGGGGCTTCAGTTAATGTTTTCAAAAATGACTGATTTGAAAAGGGCACGATGCTGCGTTTAAATCGTTATACGAACAAGCAGCGGACATGAAGCCCATGCGACGTAACTATAGTTACAGGTTTACAACTCTCACAGAACCGCGTGTTTGAGTGTGTACTTTGCATTTGTCTCCGGTTAATTACTCGCCATCGCCTATAACCACGTTTGTGAGACATTACGTAGATGTATGAAAACTTGTGCTGCTCTGAGACAAACAAACGAGTTCACTTTTGCACGAGTCGACGGCGCTCTTTATCTGATTGAAACTTGCCCTTTTCTTCAGGGTGTATTTCGGAACGCAACACAGCTGATCGGTGCTCCCAGGGAAAAGCTGAAGAATTGCAGAATCGGCGGACTTCAAGAAGAGATGCCGTGAATCATCCGATATCAGTCGTTCATTTTCTCCGCGTTTAACATCACTAGTTATATGAAAATCAACGTTTTTGGAAATGTAGTCAATAAAGTGCTGCCAATATTAGTTGTGGTATATGTGGAGTCCATTTTGACATCTTTAAAATGATATTTACATTATTATTCTATTTTTAGGTATTTCAACTGCTTTCATTATTTTTGCATTCCAGGAATGTTCAATTTTGTTTGTTATGATAATTTTGTGCAATATCGTGCGCATGTATCAGAAGCTGTTCTGCACTTTTGTCAGTATAAAAATTGTCTTTTGAATATGTGCCCTAGTGTTATGTTGTTTTTTATTCCACTGTTCTTTAAGCTCTTAACTTTGCCGAGAACTTTCGTGTTGTTTAGTGATCCTGAACACGTGTATGTTAATCTCCTGTTGATAACTTCTGTTAATCTCTTGAGCCTGTATCGCACCACATTTGATGAAAATGTGATTTTCGGAAACGAGGACAATAAAACGAGACCAAAGATATTTTGTGTTGTGAGTGCAATTCATTCCTTTGCGTTCTGGCACATGCTGCACCACTGCAGTGTTTGCAGAATGCCTGGTTGCAAATTGCGCACATTCAAACGAGCAGCGAACGCGCGGCGCAGTACGCGCAGCGGATGCAAAAAAAAAAAAAAGCGCCCGGCGCCCTGCACGGCGCAGCACGCGGACGAGGGGGCCATAAAAGAAAGGGAGAGGGAGCCCGCGCACGCAAACAAAACAAAAAGAAAAAAGCCCGGCGCGCGCGAGGGAGCTAGGAGAGGAGGCGCGGCTGGTGTTAGTGTTGCCATGACGACGCATACCGTGTGTGCCGCCATTCTGCCGTTCGAGTCTCTGAATCCCAGCCGCCAGGATAGTAACTGAAGGGACGTTTGGCGCTGCCAGCGCTGACGTCATGAATTAAGGCGTCCTATGGGAGGTATACGGAGTAACCTCCCCCTGACCATACACCCGGTAACCGGTATGTATATCCATGATGTTTTGCCCCCCATCTAGTGCCAGTGGCAACAGCTCTGCTGTGCGTATTTACAGCAGCAGATATACAGGGAACACGTGTAAATATCTAATGATCTATTGCGATAATGTTAGGCACATCGACCTTTTACTATAAAACAGCATAATATTCAACACTGTTTTCATTCGTACATTCCAAATATCAGCTGGGACTCTATGATATCGGCTCAATTCCGTACAGCCGCTCATGCCGAAGTCTGAGAGTTGTAGCCACGCGCTTACAAATACACTAGCGACGATCTTTTACCAGGGCTGGCTGATGAATACTTTAGGACGTTACGATCAGGCGTCCGATCGGACATGCGGTGCCGCGGCAGGCGCGGCACGTACGCCAGAAAAGCAACGCCGGTCAACATAACCACAATGCAAGCGCGTCTCTGGCGATTCTCGCACTTTCGCTCAACCTCGGTTGCATTTTAATGTAACAGTGAAAGGCTTTCGACGATAAAATGCACATTCTTCAACCTTCGTCAGCCACTTGCGCCGAGATCGGTCGCACTCAATATGACCCGTACGACTCCCAGCGAAGGTAGGCCTAGCGCACCTGCCGAGTCCGTGTGTACATGCTGTCGGCGCTTCTGGGTTTAAGGATACGCAATTCCGACGTGTATAAATGAGTGTACAGTAGAGTTTTAGTATCGGTTAACCTGAATGAACCATTTTTTCTTGCGTACGGTGTTCGTACAAGAAGCGATGGGCATCGTTACGACGCCGCTTTCAGCAAACGCACCCGGCAGCCACCGAAAGCCGCCGGGCGCACTCGCCGGCACTTCGCAGACACAGACTTGTCAATTAGTACGCCTTGTTGAACTAACATGATGGCATACTTTCTTGCACGTTCAATTTGGTGTTTGGCGATCGGTTATGTATGTAGTTGCACCTACCGATTCAGATGCAAATCAGTACACTGACACGGGCGCTGTGCGGGTGTATCATCGATTGCGCGAGAAAATACACGTTATTGAATGTCATTCGTGGTCCTCAGCTGTTTTGTGTGTTATGAAGACGCGAATTTCATTTGAAAAAGAAGATCGCGTCTATCTTCAGTATGCGACCTGTAAAGATGAAGTCGAGCGGTGAAATCTGTCTTGACTAGTCTTTTTACCGCTTGAATGCTACGTTGGGGCGTGGCGTAGTGGTGGAGACCTCGGCTGAGAATCTGATGGTGGCAGGTTCGATTCCTCCTGCCGGAGGGTTTTGTTTTGTTTTCACGGCTCTTTTTTTTATTGCAATAATGCTTTAGTGTCTACCTTATTCCAGTGGCAATTAGTTTGTGTCGTGAACTAAGTTGGCGATGCGTTAGAAGTTGCCGATGTTCGAGGCTTCGAAGCATGCCCCTGTTGGCGTTTCAGAAACCAAAGGTTCACGATCACAAACACTTTCTTTTGTTATTACAGAAAGCTATTCTATTAACTTGCACATTAAAGTGACATCTGTGGCGTCTACACTCCGAGGATTATGGTTAAGAGACAGTTATATATCGCTGTGCGGCGTCGGCCAGAAGCTCGCGCTAGTTTGTACATCCGCCTGCTTAGGAGCGAGTTCCCGACCCTGTTCACGCTACGTCGAGGCGGGAGTTCCGTGGATTGGGAACTCTATCTGAGTAGCAGAGAGTTCGCGGTCTCTTTTACTCTCCCTTCAAGGAAAGAGTAAGTTCCGCGGCTAACTCTCCACAACTCCCCCACGGCGTTAAAGAACTCTGGCGAGAGTAATACAGTCGCTCTACCCTCGCAGTACTCCCTCTACATCTGTGAGTGTATATGCGAAGTTAAAAGAAGGTATCTTTCTTTAAAATTTTGAATCTTCACCAGCTTTTCGCCGACGTAACTCAAGCTGCATGAAGCACTTACTACGGCAATCTTTAGCCCAACCCCACTGACCTGGAATGCACACGGCAAAGTTGGCGCCGTCTTCAAAGCAATCGAAAAGGAAATGGCGTTGTCATCTGCGTTTCATTGCTAACAGAGGTTCGCTACAAGCAATGTGGCCAGGGCGTGACGACTTCCAGATTAGCCATCCAGCCGCTAGAGATATACAATCACGACATGCTACTTTCCTCAGAGTTCAGCAAACGCGAAAGGTGCGTTTTATACACTAAATAAAATATTTAACCATATGCAGCAAGAAACCGGGTAGAGCGCTAGTAGCATTCACGCAATACACTGGTAAAAGCTGTCCTATTACAATTAAGAATTTTTTTCCTGCTTTCAGGAGAGCGCCCTGCTCCTCGAAAATCAAGGACTGTCATAAGACTACACAAGTGAAGAACATCTTTGTATTAGGAACTGAAAAATTTTGAGGGGGGATTCAAACGCACCCCGCCCCTCAAAATCTTTCAGTTTTTGCATGTGTATATACACACGTACACATACAAACGCACGCACGAACATACTTAAAGTATGGTTGAACGCCACTCTGAAAAACATTTCTGGCTACGCTACTGATCATGAGACTCTGGTCACTGCTTGTAGCGTACCTCTGTTGACAATAAAACGCAGATGGTAACCTCATTTCCTTTTCGATTGCTTTGAAGACGGCACCAAGTATGCCGTCTGCATCTCAGGTCACTGGGCTCGGTATGCAGAAATACTGTTGCGAGTGGAACATGCCGCTTGAGTTACGTCGGCGGAAAGCTGGTGGCGGCATAAAATAAAAAAAAAATTGTCGGTTTAAGACACTAACCTGCAACATGACATATGTTCAGCTGCTACATAGAGCTTTCTAATAAGGTATCATGCATACCTTTATTCCGACCACCAAGGCGAGTTTTTTGACGTTGAATACAGAGCTTTAAAAAAACAGACGATCTGCTATACTTTCAGCGCCTAAATTATTTTTCTTTTGTAGCATGTCGAACACGCCACCATTGCATATTTTATTTGAGCCCTTTGAAGCTGCCATGTTTCCGGTAAAAAAATATCAAATTCTGCAACTTCATTCAATTTCGCTTGCGCCAAAAGCCCTCCAAGAATTGATATACGAAAATAAATCATTGATTTTAAAGTAAGATCCCTTCATTAGCTTGCGCAAATACCATTTTATCAACTACATCCAATAAACGTCATTTGAGAAAAATTCTTGTTTGATACCTCCTAGCTTAGTCGGCGCAACTGCTACAAGCTCTCAAAAATGGACGGGAAAATTTTCGGCAAGAGAAGTAAATGAGCAGAGCGAGTTCTGAACTTCAACAAAAATACGGAAATTTTTTCAGCCATATTTGTGATGGTCTCAAAAACGCTGGTTTATTTGGCATGGAATGGACCCGGATGGGAAGAAGTTTAAAGCGGTTGTAAAGCGGGAAAAATATGTACTGAGTGAACTAATGTCAGTGGCACACCTCACTCGTGAAGTACTTTGCATTCTCCATTATAAGAACTGTGTTATCCGCATACATCATCCGAGGTATCGTTTGTCGAAAATATATGGCGATAAAAATTTGCAGCCGATGCCTTTTTTCCCTTAGTGTTTATTCAACGGGCAAACCAAAGGGTCAGTTTTGCTTTTCTTGGTCAGGGACAAGATTTGTAATTATTACTGGCCCATCTCTGGTGCGTGATGTTGGTGGTTATTAAAGGACCACAGGTTATTTTAATAAAAAAATCATGCTATTTGTCATTCATGTAGAAAGTTTAATCTTACACTGACACAGAAAGCACGGAAGTTGAGAAGTTGGCCGAAGGGCTTGTTTTTATGTACACACAACTAATAAAACCGGCAGACAATTGAGGCAAGGAAGACATATGGGACATTATTTGTGGTTTCTTAACTGTATTGTAATTACTATCACTTAAATTGAAAGATATTAAGCTGGATGAAGAATCACCCTCTATGTCGGTGGGATCCGAACTCACAAACTTCGAATTACGTCTTAGAATAATCAAGTGAGAATCATTATAATGCAGTTAAGGAACCACAAATAACGTCCCCTACGCCTTCTTTGGCTTATTGTCTGTCGGTTTCATTAGTTATTCACTCAGAAAGTTGCGCAAAACGTATGTCGCGCCATCTGGCGAGTAGCATTGGAACTGTGCGACGGAGGCATTCACATTATGCGCGCAGTCAGCTGTTAATTAGTGCCGCGAAATATGCAGTTATGGCTGCATGCAGTCTCTGTAATATACAGAATGTTACGTTTTATTCTGTGCGTATTACGTGGTGAAGGAAAATGTTCACGCTGACAACCGGCGCTGCCTTATCCAAGACGAGATCCGTTGCGTCTTTAGTACATGGCAACGCACTTCAGTGATTTTGTACGCGCGTGAGTTTTCCAGTGAGTGTGCATAGTGCTCCGGTGTGCCTGCCGAACACACACACACGGCCATCGAGTAATTCTTGCGCACATAGGTGCCAGCAGTAGGGAAATATCACAATTGGCTTGTCCTACCTATCACCGCCAATGTCGGCGTATAGCATCGCCATTGCACTCACCTTTAACCGTTCCCGGCATATATTCAGCGCGACAACCATACTTACGCAGATAAACAATTCTCCAAAATATTTTGCCGGAAGAGTGATGGAAACGAAAAAGACGGGCCCAGTGAAACTTGTTGTGAGTTTCCTTAGGATGAAGCGCGAAAGATGGCCGAGAAGAGAAAGAGGGCATCACTCAGCCTTCCGTCAATCTTCGCTCATTATTTTTCATTTACGCATTTCCATGCCATCCGTATTCTGTTCTACCTATATCTCACTGGCGTAGCCAAGGGGAAGGGTAAATTGAACCTCTCCCCCCCCCCCCCTCCCCAAAAAACGTTTCTGGCTATGCTGCCGCTATATCCCCTTCAGTAGCTCCGTAAAATAGTTAGTTCATTTCGAAAAGGGGTAGTTTCTGCGCTACCGGTGCGTCAAAGGAGGGCTAAGCAAGCACATTTAGTCAGTATACCTTCAGTTATTTGGTGATGAGAAGTTAGAGCTTGGTACGCATGTTCAAGGCACAAAGGTATATAAGAGAAATGCATATCACAGCTGCAACTTACCAGTACTAAACTACGGAGCAGAAACCTGGAAGCTTACGAAGAGGGTTCAACTTAAATTGAGGACGACGCAGCGAGCCATGGAAAGGAAAATGATAGGTGTAACCTTAAGGGACAAGAAGAGAACAGAGCGGGTAAGGAAACAAAGAGGTGATAAGGACTTCTTAGTCGAAATCAAGAAGATTTGGGCATGGATAGGGCATGTAGCGCGTAGGGAAGATAACCGCTGGTCATTAAGACTGAATTCCAAGAGAAGGCAGGCGCGCGAGGGGCAGGGAGCAAGTTAAGGGGAGCCGATGAGATTAAGAAGTTTGCGGGGATACACGGGGACACGCAGCGAGCACATGACCGGGTTGAAAGAAGACACACGGGAGAAGCCTTTGCCCTGCAGTGGGCGCAATGAGGCTGATGACGGAATTGTTGAAGGAAGACGAAATGGTTTATCTACCGTTTCACGCTATTAAAGGGGTACTGACGCCTTTTTTTTCGAAGGCGAGTTTACTCTGAAATACAAATCTCCTGTATTCAGAGACGGCTCTGAGTAAGTGTGAAGCTCATCAAATGCTGATATGTTATTTTGATATTAAAATCAGTTTTTTCATGGCGCATCTCCTGATATCGACACTAGTTTAACGTCACGCTAGAGTACTTATTCTGGTGGCTTCACGGAGCAGTCTGGCTAGTTGTAATGACGTCAGGTACCAAAACTTACAACATGGCCGCTTTTGCGTCCCCAAAACATTCATATTGGCCGCTTGTGCGTCACTAACGGAGCCACGGTGCGGAGCGGCCGTGGAAACGTCACGATATATTGTGCGAGCACGTGACGAGAAGCTCATACCATGTTGTGACGTCAGGGTACAGTAGGAATCGGAACTAGCTTTTAAAAATATACTGTAATTACTTTTTAGGGTGCACTCGCGCTTAGCACTACCTTTTCTAGGCTCTTGAGGGCTTGGCCTTTCATTTGACATAGTAAAACGACAACTGAAAGTTTTCATGTCGGTGCCCCCCCCCCCCTAAGGTGCGCTTAAGCTTGGAGAAATAGCGGAGCCCGCGTATCCGCACTTGTCAGCGCAGACGGTCTCACGATTATCGCAGCATACTTGTAATGACTACGAGCATTGACTTGTCCCCATACGTATCAAACACTACATCCCCAATAGAAACACAGCTGTTTTATAACGGATTGTTTGGGATATAAAGCGTTGGTCTTCTCGAGATCCCTATACGAGGGAAGCCGTTGATTCTAGGCACTTCCACCAAACAATTTGAAGCCGTCGCACACTACCTTCGGAGCGAAAGGGCACAGCAAAAACCTATACCTCCGCACTCGAGTACAGAGTGTAAAGTAACGCAGAGCGGAACAAAATGCTCATTGTTGGAGTGATTCGTGGGAATAGCTTAAGAGAACATTTTAATAAGGAAACAGCGCTGTAAAAAGGAAGACGAAGCACAGGAACGAACAACACGCCACACGAAGAGCTTTGTATGGCGCGTTGTTCGTTGCTATGTTTCGTCTTCGTTTTTACAGCGCTATTTCCTGATTCAAGATGCTCTACCAACTAGCCAACAAGTTCACCATTTTTACCACACAGCATAAGGGAACACAGTTTCTTCAGGTAATCACACAATAGCTCATGAAATTAGTTGGCACGAAACACTCATCTTTGCGGCAACTAGCTGGGCCTTTGTAGTGTGTGGCTTGACTTGCTCGAATACATCGAACAATTCCTTTAAACTGCGTATTGAGGAATTTCTTGCAGTAGTCCTTGAAACAACATCGCCGTCAAGATTTCGGAAGAAATACAGTCAGTTAACCAGTGAGCGATAATGATAGTCTTAATCAGCAGGTCTCGGTACAGATACAAAATGAGGTGCCATCCTGCACGTGGGCATTTTGTTGCTAATGCTAGCTACGTGCTTAAGCGGAGTAATATATTTTCTTCGATATTAGGTTGCACCTGCCCACATGTACAAACCGTTTCAAACACCAATATGCTTCACAAATTCCGACACCATTTACGTACAAGAAGGGTGACGAAAGCCGGGTAGTAAACATATGCAAGTACGCGTGTTTGTTAACCTCTAGTTATTTGCCGTTACACATACCTGTACGTTAATGTACGCAGTTACGCGCTTATACCGACTCAGTAAAACCAGTGTTCAGTAGGCACAATCTGTTTGCCAAATATTGACAATGGTAAGTTTCACACGAAACCATTTAATTGGACGATTATGTTGTGCGGTGCAGTGACCTCAAACTTCTGTATGCCACTGTCTTAGAAAAATAAGAGAAAGAACGTACATAGCCAAATCCCCGGAGTCTCGGTTATGGCACGACCTGTTACTCATAAAATTGTGTACATACTATTGCAGAAAACAAACAACGTGTGCAATAATAAAACATTCTCACAGCTGACGCAAGCAATCAAGAGTGGAGCACATGTAGTTTACACTTATCAACTAAAAAACACGCTGAGTGGAAGGAACAGAAAAGTGCTCTAAACAACTTCCGGAGACCTTTCGTGGTGCAGAAACTTTGCCGATCGGGAGTGCAGCAAAGCGGAACATGAAGAAGAACACACGAACACATACGATAAAAGAAAGCGCCAGCACAGGCGGAGAACCGAGACGAAAATTAAAGCAGGAGGCGTTCTGTAGCTTAATGACGTCTTAATGAGAGGACCCCCAATAAGTTGTTGAGAGAAGCGAGGCACGCAGTACCCGGCCGTCGTTCTCACACACTGCAGAGAGCGTAGCACACGGTACGAAACCGGGGCGTCCCACGTGACCAGCCGAAGAGTATCCGCGACCGGATCAGCATTCGAAAAAGTTATCCGCGAACTCCGGTCCCACAAGGGATACATGGTCCTATTCTCGACGCTGGTCAGGTGTATGGCAGCAGATGCGGAGGAACTGAAAGAATCGCACTTTCTGCTCACGTTGCTCGCCATGAGCTCATCTATCTGAAGACCCGTGAAAAGGAAATCGACTTCGTCTTTCCGGCAACCGCCGGAGGGACCCGTGCTCGCTCTCTTTCTTCTCGACGCCTTCCCGATATTTGGGATCATGCTTCTTGCAAACCAACGCAGCTCTTTGTGTCATATTTTTTCGCAACGTTCCGACGGCCTGTCGTCGTTTAGATTATAAAACGAAGGCTTTTATTCGTCATGTGTTGTCGTTTTTAGTCCGAGCACAAATAGAGTATATAGAATGTTCTTCTGAAATCACACACACACACAAACACACACGCAAACACACACACACACACACACACACACACACACACACACACACACACACACACACACACACACACACACACACACACACACACACACGCACACACACACACACACACGCGCGCGCGCACGCACGCACGCACGCACACACACACACACACACACACACACACACACACGCACACACACACACACACACGCGCGCGCGCACGCACACACACACACACACACACACACACACACACACACACACACACACACACACACACACACACACACGCTGCTTATCGTGCGGCTTGATAAGCAGCGCCATTTCGAGAGAGGCACAAAATTTGAGACATGAAAGTCTCTGTATCAACCGCGTGTTAGAAGGAAATGCTTAATTTTTCCTTGCTAGAACGCCATGTACGAAAAACAAGCAAAAAGCAGTAATGGTTATGATTGCCACGCGCTTAGCAGACTTCACGCCTTTACGTTGCACACATAAAAAACAGAAAATAAATGAGTCGTGCGCTATTTAGTCAACAGGCTTAGTAAGTAAATGTGTGGGAGGCGGGGCGATTTGGCTGTGAATGATGGTGGTGGGGACAGCACGGAATCGGCCTAGGAAAAGAAACAAGCGAGTGAAAAGAACGATGACTTCAAACCGCTTTATTTTGAGAAACCAGGTTATATATACACACAGTTGTTATTAGGGAGCGCCGCCATCATATCAAAAGACCCTCAGTGTATTCGTGAAAATGCAGACCACACTAAGCACGGGTCTGTGGTCTTAAAAGAGGTTGTGAGCACACCTTAACAACTGGATTTCCTAATAAAGCATCTTTGTAAGCCCATGCTAGTAGTGCATAAAACAAAATTATTCAGAAAAAAATCATTAGGTGCGGTATAAGTGTTTATGGTATTTCCAAGGGGAGTTTTGAAGTAATTGTCGACAAATGCAAGTAATTTATTTTGAGGGTCTTATTGTTGAATTAGAAACAGCTGGTGATGTTCCGAGATATCTTAAGTTTGCGAATGAGTTTGCCAGCACAAGACTGACTTATAACAATAGGGATCCGTACAGGGCAGTTTTCAGGAAGGTAACCGCGAGGACAATGCAAGTGCAACAGTAGTCAAGTACGGAAACGTACCTTTAATAATCGTAACATGTCTAGGCGGGATAACAGTGCCGTTGACATCATCATCATCATCATCATCATCATCATCATCATCGTCATCATCAGCCTGTCTACGCCCACTGCAGGGCAAATGCCTCTCCCATGTTCCGCCAATCAACCCGGTCCTGTGCTTTCTGCTGCCAGAGAAACAATAATTTTTAAGAATGACCGATATAGACGATGGTGATATTCTGATCTAGATGGTAATTGCGCTGTTAAACAAATATTTTGTGATCTCGACGGCACAGGTATATTGATCACCAATTTGATGATTTTCCAATAATCAGTATCATTAGATTGCTTCGCATGACAAATATTACTTTCTTTTTATTAGGCGTACGCTTCACAAAACCACCAAAAGATGGTGGGCGAAAATTAAATGTAATTTTTTTTGTTCTAACAAATTTAGGTGATGCAGACACACCCAGAATTAGCAGAACAAACATAAAATACATAAATACACTTATTTCTAGGGTAAAAGACTCAAGGGTTATAGAAATAGAAGGCTGTTTTCTTTTATAAACGTAAAAAAAAATTGAGGTTTTGAGAACTGATGAATGAAGGAGCGTTCAGGCAAATGATGACGTAATCGATGTAAAACGCTGTGTTTTCCTCGGGTCCCGAATAGACGCGAATGGTAGCCCTAGAAAATTGCACCGAAGAATAATATCGGGAAAGGAAGCAATGAGTGGGCATCAAAATATTATGAAAGGAGAATGTGGAAATCAAAATTCTGGTTAACGCTGTGGTTTTTCCAGTGGTAACGTGTGGGCGCGAGCCCTAAAAATAGCTCAAAACATGAAAGAAAAAGAAATGCGTGGCTTTAACGGACTAAACGTCGTAAATGCAAATGTAGAGCGGAGTTGAGGGGAAGCCCCAGCGATGAAATGCACGGTTATGCAAAGCTAAGTGAAGATGGCCCTGGCTTAGCCAAGAAGAAACCACTTGTCGCCCCGCCACGGTGGTCTAGTGGTTATGGCACTCGACTGCTGACCCGAAGGTCGCGGGATTGAATCCCGACCTCAGCGGCTACATTTTCGATGGAGGCGTAAATGCTTGAGTCCCGTGTACTTAGATTTAGGAGCACGTTAACGAATCCCTCCACTACGGCGTCCCTCATAATCATATCGTGGTTTTGGGACGTTAAACCCCCGATAATAATAAAAAACACGGTTGATCCCTCCGTCATAGGAATCGGAATAACACGAAAGTAAAGCGTGCCCTTACAGAAGTAACCGAATGCGTACTGTACAAATTGATATAAGAGAGTTTGCACAATGTATATTGATGTCTGGCAGCTAATGGCGCCTTTTGACCTGTATGCACCCACTTTGATGATTGGTGGTACATCTCCATCCCGACGACTAACGTCCATGTTAAATGATTACACAAACCCTTGTGGTAGCTGTAGCAGTTAACGGTGAAAGCGTAATCAGAGAACGAGGTGTGATAGCCAGAAGAGCGTCGCATATTGGACGCAGAACTTGGTCGCCATCCCGCGGCATGGTAAAACGTGATTGAACACCACAGCCGGACTAGAGGGAAACGCAAAGCGCGTCGTGCCGCCCCGATAGCACTGCCGCGATTTTTCTCGGGGCGAGATCGCGTGAGCATGGAACGCGGTGTTACAGCCAGCTGAGGCAGGCGCGCGTCGCAGAGCTATATGCTGAGCGAGGCCGACGGTTTTACCATAGAGTTTCCTACAATACTTACTAGAGGGAACTCTGGCGCTAGTGTCTATGGGAGCTGCAACGCATGACGCTTCAGCCAGCATGGGAATGATGGGTAGTACACAAATTTGTCTAAACTTCGTACTTTCGGCTCCGTTTGGCTCCGCGTCGGCTGCATCCGCTTTGTCGAAAAACAAAGTTCAGCAAAAGTCAGCAGTTTCACTTCGCCACTTTAACTTCTTTAGGCTCAGCAATTCAAATCTGGTCACGAAGTTCACAACGGTCTATTCTTTTATCCGAAACGAACGCCAAAACACAGCAATAAACAAAGCCACAAGTACGTTTGAAGCCGCAAGCACGAAGACTAGGCAAATTTGTGTACTACCCATCATTCCCATGGTAGCTGAACGATCGCAGCGCCAGAGTCCCCTCTAGTTAATTTTAGGAAACTCTATGGGTTTTACGACGCTTGGGCAAAGGTCGCCACCTTGTGGTGTGTTAAGGCATTGACAAAATTCAACTTCTATTGAAAACGCGCCGAATGGGACGGACGCGTAACGCGTTGCAGGTGCTAGTCGCGGAGGCCACAGCAATGACGAATTACTTTACCTTACCACTCCCAGAGGTCAACACCACCCAGCCGACCGGGAGAGTGGTAGATATAAAAGGCGCGTTCGTAAAGCCTTCAGAGTATGTGATCGTGGCGCAATGGATAGCGTGCCCGGCATCTGTTGCTGCGGACCGAGCGGTCATGGGTTCGATGCCCGTTGACGGTACCTTTTTTTCTTTGCCATCTGATTGTGTATGTTTTTTCGACGTCATTTCCGTGACGGAAATACGTCACTGAAGTATTGGTGGACCCCGACATAAAACACTTTCGTGTTAAAAAATAGGAGCCACTTGTCTGCTTGACCACCTGCATGTCTCCAACTGCCACCCCTCATCCACTCGACTCCTCTATATTATGCTATGCCCTCCCTCCTTTCCCTCCTTCGAACCCTCACGTCATTCCTCCTCAACCTCACTTCCCTTTCACACCCCTTGCTTTGCTGTACTATATTATACATGGCTATGCCATGCTTCACTCTCTCTCCTTCTCCTGACCCTCCTTCGCTACGCTGTGAACGATACTCCTCCTGTTTCAGCTCGGCTGTAAAATGTAGCTTTTTTTTCAGCTATATTGGCCGCGAAGAGTTGGGACTTGCATATTGCATATTGCATTGAAGAGTTGGGCTTGCATATTGCATATTGTATTGTACATTGTGTGTATGCCTCTTACCTGTATTTCCGCACCTCTGGACTTCGCGCTGCTCATTTTCCATCATGAACGTAAACTAACTCGCTCACATCCTTGGTAGGATACGGCCCCTACAGAGCCCGCAGCAGGCGCAACGAAAGGCCCCGACCACTCACTTGACCTATCACTTGACGACAGCGTATTTTCCCCTTAAATGTTTTATGACTAGGCTTTAAGATTGCCATGTGACGCTGTTATGAGTGAAGTGCGCGAGTGTGGGGCTTCCGATGGTTGGAGCAGCAAAAACGACGAGGACGACGTACAACGTGCTACTTACGCGAGCGCGCCGAACATCGGAGCATGGAAAAAAAACGCAAAAGAAAAAAATCGCCAAGAGCCACTGCGCCGAAAAGGAAAAAGCAGAAGAGCTGTGCGGGCTGTTCGAAGAACGTGGCTAGGGTGCGGACTGCGAGCTTGTCGGGCGCTTGTACCCGGGCTCTGAAGGCGTCCACCTAGCCGGCGCAGGCCTGCACGCGGACCTGGCGACCAGTCTACCGGCGTGGCTTTTGCTGAGGCCCCGGCTTGGCGTGGTTGTGGTGCTCGGGCGGAAGATAGCACCGCCGATGACGGCATCCACTGGGAGCGGAAGTGAGCCGTCGGGCTGAGGGCCCGAGCTTGGAGACTTCCACCACCGCATCCTCCTCACCTGACTGCTTGGTGGTTCAACCCATTGGTGAGCCGTACTACTCCGTTGCCACATCAGGACTTTCTTGACGACAGTAGCGTGTGGACTTGCACGACTGTTAGGCGTATGATAAGATTCCCTTGTTTTAGGAGAACTCTATGTATTCGTGGTCAGGCTGACGCTTGTTAGTTTACCTTTTGTTCATTCTAGTGTTTCCCTTTCTTTTATTTTCTTGTGTGTGCAAATATATGTTCATTTGTCTGAAATCAAACGCTCACCTCGGTGTCTGATTCAAGAATAGTATTGCACAGCTGATTCAACTGGCTTTATTAAACGAACCTGTCACAGACGCTTCCTCCTAGCTGTTTGCTTGCTCCATGCTCATGGGCAACATTACACCACTCACCGGGCGAAGTGGACCGGACAGGAGCTGGAGCGGAGCGCGGGAGTTGTTTTATTGCGATAGCATTTATATGGATACTCTTTGCTGGTTTTTGGCATTGCCGTCCCCGTCATGCTCCGTATAAAGTCGAAATCGATAACTCCCCGCGCGTCGTATGCTCTACCCGCGGGAAAAAGTGCTCGAGCAGGGGCGACGAACGCGGCTGAAGCAGAGATGAAACGAGCCGACCCATCTCAGTCGCACGGAGGGCGCATGCGATAACAGCGACCCGCGTGAGAGGTTTGACGTCGATTACTGCTCAAGCAGAGAGGAAACGCCCAGCCCGCCTTGAAGGAGCATGAGAAACGCGGGGGGGGGATGTGTCGCTTGAGCAGCAACTGTGAACTTTATAAGGGCGCAGTAGCGATCGCTGGCGCGCGTGCTGTCCCGGTAGGCATCAGCAGACGGCTCGTATAGCCTTCTACGCGCTTAGCTCTCAGCGCGAAGAGACTTTGCGAAAACCGCTTCTCTTCCTGGCCCGGCCGTATTTACATAAACCAGCGTTTTGTAGAGTTACGCTGCCAGCCTTACTTCGGAGCACTGTGATATTCACAGAATATAATCGCCAACGCATTCTGTTCGAATCAACGAGCTGGCATGGTAGGTGCAAAAAAAATCACAGCATATCCACGGAGTCAATGATGATGAGTGGGCGAAGCTGCGTAGGTTCATCGGTAAACCGTGAATCTTCCGTGAATTCTGCCCAGTACATCATCACCGACGTGAGATCGGGCGCGTTTATACTAAAGGTTCGATGAGAGTTATGACGACTTGCAGCTCACTTTAATTTTACATGTACGCTGTGAATTTTCATTGTTTAATCACGCAAAGGAGAAATCGCACACACGCACTACCTTGGAGGTCAAAATCCAGTGCCTATATATACGGGGTGGTCAGTGAACGGTTGTGCAGCGCGAGCGGTCGGTTTTTTCAATCAAGACGCTGCCGCGACGCTGCCTCGCGACGCTGCCTGCGTCGGCGCCGCTGCGCCGCGAGGCAAGATAGGGGGGGGGGAGAAAGAGGGGGAAGCGTAGGAGAGGAGAGGGCGATACATACCACGTACTGTCGCAGCGCATTGTCTTTAGGGAGCCTTCATGTGTGCACGCCCCCTCCGTTTTTAAGACTGGTTACACACTACTACGACGGGGACGAACGGGTGCCGCTATAAGGAGCTTCGCCCCTAAAAAATAAAAGTGTCAGCCTGTTTACTGGCCCTTTAACATTAGCCGCTGGCGGCCGGCTGATCCAGTCGATAACGTGGACGCACCGTCGCTCTCACCACTGTCCATGCGCGAGAATGTATCAGCATTAGGAAACTAATAGCTACAAAACGCCAGCGTAGTATGATATGACGACGAAAAGGCGAGTAATGCGGCCTTAGTTCCCGACAACGTCCGACATCACCAACCTGTGTATCCTGCGCTTGTTTTGCATTGCGGCATTTCCTGGAACGTCAATGTCGCCTTTCTCCTTCTTTCCTTTCTAGAATTCGTCAGCATTCACGCATAATTTCTTGGTCTACTGGCTCTGAGTTGTTTCAGACGCAATCTGAATTGAGTGTTGGAATCACGGTGTAAGAAAAATCATTTAGGTGTGGACACTCTCCGCCCGCCGCGAAGGAGAGCGCGTCCAGATAATGTTCGCCTTTAATACATGCGCCGGCCGCAGTTTCGTGGGGGGCGCTGCGACATGGGGGCTTAAGAAACCTATTGCGACGAGGCGAACGCGCGTTTTTCTAGCGACCAACGAAACGCCTCTGGTTCGTACGTGGCAAGTTTGACGTAAAATTTTCGCAATATTCAAAATTTTCTAATGTGTGCAATGCTCCACGTCTGCTTTTCATATATTCTAATGGGATATTTTTTCCACCATCTCGAAGTCATCCAATAGCGCCTTGATTGAAAGCGTTCTCCGTTGAAATTTCTAGTCGATCACCGATACAGGGTATTCAGAAGGCTTAGATATATTCCCCCTGAGCAACTTGAATGCAGTTGCTTTGGCAGCGAATAATTTATGAGCATAAATCACGTGGGCCGGATGGCCTCACATCTCAGTTTTATGAATAGATTCAAGACAATAATGCAGGAAGTATGTGCTGAGCCGCAAAAGCTTGGCACAGCGAAGCACGGGCCCGTCGCCGCTCGCCGGGAAACCTATTCCTCTATTTCTCTACATTTCTCTATAGAGCTGGGCGGCCTTGCTGTTTCCCTTTAGTTTTGTCTTTCTTTCTCCCTCTCTTTCCTTTTCTCTCTTCTCTATGTGTTTTCTGTCTCTTTTTGTCTCTGTTTATTTCTATTTCTTTCTCTCAGAAAAAAAGCCGCCAGGGGGCCAAGGACAGCAGACGTGTCTCACATGGGCTCCCGCATTTTGTGCTTCTCAACCCGGAACAAGGCCAGTGACGAACCCGAGTTTTGCACCGGCGCAACCGGCAAGACAAGAGGAATCGGCGGACACTAGCCCCTTTCGGATGAGTGCATGCTGTCTCAAGATATAAACTTAACTCCCGCCAAGCGCACGCCCAGTTTATTACGCCTAACCCCTAGCTCGTTCCTGCACACCATCGGGGGAAAAGCTGCGCGGCGCGTGCACAACGCGCTGAGGCGTACCTGTCGGCACGACACGAGCGCTCGCGCTCGCCGTGGCAAAGAGCCCTTAGGATGAGCCGAGAAGCAGCCGAAGCAAGCGAAATGCCAAATAACCAGCAAGAAGAAGAGAATACCATGCAAACAGACCCAGTGGAAGCAAACAACAAAGCTGAAAATTCGTGGACCTATGACGCTGGCAGCGGTAGAACAATTGAAACGGAAAGCGCTTGGATCACAAGAAACAAGAAAGAGAAGAAGAATACCTCCAATGCAAGGCCACCGGCAAACCCACCCACAGGGCACCCGCCCATCGCAGGGCAGACGCTGAAGCCATCACCGTCGCAGCAACAGCGCAGGCCCAAGATGCCACCCCTACCTCTCGACGACTTTAAGATCGTCTATCGCCCGCAAGCAGGTCTTGAACTCACCAAATGGAACACCGTCGCCGTCATGCATGCCATCGGAAGAGCGAGTGGACTATCGCAGCAAGACTTCAACGACAAGGTACGCGTACAAGTCCAGAGAACAGAAAACTTAATCATCGCCAGCACCGCCGCCAAGGAAGACACAAAGAAGTTGGTAAGCATCAAGAGAATACAGCTTGGAGGCAATTTCTACAATGTGAACGGCAACGTACGAACCCCTGACGACGTCTCCAGAGGCGTGATCAGTGGCTTGATACCCGGAACGAGCACCGCAGAACTCATGGCTGGAATCCGCGCACCGGCAAGATACACCGTTCTTCACGCCCGAATGCTGGGTCAATCGACCGCGGCAGTCGTATTCTTTGAAGGACCGCACGTTCCCTACTACATAATCTTCCAGAGCGTAGACTTCCGCTGCAGACCATATCGCAAGTCAGTTCAGTACTGCCGTACCTGTGGCAACACGGGACACCGTCAGGACATCTGTCCGAGGCCTATCCCGGATTTCTGCTACAAATGCGGCAAAGCCGGCCAAACGCAGGGACACGAGTGTCAACCCACCTGCAAAATCTGCGGAGAAGGGCACGAAACTGCAAGAGTGCAAGAGGAGACTAAAGCCAAAACCACCACCCTACAATATAAGACAACAGCGTCTCAACAGGATTCAAGAAATAGACAACCACTGGAGCTGCAGCGAAGAAGAGTACCCCGGCCTTGGCACATCGGCCGCTACATCTAGCAGTAGCAGCGCCGGCAGCTCCACCAGGCGCAGCAGATCCAAGTCAATATTGCGGTCTACTTCGCACTCCCGCTCTCGCACGCGCTCGCGCTCGGTCAAACGCGCGAGCTACGCCGCCGTGGCAAGTGGCTCGAGTGGTAGCAGCAGCTCGACCTTCTCGTGGGCCGAAACCGGGTCCATACAGGTCCTCGAAGATAGACTGCAAAACCAGCAGAGGAAGCTCCAGGATCAGCATAGCCAACTGCAAAACCAACAAAACCTTATAGACAAGCTACTTCAGAGTCAGAAAAGACAACAAGAGCTCATCGACAAACTACTTGAAAATTGCAAGGTACAGCAAGAAATTTCATACAATACGCATCAACAACGCCAAGATCTAGAAAACACAAGCTCGCAGCCGGGAACGACGCTGCCTAAGGCGGATGTCCAAGCCATAGTGGATGCAAGGTGCACGATATTTCAAGAAGCATTTATGAGCAACATTCATGCCACGATGGAAAAGATTGTCCAATCAGCAATCAACAAAACGGCCGCAACCTTCGAACAGAAGATCACCACGCTAAATGCCAAGATTGACGGGATCGCTGCACAAGTCAACAATTTTATCGCACACGTGAAGAAAACTTACGTCACCATAGCACAGTTCGATAGCTTCAGCAACCCACGCCAAGTGACTCGGAAGAAGGCGCGGGCGAACAGCCACAACGCCTCTCGCTCAGTCTCACCCACTCGTGATCGCCGGCGTGACATCGAATCAGTCGAAGATGGCAACCCCTAACCACAGGTCTAAGAAACAGCATTCAACTTTACGAATATGGCAATGGAACTGTCGATCGTACCGCCCTCGACATACGAGCGTACAAGAATTCATCAAGCCTAACCAACCCGACATCATCGCACTCCAGGAAACCAACACGCAGAACGTCCGTCTCCAAGGATACATGACCTGCGCACAAACCCACGCACTGCCATTCTTGTCAAGAAAGCGCTTTCAGTGCAAAAGCACGAAATCGAGCAAACCCAGACAGAACACACCCTGATAGAGATTCTGCCGGAACGAAAGACGCAGCAAAGTCTATTCATAGCTAACGTGTACAGCCCCCCTCGAGACCAGCTACCGGACTTCGATCACTTCGTACGAGAAATCAGGAAGCGCACGAATGGTCACCAGGTCGTTATAGTGGGAGACTTCAACGCCTCGCACACGGCATGGGGCTATCATATCACGTCGAAGAAGGGCTCTAGGGTGCACGATGCCGCCCAGCACCACAGAGTAACACTCTGGAACGACCCTCTCCAGAAGACGAGAATCGGGAACAGCGTCTCCAGAGACACCAATCCCGACCTCACCTTTACGGGGAACGTCACCGGGGCAGAGTGGAGTGTGCTACCGGAAACCTTAGGTAGCGATCATCCTAAGGTTTCCTAAGCTTAGGTAGCGATCATCCCGGCCGCGGCGGCTGCATTTGCGATGGAGGCGAAAATGTTTGAGGCCCATGTACTTAGATTTAGGTGCACGTTAAAGAACCCCAGGTGGTCGAAATTTCCGGAGCCCTCCACTACGGCGTCTCTCATAATCATATCGTGGTTTTGGGACGTTAAACCCCAGATATTAGGTAGCGATCATCACATCCTCGAGCGCACACTCGCAGACAGACCAAGACTGGAATAGCACGGTTAACGGACTGGAAATTCTTTAGGGATGACCTTGATGTTGAAACCACTATAACCGACATTGACGAGTGGTTCAGGAATGTGCTAGATACAGCCGAACGTCATACTAAAGACATACAGCTCGACGCCGATACGCCCGCAGTCGACGCGCATCTCCTCCACCTCTGGGAGGCTAGAAGAGGACTTCTAAAGAGGTGGAAACGGCAAAAACTCAACAGGAAGCTACAAAAACGCATCGTTCTCCTTACCGAGCAATCTCAAGGATATGCGAACCAACTCGCCAGACAGAACTGGCACGCTTTCTGTGACAAGCTACAGGGGACACTGAGCACCAAAAAGACCTAGCACCTGCTACGCGCTCTTCTAGCCACGCAACCATCCAAAGCAGCACAGAAGCAGCATCTTCAAAAGATTATCCACAACTACGCCGGGTCGGAAGAACATCTCCTACAAGAAATACAGAAAAAGCTTTCCGGTGATGCCCATGCTGTCGCATCAGCTCACATCAAAGAATACACTGGAACACCAAACCCTGAGCTCGACCAGCCCTTCACGCAGGCGGAACTATACGCAGTCCTATCGAAGTTGACAAGAAATAAGAGCCCCGGCAAAGACCGGATAGTGAACAAACAATTACGCAACTTACCGCACCAGGCCACCACGGCTCTTCTCCGATACTACAACGATTGCTGGGAGAAAGGAGAGCTGCCTGCGGTTTGGAAGCACTCGGAGATCACCATGATCCCCAAACCTAACAAGCCTATCGGTATTGAGAACTTGCGCCCGATTTCCCTCACCTCGTGCGTGGGAAAGCTGTTCGAACACATGGCGCATGACCGATTGACGCAGTACTTAGAAGATGGTGGACACCTACCAGATACCATGTTCGGCTTCAGGCAGCACCTCTCGACGCACGATGTCCTTTTACTCCTCAAAGAAGACCTCCTTGATCACCTCAGCCATCGAAGCAAGTACTCAATACTCGGAGTCGACGTCAAGGGGGCCTTCGATAACGTCAGCCATGACGCGATCCTTAAAACCTCGAAGGCACCGGCTGTGGCACTAGAACCTACACGTATGTCAGAAACTTTCTGACGGACCGTACGGCAACTGTGGGCATCTGGAACATCCGCAGCACAAGCTTTCAACTACCAAAAAGAGGTACGCCGCAGGGATCGGTCATCTCACCGCTACTGTTCAACGTGGCCATGATCAATCTGCCAAAACTTCTCGATAAAATACCAGATGTGCGGCACGCGATGTACGCTGATGACATCACGCTCTGGACCAGGGCTTCGAACATCGGAAGACAAGAGAGCTGCTTACAAGATGCCGTAGATACTATCAAAAGGTATCTCCGAAACTGCGGCCTCCACTGTGCCCCTGAGAAGTCCGAGCACCTTGTCCTCAAAGCAAGAACGAGAGGCAGGCCTCCCATATACGAAGAGCCCGACCCTAAAGTCGCCCTAAATGGGACAGCAATTCCAAAAGTCGAGACGCTACGAGTGCTTGGACTTCACATCCACAAGGATGGATCGGGAGCGGCCACGTTACCGAGACTCCAACGGACACTCTCGCAACTCACGCATCTCATCAAGAGGATCGCAAACCAACGAAACGGGCTCAAGGAACATGACACCCTACGAATAATGCAAGCTCTGCTCACCAGCCGCATCACGTACGGCACGCCGTATCTCACACTGAAGACCGCAGAAATAGAAAAACTTAATATTATGATAAGAAAGGCAACCAAAGTCGCCCTGGGACTACCCCCTATGGCTTCAACTACACGTCTTCTTAAAATGGGCGTCCACAACACGTGGCAAGAGCTCGCCGAAGCTCACAAGAACAGCCAGCTGGAACGACTAAAGCTCACGCCTACCGGGAGGTCAGTGCACTTAACATCATAAAACGGCGAAGCACTCCACTCCCATACGCCTGCATTATATGGGTGCCAGGACATGAGGTTCTACAGGGGAATGAAGCGGCCCATGCCGCTGCCCGCGAGCACGTCAGCCGGGCTGTCCTTGACCCACAGGATACCCGACCCATGGCTGAAGAGGTGGAGGCGGTACAGAACACCTATTCGTCGCTACTTCAACACTACAGACTGGAGCGACGGGTGTACCCTCCACCACATCCAAAACTGACTAAAGAAGAAAGCGTGATCATCAGACGCCTGCAAAGCAACACACACATACATGGAATATTAATGCACCGCATCTACCCAACGAAACATAGCTACATGTGCCCGCTCTGCAGCGTACCGGACACCCTGGCACATTTGCTCCTGGAATGCCCGTGTCATGTAGACCTCAATATGCAACCCGCGACGGACGTCAATCCAGCATTAAACACGAACGACGACCCCCTAACCGAAACGTGGGAGGCCAAGCTCGTCCTCGAGGACCTGGAAGACCAGCGACAACTTGTCATCAGGGCCAAGAGGGCAGTTGAAGCCAGAGGGTTCCTGGACTAGGGAGCCCCTCCCATCTTACGGTGATACCGAGCATCGCTCGGAACACTGTTTCACAAATAAACGTTTATTTCTCTCTCTCTCTTTCTCTCGTCTATTTCTTTCTTTCTTTCTCTTTCTCTCCTTGTCACACTTTCTCTCTATTTCTCGCTTGCTTCTTCTCTCTGTCAATGTTTTTTCTCTTTCTTTGATTCTCTCTCTCTTTTTTTCGCATTCTGCATTTCTTTCTTTCTATTTCTCTCTTTCTCTTTCTTTCTATGTTATGCGTTACTCTCTCCCCTCCTCCTTCCCCTCTTCCTCTTCCTCGCTTCCCTTTTGTGCACCCTTGCTATAGGATACTCTACAAGGCTACGCTATGTTCTATCAGCGTGCCTGGATGGACGAGTGGTTAAGACGCTCGCCTTCGGATCGTGGGTGCACGGGTTCGCATCCCGCCGCCTCATGAGGAAAGCCCACAATTTAGTCATGCTGTCTTCATTCCGAAAGTTGGCTCAGTGGATGCGAAACTGCAGATATAGGGTGTCAAACGGAGGATATAGACTATTATCGTTATCTCAAATGAATAATGGCATTTCAGCAAACATTTAAACAAATCACTACAAACTGTCATTGATGACTTGGTAGGAGAACATGAAACATGTGGAATCAGAAGTAGCAGCATATAAACTAATATACACATCGCCCGTTCCATTGTTGTGTGTACAACAGACAGCTACGAGCAGACGGTTTTAATCCGACTAGCTTTGGCTAAGGTATTCGTTGATTTGAGCCATTATTTACTTCTTGACCTGCTCAGTAATAAATCAGCATAGGTAGGACCATTCTGCTCAATGGAATCAGGATGTGCTGCAGCTGCACAACAACCCTTGAAATTGTAAACGGTTGCCTCTCAGCTCCTATTCATATTCACGCCTCTGTGCGGCAAGGATGTCCCATTTCACCGTTATTTTTAAATGCGAAGCATTTCTAAGCGAATCAAAGGCACTTTGACCTTTTCCATCCATCAATCCATCCATCCATCCATCCATCCGTCTATCTATCTATCTATCTATCTATCTATCTATCTATCTATCTATCTATCTATCTATCTATCTATCTATCTATCTATCTATCTATCTATCTATCTATCTATCTATCTATCTATCTATCTATCTATCTATCTATCTATCTATCTATCTATCTATCTATCTATCTATCTATCTATCTATCTATCTATCTATCTATCTATCTAGCTGCTTTCGTCTTGGCGCTCTCGTGGTCGTCTCCTTGACGTCAAAGTTGACATAGGAGGACAGGAGCGTATGACAAACAGGGTTCGCCGGTAATGACACATTTACGCATTTGTTAACAGGCCACGGCCACTACCAATACCATTTATTCCTATTCAATGATAGTTTCCACAAAATACAGCGAATGCGACATCACGTGCACATTTGTTCTTATTTCAAAGACTGCTCTTGAAAATGTCATATCGCTCTTTTTCTGAGGGACCATCCCGACCAATTAATAACACACTACCCCCTACTTAAGAATACAGTTGAATGAGCAACGCTCCTCAGTATTTCCTTCAGCATGAATACACTTACAGCAGTTATTTCTCCTCTGCAATGCCTCCCTGACGCGTCCCGATACTCTAAACATGTGCCAACCGGTTTATACAGCGGGAAGAAACATCAAGGCTTGCACACTCCGACGTGCGTGGCGCCTATATCGTGACAATGTCGCGAAAAAGGCAGTGTCGCCCAAAAGTGGTCGTTTAAGAATACGGTCCCTCGACATAAGTGTCTGCGCATATATCTTTCAGAAACCATTCCAACAGTGGGGGTCATTGAGCTCTCTGTGTTTTCGGTGGCACATTTGCGTCAAGGTCAGTTTTCCTTGAACAGTGAGATATGTCGACACGATGATCGAATGAAGCCAGTGCCTCCCTCAGTCGACTTCCCTTTCGCCTCCTTGCTGTACTATAGTATACATGACTGTGCTGTGCTTTACCTTCACCCCTCCACCTTTCCCTCCGCATCACCATCAATTCCCTTTCCCATCTCTAGCTATACTACACTAGACATATATGTCTATGCTATGCTTTCTTTCTTTCTATTTCTCTTTCTTTCTATATCTTTTTTATCTCTATCTTTTCCCTCTCTTTCCAATTTAGTTTCTTTCCGCCTTTCATTCTTTCTACCCTCCTTTCTCTTTTTGTCTTTCTTTCTCTCGTTCTCTCGTACCCACAAATTCTCTTTCCGCTACCGTGGCCGAATAGCGGCGTGGTTACGGCGCTCGCCTTCGGACCGTCAGTGCGCGGGTTCGAATCCCGCCTCGCTGAGAAATTTTATTTCGTTTTGTTTAATTTTTCTCCTCCTCCTCTCCACTTCTCATCTTATCACCTCCTGTTTTCCTTCCTCCACTCCACTTCGCCGAACAGCATTTTCGATTAACGATCGCCTTCCTCCTCCTTCTCGGCTCGTTGCCTCAGCACTCCTCGTTTTACTACACTCTTAAAAAATGGAGTTGCCCTCGCTCCATTAAAGAGGAAATGGTGATGTCCCTCATATTCGTCTTTAAATGCGGTAACGTTTCTCCCTTCTGCCACAGAGAAAAGTCCCTCCCCCGTCAAAATCAAGATGGCTGACACCAGGCTAGCAAAGCGAGCAATGCATCTAGGCCTAGCGAGTGCATCGATTCTCGACTGGTAAAGAGCATGCGGCACTGCTAATCACAAAAAACGGTCCCGCTGAGCTTAATATCGAATGGTATGACAATAAAATCAAGCAGACAAACCTGTGGTGATGACGACTTCGATAAACGGAACGACGGAACTCGTACGTTTCGCTCGGCCAGCGAGAGGGCGTTCACTTTGAAAGAGACGGATACTGCAAAGGAGCTCTCACCAGGAGACTGCAGGTTATGCTTTCTGTCCTTATTTCTCGAAGCATCACACGGTATAACGTCGTTATCCACGCGCTTATGGGGCAATAGGCGCCGACGTGTTCCTCCAAAATGTACACTCGGTAGCAGCGAAAAAATACCGGCGCAGGAGAGCATAGCTTCGATGGATAGATTGGACAACATATAGGTAGGTGGAGCTGTGAGAGCGCCACAGCTATGAAGTAGGTGGTAACTGGCGCCATCTCGAGGGATTAAACGATACTAAAAAAATGGTGTTTTTGACTGAGGCGGAGTACTTTGCTAATACTCATTGGCCTTATGGCGAGGTGGGCCTATTCATGGATTACTCAAGGAAACCGGAAGGTTGACACGCACTTTATTAATACGCACACGTTTACTAGGTATGCGAGACACATAGTACACGCACTCACTGAATTCAATACACAATTCATTCGTATGTATGCAACCCATAACATGAACAATTCACTACAGACGCGTATGTACAAACGCTTTTACACATACCGCTACACAACGCGCAGGCCCTTATATAGTGACTGAACTACGGCCGACCATGGTGGCACAAGTGATGCGTCATTTTTGTTCAACTCTGTACATTCCATGGCTGCTTCCTAAGACACGCTGTTACAACCGGACGAGTGAGCAGAATGAGAGTGCGCAATAACTCGTCAATGAAGAAAGTAGCGAGTCGGATGTGCTGTCGTCAGTATACAGAGATGTTGATGGGCAGGACGGCCAAAATGGAACGGTCAGTTGTAGGGAGCACAATGATAAAGCTGGAGAAAGCGACATAGGAGATAAGAGATTGGCAGTGCACAGTTTCTTCAGCAGCGAGGAATATGATGCATTTTCTGCGGTGTCTGTGGTTTCAGAGGGCATTTCCTCAAAGATATTTTGTCTGTTAAATTTTGAGCCAGAGGAAGACGTTCGCATGCAGATAGTGGTTGTTCGGACGCTCCTGTCTCCACGCGACAGGGGGACAAATCCTTCGGTTTGGATCCCCTCTTTTCTGCACCGAGGATAGAATTTCTGTGAAGCGTCGGGATCTTTTAATGCGGATTTGCAGACACGCGTCTCAAAGAGCACACTTCAAAGCATCTTTCTGTCTCGGGTCTGGTCAGCATGCGAAAAGCTCCACTCGTCTGGTTTGGCACGCTATCACTTAAGCGTCAGGTTCAGCTGGTTACCACCATGCAGGCTTCACTAGTGCAGTAAATTAGGAAAGGAGCCTCGTAACAACTTACACCTGGTGGATCTCGGGAGTGCTGTGTGTTCTCAGCGCTGGTGTTGGGTTTGAATGCGTCGCTTCCCGCTCAAGCCAGGCAGGATAGAAGTCCAGCTACGACTACTGGTCCCACAGCGAAGCATGGAGGACACGATGAACTAGCCACTGCGACTGTGGCCTTTCTGCAGCGCTTCGTGCCTTGATGAGTGGCCAACCGGGTAGCGGCGAGCGGGCCTCTGCAGCTGTCGACAGTCCCATGCACGCTGTGGCCAATCGTATGTTTGCTGTGGTTCGTTGCGAAGTCAAGGTGTGCCTTCTGTAGGACCGGCTGTGTGGTTTGCGTCTCTGTGTTGTGGTGGACAATCAGTGTCACGCTGTGGCAACACACTGCGCACAAACCGGCGCAGCCTCCGCCTCGTCACTATCTAGCCCGGCGTGACATGGCTGCATGCTACACCACGCCTCCGATAAGGGACAGCGCCACCGCAGAGTCACCGGAGGCTTACGTCACCGAAGGTGGCTATAAAACCAAGCTGCCAAGCTCTGAAGGCTCTTCCTTCGCAACCCGACTGAGCGTAGCGTCGGCATGCTCGCGCCGCTGCTGCTACCGCACTAATAAACAGTCGTTACGTTTTATGTTGGGATGCGTCCTTCTATCGACCCGGCATCCCAAATCAGGTGACCCGGAAACCGAACTACCCGCACCGCCATGGCCGACCTGGAAGCGCTTGGCGCTCTTCGCCAACAAGTACAAGAACTTCAACAGCAACTGCAGGCCGAGCAACAGCAGCATTCTGGCAACGTCCCCGCAACCCTGCCCGTACCTGCCGACTCCGCTGTGGACGTCAGAGCCCCTGCAGACGGCATCCCGCATGCTGCTCCACACACCTGGCGTGTCGCTGTCAAACTTACGCCGTTTTGGGTGGACTCGCCCGAGGTCTGGCTCGCCCAGGTCGAGGCCCAGTTCTCCCTGGCGCGCATCACGGAAGACCGGACCCGCTACGATTACGTCGTTGCCCACCTGGACGCACGTTATGCCAACGAGGTCCGGGATATCCCTGCCAACCCACCAACGGCCAACGACTATGAACACCTGAACACTGCACTCATCCGCCGTCTGTCGCTCTCGGAAGAACAGAAGGTGCGACAACTTCAGTCCGCAGAGCTTGCTGAGCGCTAACCTTCGCAGCTCCTGCGCCA
Source organism: Rhipicephalus sanguineus (assembly GCF_013339695.2). Lineage (NCBI taxonomy): Eukaryota > Metazoa > Arthropoda > Arachnida > Ixodida > Ixodidae > Rhipicephalus > Rhipicephalus sanguineus. The sequence goes on from NC_051180.1 coordinate 156,400,282, forward strand.
CGTGCGTGCGCTCGCGGGGACCATGCAAGCCCAGGATTCCTTCCTGCGAGCGCTCTGGCTCCAACGACGCCCGCCGCACGTCCAGGCAATTCTGCAGGCTCAGGTTAGGCTACCTCTCGACTAACTTGCGGAGATTGCTGATCGCGTCATCGAGGTCTCCTTGCCGCAGTTGTCGCCCACCATCCAGGCCGTCGCCGCACCGCTGAACACCGCGGAGCTTGCACGCCGTATCGACGACATCGATCGACAGCTCACCTCCATTCAACAACGCCTGGGTGAACGTCTTCCATTGCACCAGCGCCGCCACTCGCAAAGCCGCGACCTTCAAGGCCAACTCCGGTGATTTTTTGGCCATGTCAAAGTAATGGTACTTTTATGTTCCTGAGACGCTCCTGTTACGGGCCCGATAGCAGAAATACTCGGAAAATTAGATAATAATTTTAAAAAAGCAAAAAAGCGCGACACCGAAACCGAAACACAAACGAGTGTGCTGTCTACGTATGACGTAGATGTTGTTACGAACGAACTGGAAGTCGTGCAAGGCATGCCGGTCACGCTGGCGCCGAGTATGAAAACTGTGACAGCCGGGACGACCAACGAAGCGCCGGCCAAACCAACGCTGTCTGTCGCCTTGTGCACAGCGGACGCTCACTGTAGCGGCCGAAGCGCCGAAGTTAGCGGTGTCCTCGGCTGCGTCACTTCCGCCGTCTTCCTAATACTGACGTCACAGACGCAATGTTGCCAATAATTGTGGGAAGCCAGGAGGGCGTTTGCAGACAATCTTTAAAATTCATTTGCAAACAATCTGCGCATGTCTCAAGCCTGTAATTTGGCATAAACGACGGAAACGTGCAAATGAACGTACTCAGCGAATTTCATTGAGATCCATCTACCTCGAAAAATCGCCGGAGTTGGCCTTTAACACCACTTCGTCGCGGCAACCGGATAACAACGGCCCGTGTTACTTCCACCGACGCTTTGGGGACAGAGCCCGGCAATGTCGACCACCGTGTTCCACTGGGCATGCGGAAAACGCCAACGGCAGCTCGTAGAGACGGCCGCAAGCTGCCAACCCGGAGGCCGTGGCATCTTCGTTACCGACCAAATCACGAAGCAGCGGTTTCTTGTCGACAGCGGTTCCGACATTTTCTGCTAGACGCGATCCCATCTTCAAGGTCCTCGTCCGCCTACGTCTTTCAAGCTCAGTGCGGCAAACCGTTCCACAATCAAGACGTACGGCTCGCTCCGCCTGCACATCCAGCTCGGAAACTTACCCCGTGACCTTCGCTGGAATTTTGTCATCGCCGACGTCGCTGAGCCCATCATCGGCTCAGACTTTCTGGCGCACTACAACCTCCTTCCGGACTGCCGCAACGACCTCCTCATCGACGCGACAACGGGACATTCCATTTGGCTTAGCAATACGTTTTGTTGGGCTAGTTCGTTCATGACTTCCGAAGGAAAAAATTGTAGCGCAAAGCAACACACGGACAGACAGAGAGGACGGGACTAGACGGGACTAGCGCCAGTCCCGTCCTCTCTGTCTGTCCGTGTGTTGCTTTGCACTACAATTTTTTCCTTCGGAAGGGACATTCCACACCAGGCCAGCGAAAGACCGCCCAACAGCCAAGCATCAAGGTACTCAATGTTGACAATCATTCGCCGTATCACGCCATCCTCGCCGAATTTTCTGGATTGACGCGCCCCAGCGGACTGCCACGCAAAGTGGAGCACACCACCGTGCACTACATCCGGACCACTTCCGGCCCCCCGGTTTTCTGCCGCGCTCGTCGCCTTGCCCCGGACCGCATGCGCATAGCCAAAGCAGAGTTCGAGGCCATGCTCCGCGAAGGAATCGCCCGACGCTCTGACAGTCCATTGGCCTCGCCACTCCACCTTGTTCCGAAGAAGACCGAAGGCTGGTGGCCCTGTGGGGACTACCGTGCCCTCAACGCGCGCACCATTCCGGACAGGTACCCCGTCCACCACATACAGGACTTCGCCCATCGCATTTATGGCTGCCACGTGTTCTCCGTACTAGACTTTGTGAAGGCGTACACACAGATACCAGTCAATCCGGATGACGTCCCGAAAACGGCAATCATCACTCCATTTGGCTTGTTCGAGTTTCCCTTCATGAGCTTCGGCCTGACGAACGCTGGACAAACCTTTCAGCGCTTCATCGACGAAGTCGTCCGCGGCCTCGACTTCTGCTTCGTTTACCTTGACGACATACTGGTATTTCCCGCGACGCCGAAGAGCACCACAGGCACCTTCGTCTGCTGTTCCAACGCCTCTATGACCACGGTCTACTCGTCAATATCCAAAAAAGCACGCTCGGCGCTTCCGTCGTCCGTTTCCTCGGCCACGAAGTTTCATCTGAGGGAACTCGGCCCTTGCCCCAACGCATCTCGGACCTGCAAAGTTACCCTCAACCCACCACCGCTAAAGACCTTCGCCGTTTCCTTGGCATGCTGAAGTTCTACAGGCGTTTCTTGCCACACGCAGCCGACTACCAGGCTTCCCTACATGATGCTTTGGCTGGCCTACGAGGAAACCAACCCGTCACGTGGACACCGACGCTAGCGAAAACTTTCGAAGATTGCAAATCCGCCCTCTGCACCGCCACGCTTCTCACTCATCCCGTGCCAGACGCTCCCTTGGGACTCTTCACGGACGCATCTAGCTTCGGCATCGGCGGCGCCCTCATGCAACGCGTGGACAACAACTGGCATCCCTTGGTGTTCTTCTTCAAGAAGCTCGAAGCTCGGAAAACGACCCCTTCAACCGTCAGTTCCACTGACGAAACCACGACCACCGCCCCGACAAGTTCGCCAGCCTACTACAGAGAACTTCTGGTGATATACGAAGCAGTGCAACACTTTCGCCATATTTTCGAAGCACAGAACTGCACCATATATACCGACCACAAGCCACTTACCTACGCCTTCTCTCAACGTCGCGACAAACTCCCGCCTGTACAGCAGAACCAACTCTCGTTCATCGCACAGTTCACCACCGACATCCAATATGTTAGCGGGAAAGACAACGTGGTCGCCGACGCGCTTTCACACGTAGCAGCCATCAGCTCTGTGCAGATAACAGCGGACGTCCTCGCCGAGGCCCAGACTACGGACGCCGAACTGCAGGAACTTTTCGAAGGGAGGTCCTCACTCCAGCTGCAACAAGTCCCCCGTCCCAGGGTCGACAACCACAATCTGTTGCGACATGTCGACAGGACGAAGCAGACTCTATGTGCACCAGTCCCATCGCCGTGGTCTTTTCAAGCAGCTCCACAACCTCAGCCATCCCGGCATACGCGCCTCGACACGCCTCGTGGCAGACCGCTACGTCTGGCCCTCCATGCAGCGGGATTGTCGTACCTGGGCGCGCTCCTGCATTCAATGCCAACGCGCTAATGTCACCAGGCACGTCACGTCACCACTCGGAACATTCCCTCAGCCCTCTGGTCGGTTTGAGCGCGTCCACCTCGACATCATAGGACCCTTTCCCCCGGCTGAACCCTATCGCTACTGCCTCACCGCCATCGATGGCCCGAGGCATGGCCCCTCGAGGAATCACCGCGGAAGACGTCGCCTCGGCCTTCTTCAATGGCTGGATTGCTCGTTTCGGCTCCCCCTGCCGCGTAATCACCGACCAAGGATGACAGAGTCGCACCTTTTCAGGCTCCTCGGGCTGACCATCGGTTTCGAACGTTTGAGGACCACCAGTTACCACCCCTGCGCCAACGGAATGATCGAGCGTTTCCACCGACAATTCAAAGCAGCCATTATGTGCCACCCGGACTCAACCTGGCTCGAGGCCATCCCAGCCGTCATCCTCGGTCTTCGCGCCACCTTCAAGCCGGACATCCACGCTACACCAGCAGAGCTCGTCTACGGGGAACCACTCCGTCTCCCAGATGAATTTCTCGCTGCACTGCCATCCAGCACTACGACCTCAGATCCCACCGACTTCGTCGCCCGGCTCCGACGCACCATTGCCGCCTTACACCCGTCACCTGCAGCCCACCACTGCAAGCCTACACTTTTCGTCTTCAAGGAGCTAGCATCGTGCACGCTCGCTTTCCTCCGCGACGACACCGTCCGCAGGCCTTTCCACCCACCCTAGAGCGGGCCCTACCTGGTCGTCCATCGCGACAACAAAAAATTCACTCTGCGCCTGAACGGGAACGACGTCCGCGTCTCGATTGACCGGCTCAAGCCCGCATACATCACTTCGAACGAACTGGGCAGCGCCGCTTCATCCACAGGCATCTTTCCACAGCCGCCGACGTCGCAGCCCGCTCCGGTCAGGACACGCTCTGGACGTCTGGTACGCCTTCGAAATTTCTGCAGACCCTGAGGGCTCTGCACTCCGCGGGGGGGGGGGGGTGATGTGGCAACACACTGCGCACAAACCGGCGCAGCCTCCGCCTCGTCACTATCTAGCCCGGCGTGACATGGCTGCATGTTACACCACGCCTCCGATAAGGGGCAGCGCCACCGCAGCGTCACCGGAAGCTTGCGTCACCGAAGCTGGCTATAAAACCAAGCTGCCAAGCTCTGAAGGCTCTTCCTTCGCAACCCGACTGAGCGCAGCGTATGCATGCTCACGCCGCTGCTGCTACCGCACTAATAAACAGTCGTTACGTTTTATGTTGGGATGCATCCTTCTATCGACACGGCATCCCACAACGCCTACGGAGACGTGCAACGGCCACTTCAGGGAGCAGCGCCACTGCAGCCCTTATGTGACCTCTTCGGGCGGCGGACGAGCTGTTATAACCGGCGATGCAGACCCGGCCTGCAAGAGACCCTCATTCGGTGCCCCTGCTAAACGCGGTTCGCGTTCCCCAAGAACGCAAGAGATCTCCTGCAGGGAACGCGCATCGGCGTTGCTGCAATACGCAGTCCGCGTCCAGTGAAAACGCTTGATGAGAAGCGCGTGCACGGACCGCTATGAAAGGAGCGTGTCGGGAGTGCGTTCGGGGGCTCTCTCCGGCCTTCGCTGGCCCTCTCGTCTCGTGTGTGCTCTGTGTCCTTGTGTTGTAAAGGCGCGTCTCTACGCCTTGTTTCTTAAAAACTCCTGTAATTATGTAAATAAAACGCGTCTTCTACTTTCACAAGAAGCGTCGCAAGATCCCTTCTTCGCCGGAGCCTGGGTGCCAGCTTCTACCCCTCCTCGGTCACATCAACGCAGAAATTAGATATCACTTGGCCAAGCTCATCAGTTAATCTAAATCCGCATAATAATGAACGTTATAATTACAGAGTTGAATAAGTTGATGTGAAAATGACCACCCACAGACCATGCATAACATTCCAACAACATTTTGAAAGTAGCGCCACCTCTCGACAGCGGCCACAGAAGACATTTCCCTCTCTGATTTCTTTTTTTTTATGTTTACTGTGGGAGGGCGCATCATGCAGGCCAGATTCTGCCGCCTTCGTCACGTCGGCTTTGTTGAGTGGTTCGGCGTTGACATCTGTTAACCTTCTATTTACGCGTTCACCACAAGTATGTCGATGAGCCATGGATTCGTTCAACTGCTAGCCCTTCAATGACGATGCTTCTGATGCAGTAACGGCCGTCTCAGTTGTGTATAGGCACCGTACACTGGCCAGAGGGAGCTGCGTTGCTCGCACTGGCCCGTCCCAAGTTCACTGGCATTGGCCGTTAGGGGCACGCAGAAAACAGACGCGCGAACGCGTCCCCCGTGTATCCCGGCCGCAGTCCGCCTACTCATTCAGAGAGGGAGACGCGCACATCGCGTTCCATTTTGAGCAACCCCGTCTCATTATTGAGTTTTTTGTCCGCTAGGTTTTGCGTTCTGGCGCTGCAGTCGCACTGGAAAACTCGACTGTACGGTGCCTATACGTACGTTAGAACGCGGGTCGTGCGAAGAAACAGGAGAAGATGGCCTCGCACCGGACGGTGTTCTTTCGAGAGCAATGTCAGTGGCCCTTGGCATCGCGGCAGCTCAATTACTTGAGCAGACGAAGTAGCGTACATCGCGCGACATATGGGAAAGAACGCTACCCACACTACGTGTTCTGTAATATTTTAGTGCGCTGTATCTGCACACTACTCTGCTACAGTTGCGTCACGGTATTCGCCTCGCGTGTCAAATTGCAGTCATTGTGTGACAGCTGTGTCGTTGTCGTTGTGGCGGTGGTTGTTATTGCTTTGGATTTGGAATACTCTTTTCACAGAGGTGAGTGAGAATCTTATTGATTACCTACTGCGCATAGCTATCACTAGAAGTGCATTTTGTGTTGAGTTTCGCACGCCAATGGAGAATCCTGAGAATGAGAGATACATACTGCACGCGTGCATAATAAATCCGTCCTAATTCTCAGTGCTGGCATGCCTAATCCAAAACGCATGTGATTGAGAATTTTGGCTTCATTCACAGAAGTCATTGACTTATTTTTCAGATATGTGCGTCTATGATGCAGTTTAACGTTAAAATGCGGCCAGGGCGGCCGTATTTCGATGGGGGCAAAAGGCAAAGAACACCCATGTGCTTATGTTCGGGTTAAAGAACCCCATTTGATTGAAATTAATCCGTAATCCCACACTACGGCGTGCTTGATAATCATATGGTGGTTTCGACACGTAAATCTTGAGCAATTATATATTACCGTACTTTCGCACACGCACTGTCCAGTGGTATCACGTTTGCTAAAATGTTGAAAAAAGATAACTTTCATGATTATTATATTGCTTGTTGTATTGATAAGTGCTATTGTGGCTTGCACGGGTTCGAGTGCGTCAAAGGAATGTTTATTGAACGAAAACGCGCTCTTATATATACATCCTATCACAGGAGGCGTTGCCGCCAACCGAGCGCGCGTGTGCATGACTGCATTACGTCACATCTCCCTTTTTATTAAACAAAAAAAGCTAATGTTCCGGCATTGGGTATCTTCGAGGTGACCGGCGGTTACGTTCGCTTCTGCGCAGTTGTGGCTCTGCGGGGCCCACGTCGGCTTGATGTTCTTGTGTGGGGGGCACCAGTGGAGCGGGGGCCAGACGGAGATGTTCTCTGGTGCGCTGCAACTGGAGCCCATCTTCGGTCTCGACAATGTAGGCTCTCGGAGTGTTGGCAGGCTTGACAACCGTAGCAGGGGACCAGGTCTTTGATGGCATGTTGTACACTGTGACGCGGGAGCCATCGGGAATTCCTGGTAGCGGCCTAGTACCTCTGTTGTAGAAGGAACGTTGTCTACTTCTGATGTCGTGGAGCCGCCGTTGAACCTCCTCAGGGGGTATGATCTGCGGTCGCAGGTGGGTTTCTGTGACTGGTAGCAGCGTCCTCGCCTGCCGGCCCATGAGTCTCTGCATGGGAGATTTCAAATAGGAATCACGAGGCGTGTTTCTCCACTCCAGCAATGCAGCACAAAAATCCACTGTGCCGTATCGATACCTCTTCAGCAATTTTTTGGCTTCTTGCACAGCACGTTCAGCCATTCCGTTTGATCGAGGGTGATACGGACTGGAACGAACATGGTGCAAGCCAATCTTACCGACAAATTCACGAAAGCTCTGGCTGCTGAATGGCGGTCCATTGTCCGTGCATAGGCGCTGCGGGAAGCCATGAGTGGCGAATATGTCTGCGAAAGCAGCAATCACCTTGTCGGCCGGCGTCTTCACAGGCCCGATTTCAAAAAAGAAAGAATAAAAGTCAACAACCACCAAGTACTCGGTGCCATTGTGATAGCATATGTCGGCTCCCACAAATTCCCAGGGTAGGCTTGGAATTTTATGGTTGATCAATGGCATGCGCAGATTTCGTGGCTTGTGCTTCTGGCAGGTCTCACAGCGTCGAGCAACTTCTTCTAGGTCGCTGTTTATAGAAGGCCAAAAAAAGTACAGTTCGAGCACGTGCCTTCATTTTTTCTGCTCCCCCATGCGCCGCATGAAGGCAAGCAAGAACTTCTCTGCGCATCTTTGCAGGAATGATGAGGCGGTTGCTTCTGAACACGAGGCCATCTTGCGTATGCAGCTCGTCGCGGAAGCTCCAGTAGCAACGTAGCTCGCTGCTGACGTCAGCTTTGCTCTCCGCCCACTGTGTGATTGCGTAGTGTCGAAGTTTCACCATCACCGGGTCCTGGTCGGTCTCATGTAGAACTTGGCTCAGCCGCCTGTCTGAAACCTGCAGGTAAGCAATGGTGTTCAACTGATAATTCAGGCACTGTTCTTGCAATAGTGCTTTGCTCGGGGACCGCGATAAAGCGTCAGCAACAAATAGTTGTTTTCCGGGTGTGTATTTGACGACTATCGGGTACCTTTGCAGGCTGAGGCGCATGCGCTGAAGCCTTAGAGGACATTGGCATAACGGCTTCTTAAATATTTCTAGTGGCTGGTGATCCGATTCTACCACAACTTCGGGCTGCCCGAAAAGATAGTCACGAAATCTTTCACATCCGTGAACAATTGCCAGCATCTCCTTTTCGATCCGGGCATACCTTTGCTGTGTTTCCGTCAAGGAGCGCGACGAATACGCTAGCGGATGCCCGTCCTGTATGATTACTGCGCCGATTCCGTTCTGACTGGCATCTACCGATAGCCTAATTGGTTTGCCCTTCTCGTAGTAGCTTAGTACAGGGGCTGTCGCAAGCGCTTCCTTCAGAACCTTGCGTCTTGGCGGTCCTCCCAAAGCCACGAGACATTCTTTAAGAGTTCTCGAAGCGGTGCTGTTAGGTCTGACATATTCGGAATAAAGCGAGAGACAAAATTTACCATGCCCAGGAACGTCTGCAGCTCTTTCTGGTTGCATGGCGTCTGGACTTGCAATATGTCTTCTAGCCGCTGTGGATCCAGGCTCAGTCCGTCACGCGTCAAAACATGTCCCATATACCGGACGGACTCCTGCAAAAAACGGCATTTCTTTCTGTTCAATTTCAGATTGTAATCTCGCAGCGTCGTAGGACGTTTTCAAGGTTGACATCATGCTGCTCTCTAGTTCGGCCCCAAACTAGAATGTCGTCCATGACAACTGCTACGCCTTCGAGGCCTTCTAGCACTCTGTGCATGGCACGCTGAAATATTTCCGGCGCCGAGGAGATTCCAAACGGCATGCGTAAAAACCTATAACGGCCGTATGGAGTGCACATAGTGCAAATCTTGGAGCTTTCTTTATCTAGCTTGATTTGACAGAAACCGCAGACTGCGTCCAAAGTTGTAAAGTACTGCGCCCCACTGATCGAAGGTGCTTTGTCTCCCAATGTTGGCATTGGATAGTGCTCGCGAAGAAGAGCTTTGTTCAGGTCGGAAGGGTCAAGACAAATGCGTACCTTCTCTCCTTTCGTAACAACGACCATGTTGCTGGCCCACTCTGTCGGCTCCGTCACTTTCACGATGACTCCAGCCGTCTCCATGCGGTCGAGCTCAGCTTTCACCTTGCTTTGCAATGCTATTGGAATCCGCCGTGCTGGTTTCACTACTCCTTGGGAACCGGGCTTGAGCTTTAGATGGTAGACGATGCCCTCGAGTTGACCTAGACCTTCAAACACGTCTTCGTAAGGCTTGGCAGCGCCGTAAAGCTCCGTTTGCTCGATAGAGCAGACTCGTTGGAGCAAGCCAAGCTCTTCGGCAACTGTACTGCTCAAGGTCACGGCGATGTCGTCATCCACGACGAAGAACTCTGTCAGAACCTTTCTTTCTCTCGTTGCCACTTCAAGACGAACTTGCTTAGTTGCTTTTTTCTGGAAGCCAAAGAATGTGTTTAAAACAACGTTGAAATCCAGTGGCTGCTTGTTTGTTATTTTCTGCAGCTGGCTACGTGCTATAACCGAGCAGGTTGCGCCTGTGTCTAGCTTTCAAAAAATAGGCTTTCCTTCTATCTGAACGGTAGCCGTCCAGCGGTCGTCTTTTCCACGGGCATGCGATAGCGTTTCTAACCAGAAATCGCCTTCTTGCGCTTCGACAGATGCTACTGCTTGCTCTTTCGAATGGAATCTTTTTTGCATCTTCTTGCAAGCTAACGCAAAGTGATTCCTTCCCCCGCATTTCCTGCATGTGCGTCCTTTTGCTGGACACACACAGTCGGTCTGATGAACCTTTGCGCACTTTGTACAACGCCGACCTTTCGCTTCAGATAGCGCGTTCATCTCGGCTGCGTAATCGCTTTTCGGGCGCGCCTGTATTTCCGCACATTGTTCTTTGCCTTGTTCACGTGAGCGACACATTTCTACGGTCTTCGTGAAAGAAGCATTGTCGGAGATTAGCTTTTCTTGAAGCTTTTCATCTCTAATTCCGAGAATAATACGGCTTCTCAGCATACGGTCTTCAAGCTGCCAAAATTCGCAACTTTTTGCTAGCACTCGTAGGTCTGTCAACCAGTCGTTGAAACTTTCGCCGTCCTTTTGGTCGCGCTTTCCAAAGCGGAACTCATGGTAGGCTAAGTTCAGAGCTGGTTTGTAGAATGCCTCAAACTTCACTTTCAGTACTTCTACGTCCGACTTCTCCTCGTCAGTTGCAAAATCAAAAGTGCTATACGTCTTGCGCGCGTCCTCTCCAATAATCATGAGAAAGGTGGCTGCCTGTACCTCTTTCGGTTGCTGGTTCAGGTATGTTGCCGTTGCGAAGAGCTCGAACGCCTGCCGCCATGTCTTCCAGCTTTGCCATACGTCTCCTGTGATGTCCAGGGCTTTCGGCGGTGGCAATAGCGTGGTGACTGGACCGCTGGCCTGCTGGCGCTGTTCCCCGTTCGGCATGCTTGTAGCTGGTTGGGGCCTTCGAGCCTCCCTTGTTGGCTTGCTACCCGTCCGCTGTTCGTTCGCCGGCTGCGTACATCGGCTGCAGTCCGGCCACTTCTGACACCATGTGGCTTGCACGGGGTCGAGTGCGTCAAAGGAATGTTTATTGAACGAAAACGCGCTCTTATATATACATCCTATCACAGGGGGCGTTGCCGCCAACCGAGCGCGCGTGTGCATGACTGCATTACGTCACACTATATGTGCCGTGCAAAAGTAAAAACGCGTGCGCTTGCTAGGTATGTTAAAGCCCAAAAAATCAAATTACTGGTGTACAATCTAATGTGTTCAATAAAACAAGACTGTTTTGTGAAGCAGGACTTACTATATTTATGACAAGCAAATCGTGCGCAAGCGTATACAAACAACGCGAGACGCACGAAAGTATGCGGTGCATCGCGCACCCGCTGAGCGATTAAAAAAAAAACTAGCGCCACAGACGCTACTCAACACATAAAACAAATCAATGAAAGTTACTCGCGTATTGCTTGCATCAATCTTAGGTACAAGTAATCGCACGCGACTGGCCGAGGTCGGGTAGTGCTGGATAGTCTGAGGCTGCCGACTGAGCGCGAGAGGATGCGAAATATAATACCCGTAGCGCAGAGGGCAGCCGCTCTCCGTAGCACGGATGGTACACTCTAGCACGGAATCACGACGTAGCTCGGCGTGCGCAATGAGCGCACGCGCAAGACCACGTGGTTGAGGAAAAAAGTTTCTCCGCTGGCGCTTGCCGCAAGAGTGCGCGACGAGTAAAGCATCCGTAGAGTTACTGTGTATGCTACCTTTAGGTAGCAGAGCTGCGCATAGGTCTGGCTAGCAACCACAGTTATGCGGCGAAGACGCACTCCGTTTTTGCAGGCGACATGCCAACCGGGCCATCGATCGACATGTTTGGCGGATCGAAGACCGGGGATTAACTTTAGTGTGAATGACTTGATATCAATCCAGTTCGCTGCAGCGGCGCCATCGCGAAATACAAAAATTGGCCCGAGCGTCAGCTTTTCCGCAAAGCATGGTTGCTAGCGGCGTTTGGAAGACATGCGCAACTCTGATACCTAAAGGTAGCATATACAGTAACTCTAAGCGTCCGCAAAGGAGAAAGTCGCTGCTCCCAAGGAGGAACGGAGCCCGTTGCTCCATTCTCGCTCGCTTTTGTTTAGGGGTGTGCGAATATTCGAAAGTTTCGAATATTCGTCGAATATTACATTCGAAATATTCGTATTCGATTCGAAAATCGTGTATTCGAAAAGTTTCGAATATTCGATAACTTCGAATATTCGAAAAATTCGAATGTGCGATTCGATTATCATGCATAAAATAACTCGTCTTCCACATTTCTGCTGCGTTCGTATCGCTAAAAAGGTTGCCGAGAGGAGCGATAAACATCGTAAGTACACGGAGGCACGATATCTGCCTGCGACGAGCGCCCCAATACGTATGATTTATTGCTGGTGCACCTCCGACGTGCAGCGCTGTTGGCGATCATTTAACCGTACATTTTCAATATTATGCGGCCGTAACGTGCCGCACTACCACTCGTTCACTATGCGGGACCACTTCTGAAGAAAGACAGTGACCCACGTGACTGGTGGCGGACTGTAGGCACCTTCAGATACCCCAGTCTGGCAAAGCTTTGCCCCATGTAACTCCCTATACCAGCCACTTCTGTTCCAAGCGAGCGTGCCTTTTCAGTGGCAGGGGGGGGGGGTGTCTCTGTTACAAGGGAGCGCCTGCTGCCTGATCATGTGGAGCAACTCATATTTCTTCATGATAACATGTAGTCATCACTTTCATTGTGCCGTGATATTGGCTTGTGCTGTGATGTGCATTGTGCTAGCCTGGACATTGTGTTCTGGAGATAGCAGTGTATCTTGTGTTGCCAGTCAGGCTGTTAATGCTTCTTTTTTTTTCAAATAGCTACATGGGAAATAAAATATTGTTACTGTGGAGGCATTTTTCCTTTGATATTCGATATTCGATTCGATATTCGAAGGTGGATATTCGTATTCGATTCGTATTCGAAAAATTTGATATTCGCACACCCCTACTTTTGTTTTTTTGAGAAAGTAGGTTTTACTCTAGCCCACCCCAGGCTACAACCTCCTTGCCCACCACTTCCCATCACTCTCCGACGCTCGGCTCTCTCCCTCTAAAGTCTTCGCTTTCTCTCGCCACTGCTGTAGTCGGTAGTGGGTCTTGCTCAATTCCTGCGGCGCATACCCGACCGAGTTTTTGCGAACGTGACGTGGGGAATAGGGGACATTCAAAATGTACCGCGCCATCTGTCGCCAATCCCGTAAGCCCGATCGACCATGTTTTGTTGGGCGTGAAAACGAAACCAGTCGCACATCGCAGCCTTTCAGGTGCTAGTTGCTGATTGAATGCTTCGTACGCTGTTCAGGCAACGAGGGAGCCCTGACAATGCCGGGAAAAAGGTAGCACTAATTTTAGCCGAATTTATCAGTTACATGAACGAAGAAAAAGAATATACCGACGCGAACTTGTTTCATCAATAACGTCGGCACTGTGTTTAGGTTCGGAAATGACCAGCGTGCGCAGGAGCGCTCTTCAACCTCAGTTCTTATTTCTCCGTGCAATTGAGTTGGTCGCCTGCAACATAATGTACACTTACAGAACAATATACTACGATATATGGATTTTAAATCAGACGGCCGATGTCGCACACGCGCGAGAGAGCATGATTGGTCAACATTAGCTTGTCGGTGTTGCAGATAGACGAAAGCAAGGCCTTAAGTACATAAACGTGTGTAAGCAGTGCCACAGACGCTGCTGGGCGCGTCCGTGGTAAATCAGTGCCGCTACTCGAGACCCGATCGCACAGATCCACAAAGCCATCGCTTGCAAGTTTCGAAATGAAGTGTGCGCCGTTTTGTTTAATTTTTCGCCATCTCCTCTCCACTTCTCATCTTATCACCTCCTGCTTTCCTTCCTCCACTCCACTTCTCCGAACAGAATTTTCGATTAACGATCGCCTTCCTCCTCCTTCTCGGCTCGTTGCCTCAGCACTCCTCGTTTTACTACACTCTTAAAAATGGAGTTGCCCTCGCTCCATTAAAGAGGAAATGGTGATGTCCCTTATATTCGTCTTTAAATGCGGTAACGTTTCTCCCTTCTGCCACAGAGAAAAGTCCCTCCCCCGTCAAAATCAAGATGGCTGACACCAGGCTAGCAAAGCGAGCAATGCATCTAGGCCTAGCGAGTGCATCGATTCTCGACTGGTAAAGAGCATGCGGCACTGCTAATCACAAAAAACGGTCTCGCTGAGCTTAATATCGAATGGTATGACAATAAAATCAAGCAGACAAACCTGTGGTGATGACGACTTCGATAAACGGAACGACGGAACTCGTACGTTTCGCTCGGCCAGCGAGACGGCGTTCACTTTGAAAGAGACGGATACTGCAAAGGAGCTCTCACCAGGAGACTGCAGGTTATGCTTTCTGTCCTTATTTCTCGAAGCATCACACGGTATAACGTCGTTATCCACGCGCTTATGGGGCAATAGGCCCCGACGTGTTCCTCCAAAATGTACACTCGGTAGCAGCGAAAAAATACCGGCGCAGGAGAGCATAGCTTCGATGGATAGATTGGACAACATATAGGTAGGTGGAGCTGTGAGAGCGCCACAGCTATGAAGTAGGTGGTAACTGGCGCCATCTGGAGGGATTAAACGATACTAAAAAATGGTGTTTTTGACTGAGGCGGAGTACTTTGCTAATACTCATTGGCCTTATGGCGAGGTGGGCCTATTCATGGATTACTCAAGGAAACCGGAAGGTTGACACGCACTTTATTAATACGCACACGTTTACTAGGTATGCGAGACACATAGTACACGCACTCACTGAATTCAATACACAATTCATTCGTATGTATGCAACCCATAACATGAACAATTCACTACAGACGCGTATGTACAAACGCTTTTACACATACCGCTACACAACGCGCAGGCCCTTATATAGTGACTGAACTACGGCCGACCATGGTGGCACAAGTGATGCGTCATTTTTGTTCAACTCTGTACATTCCATGGCTGCTTCCTAAGACACGCTGTTACAACCGGACGAGTGAGCAGAATGAGAGTGCGCAAACACTCGTCAATGAAGAAAGTAGCGAGTCGGATGTGCTGTCGTCAGTATACAGAGATGTTGATGGGCAGGACGGCCAAAATGGAACGGTCAGTTGTAGGGAGCACAATGATAAAGCTGGAGAAAGCGACATAGGAGTTAAGAGATTGGCAGTGCACAGTTTCTTCAGCAGCGAGGAATATGATGCATTTTCTGCGGTGTCTGTGGTTTCAGAGGGCATTTCCTCAAAGATATTTTGTCTGTTAAATTTTGAGCCAGAGGAAGACGTTCGCATGCAGATAGTGGTTGTTCGGACGCTCCTGTCTCCACGCGACAGGGGAACAAATCCTTCGGTTTGGATCCCCTCTTTTCTGCACCGAGGATAGAATTTCTTTGAAGCGTCGGGATCTTTTAATGCGGATTTCCAGACACGCGTCTCAGAGAGCACACTTCAAAGCATCTTTCTGTCTCGGGTCTGGTCAGCATGCGAAAAGTTCCACACGTCTGGTTTGGGACGCTATCACTTAAGCGTCATGTTCAGCTGGTTACCACCATGCAGGCTTCACTAGTGCAGTAAATTAGGAAAGGAGCCTCGTAACAACTTACACCTGGTGGATCTCGGGAGTGCTGTGTGTTCTCAGCGCTGGTGTTGGGTTTGAATGCGTCGCTTCCCGCTCAAGCCAGGCAGGATAGAAGTCCAGCTACGACTACTGGTCCCACAGCGGAGCATGGAGGAACTAGCCACTGCGGACTGTGGCCTTTCTGCAGCGCTTCGTGCCTTGATCAGTGGACAACCGGGTAGCGGCGACCGGGCTCTGCAGCTGTCGACAGTCCCATGCACGCTGTGACCAATCGTATGTTTGCTGTGGTTCGTTGCGAAGTCAAGGTTGTCTTCTGTAGGACCGGCTGTGTGGTTTGCGTCTCTGTGTTGTGGTGGACAATCAGTGTCACGCTGTGGCAACACACTGCGCACAAACCGGCGCAGCCTCCGGCTCGTCACTATCTAGCCCGGCGTGACATGGCTGCATGCTACACCACGCCTCCGATAAGGGACAGCGCCACCGCAGCGTCACCGGAGGCTTACGTCACCGAAGGTGGCTATAAAACCAAGCTGCCAAGCTGTGAAGGCTCCTCCTTCGCAACCCGACTGAGCACAGCGTCGGCATGCTCGCGCCGCTGCTGCTACCGCACTAATAAACAGTCGTTACGTTTTATGTTGGGATGCGTCCTTCTATCGACCCGGCATCCCAAATCAGGTGACCCGGAAACCGAACTACCCGCACCGCCATGGCCGACCTGGAAGCGCTTGGCGCTCTTCGCCAACAAGTACAAGAACTTCAACAGCAACTGCAGGCCGAGCAACAGCAGCATTCTGGCAACGTCCCCGCAACCCTGCCCGTACCTGCCGACTCCGCTGAGGACGTCAAAGCCCCTGCAGACGGCATCCCGCATGCTGCTCCACACACCTGGCGTGTCGCTGTCAAACTTCCGCCGTTTTGGTTGGACTCGCCCGAGGTCTGGCTCGCCCAGGTCGAGGCCCAGTTCTCCCTGGCGCGCATCACGGAAGACCGGACCCGCTACGATTACGTCGTTGCCCACCTGGACGCACATTATGCCAACCTTGCCAACCCACCAACGGCCAACCACTATGAACACCTGAAGACCGCACTCATCCGCCGTCTGTCGCTCTCGGAAGAACAGAAGGTGCGACAACTTCAGTCCGCAGAGCTTGCTGAGCGCTAACCTTCGCAGCTCCTGCGCCACATGCGTGCGCTCGCGGGGACCATGCAAGCCCAGGATTCCTTCCTGCGAGCGCCCTGGCTCCAACGACGCCCGCCGCAAGTCCAGGCAATTCTGCAGGCTCAGGTTAGGCTACCTCTCGACTAACTTGCGGAGATTGCTGATCGCGTCATCGAGGTCTCCTTGCCGCAATTGTCGCCCACCATCCAGGCCGTCGCCGCACCGCTGAACACCGCGGAGCATGCACGCCGTATCGACGACATCGATCGACAGCTCACCTCCATTCAACAACGCCTGGGTGAACGTCTTCCATTGCACCAGCGCCGCCACTCGCAAAGCCGCGACCTTAAAGGCCAACTCCGGCGATTTTTTGGCCATGTCAAAGCAATGGTGCTTTTATGTTCCTGAGACGCTCCTGTTACGGGCCCAATAGCAGAAATACTCGGCAAATTAGAGAATAATTTTAAAAAAAGCAAAAAAGCGCAACACCGAAACCGAAACCCAACCGAGTGTGCTGTCTACGTATGACGTAGATGTTGTTACGAACGAACCGGAAGTCGTGCAAGGCATGCTGGTCACGCTGGCGCCGAGTATGAAAACTGTGACAGCCGGGACGACCAACGAAGCGCCGGCCAAACCAACGCTGTCTGTCGCCTTGTGCACAGCAGACGCTCGCTGTAGCGGTGCCCTCGGCTGCGTCACTTCCGCCGCCTTCCCAATACTGACGTCACAGACGCAATGTTGCCAATAATTGTGGGAAGCCAGGAGGGCGTTTGCAGACAATCTTTAAAATTCATTTGCAAACAATCTGCGCATGTCTCAAGCCTGTAATTTGGCATAAACGACGGGAACGTGCAAATGAACGTACTCAGCGAATTTCATTGAGATCCATCGACCTCGAAAAATCGCCGGAGTTGGCCTTTAACACCACTTCCTCGCGGCAACCGGATAACAACGGCCCGTGTTACTACCACCGACGCTTTGGGGACAGAGCCCGGCAATGTCGACCACCGTGTTCCACTGGGCATGCGGAAAACGCCAACGGCAGCTCGTAGCGACGGCCGCAAGCTGCCAACCCGGAGGCCGTCGCATCTTCGTCACCGACCAAATCACGAAGTAGCGGTTTCTTGTCGACAGCGGTTCCGACATTTTCTGCTACACGCGATCCCATCTTCAAGGTCCTCGTCCGTCTACGTGTTTCGAGCTCAGTGCGACAAACCGTTCCACAATCAAGACGTACGGCTCGCTCCGCCTGCACATCCAGCTCGGAAATTTACCCCGTGACCTTCGCTGGAATTTTGTCGTAGCCGACGTCGCCGAGCCAATCATCGGCTCAGACTTTCTGGCGCACTACAACCTCCTTCCGGACTGCCGCAACGACCTCCTCATCGACGCGACAACGGGACATTCCACACCAGGCCAGCGAAAAACCGCCCAACAGCCAAGCACCAAGGTACTCAATGTTGACAATCATTCGCCGTATCACGCCATCCTCGCCGAATATTCTGGATTGACGCGCCCCAGCGGACTGCCACGCAAAGTGCAGCACACCACCGTGCATTACATCCGGACCACTTCAGGCCCCCTGGTTTTCTGCCGCGCTCGTCGCTTTGCCCCGGACCGCATGCGCATAGCCAAAGCAGAGTTCGAGGCCATGCTCCGCGAAGGAATCGCCCGCCGCTCTGACAGTCCATGGGCCTCGCCACTCCACCTTGTTCCGAAGAAGACCGAAGGCTGGCGGCCCTGTGGGGACTACCGTGCCCTCAACGCGCGCACCATTCTGGACAGGTACCCCGTCCCCCACATACAGGACTTCGCCCATCGCATTTATGGCTGCCACGTGTTCTCCGTACTAGACTTTGTGAAGGCGTACACACAGATACCCGTCAATCCGGATGACGTCCCGAAAACGGCAATCATCACTCCATTTGGCTTGTTCGAGTTTCCCTTCATGAGCTTCGGCCTGACGAACGCTGGACAAACCTTTCAGCGCTTCATCGACGAAGTCGTCCGCGGCCTCGACTTCTGCTTCGTTTACCTTGACGACATACTGGTATTTTCCCGCGACGCCGAAGAGCACCACAGGCACCTTCGTCTGCTGTTCCAACGCCTCGATGACCACGGTCTACTCGTCAATATCCAAAAAAGCACGCTCGGCGCTTCCGTCGTCCGTTTCCTCGGCCACGAAGTTTCATCTGAGGGAACTCGGCCCTTGCCCCAACGCATCTCGGACCTGCAAAGTTACCCTCAACCCACCACCGCTAAAGACCTTCGCCGTTTCCTTGGCATGCTGAACTTCTACTGGCGTTTCTTGCCACACGCAGCCGACTACCAGGCTTCCCTACATGATGCTTTGGCTGGCCTACGAGGAAACCAACCCGTCACGTGGACACCGACGCTAGCGAAAACTTTCGAAGATTGCAAAGCCACCCTCTGCACCACCACGCTTCTCACTCATCCCGTGCCAGACGCTCCCTTGCGACTCTTCGCGGACGCATCTAGCTTCGCCATCGGCGCCGCCCTCATGCAACGCGTGGACAACAACTGGCATCCCTTATTCTTCTTCAAGAAGCTCGAATCTCGAAAAACGACCCCTTCAACCGTCAGTTCCACTGACGAAACCACGACCACCGCCCCGACAAGTTCGCCAGCCTACTACAGAAAACTTCTGGTGATATACGAAGCAGTGCAACACTTTCGCCATATTGTCGAAGCACAGAACTGCACCATATATACCGACCACAAGCCACTTACCTACGCCTTCTCTCAACGTCGCGACAAACTCCCGCCTGTACAGTAGAACCAACTCTCGTTCATCGCACAGTTCACCACCGACATCCAATATGTTAGCGGGAAAGACAACGTGGTCGCCGACGCGCTTTCACGCGTAGCAGCCATCAGCTCTGTGCAGATAATAGCGGACGTCCTCGCCGAGGCCCAGACTACGGACGCCGAACTGCAGGAACTTTTCCAAGGGAGGTCCTCACTCCAGCTGCAACAAGTCCCCCGTCCCAGGGTCGACATCCACAATCTGTTGCGACATGTCGACAGGACGAAGCAGGCCCTATGTGCACCTGTTCCATCGCCGTGGTCTTTTCAACCAGCTCCACAACCTCAGCCATCCCGGCATACGCGCCTCGACACGCCTCGTGGCTGACCGCTACGTCTGGCCCTCCATGCAGCGGGATTGTCGTACCTGGGCACGCTCCTGCATTCAGTGCCAACGCGCTAAAGTCACCAGGCACGTCACGTCACCACTCGGAACATTCCCTCAGCCCTCTGGTCGGTTTGAGCACGTCCACCTCGACATCATAGGACCCTTTTCCCTGGCTGGACCCTATGGCTACTGCCTCACCGCCATCGATGGTCCGAGGCATGGCCCCTCGAGGGAATCACCGCGGAAGACGTCGCCTCGGCCTTCTTCAATGGCTGGATTGCTCGTTTCGGCTCCCCCTGCCGCGTAATCACCGACCAAGGATGACAGTCGCACCTTTTCAGGCTCCTCGGGCTGACAATCGGTTTCGAACGCTTGAGGACCACCAGTTACCACCCCTGCGCCAACGGAATGATCGAGCGTTTCCACCGACAATACGAAGCAGCCATTATGTGCCACCCGGACTCAACCTGGCTCGAGGCCATCCCAGCCGTCATCCTCGGTCTTCGCGCCACATTCAAGCCGGACATCCACGCTACACCAGCAGAGCTCGTCTACGGGGAACCACTCCGTCTCCCAGATGAATTTCTCGCTGCACTGCCATCCAGCACTACGACGTCAGATCCCACCGACTTCGTCGCCCGGCTCCGACGCACCATCGCCGCCTTACGCCCGTCACCTGCAGCCCACCACTGCAAGCCTACACCTTTCGTCTTCAAGGAGCTAGCATCGTGCACGCACGCTTTCCTCCGGCCTTTCCACCCACCCTACAGCGGGCCCTACCTGGTCGTCCATCGCGACAACAAAAACTTCACTCTGCGCCTGAACGGGAACGACGTCCGCGTCTCGATTGACCGGCTCCAGCCCGCATACATCACTTCGAACTGGGCAGCGCCGCTTCATCCACAGGCATCTTTCCACAGCCGCCGACGTCGCAGCCCGCTCCGGTCAGGACACGCTCTGGACGTCTGGTACGCCTTCGAAATTTCTACAGACCCTGAGGGCTCTGCACTCCGCAGGGGGGGGGGGGGTTGTGTGGCAACACACTGCGCACAAACCGGCGCAGCCTCCGCCTCGTCACTATCTAGCCCGGCGTGACATGGCTGCATGTTACACCACGCCTCCGATAAGGGACAGCGCCACCGCAGCGTCACCGGAGGCTTGCGTCACCGAAGGTGGCTATAAAACCAAGCTGCCAAGCTCTGAAGGCTCTTCCTTCGCAACCCGACTGAGCGCAGCGTCGGCATGCTCGCGCCGCTGCTGCTACCGCACTAATAAACAGCCGTTACGTTTTATGTTGGGATGCGTCCTTCTGTCGACACGGCATCCCACAACGCCTTCGGAGACGTGCAACGGCCACTTCAGGGAGCAGCGCCACTGCAGCCCTTATGTGACCTCTTCGGGCGGCGGACGAGCGGTTATAACCGGCGATGCAGACCCGGTCTGCAAGAGACTCTCATCGGTGCCCCTGCTAAACGCGGTTCGCGTTCCCCAAGAATGCAAAAGATCTCCTGCAGGGAACGCGCACCGGCGTTGCTGCAATACGCAGTCCGCGTCCAGTGAAAATGCTTGACGAGAAGCGCGTGCACGGATCGCTATAAAAGGAGCGTGTCGGGAGTGCGTTGGGGGGCTCTCTCTGGCCTTCGCTGGCCCTCTCGTCTCGTGTGTGCTCTGTGTCCTTGTGTTGTAAAGGCGCGTCTCTACGCCTTGTTTCTTAAAAACTCCTGTAATTATGTAAATAAAACGCGTCTTCTACTTTCACAAGAAGCGTCGCAAGATCCCTTCTTCGCCGGAGCCTGGGTGCCAGCTTCTACCCCTCCTCGGTCACATCAACGCAGAAAATAGATATCACTTGGCCAAGCTCATCAGTTAATCTAAATCCGCATAATAATGAACGTTATAATTACAGAGTTGATTAAGTTGATGTGAAAATGACCACCTACAGACCATGCATAACATCACCAACATTTTGAAAGTAGCGCCACCTCTCGACAGCGGCCACAGATGACATTTCCCTCTCTGATTTCTTTTTTGTTTATGTTTACTGTGGGAGGGCGCAGCATGCAGGCCAGATTCTGTCGCCTTCGTCACGTCGGCTTTGTTGATTGGTTCGGAGTTGACATCTGTTAACCTTCTATTTACGCGTTCACCACAAGCATGTCGATGAGCCATGTATTCGTTCAACTGCTAGCCCTTCAATGACGATGCTTCTGATGCAGTAACGGCCGTCTCAGTCGTGTATACGTACGTTAGAACGCGGGTCGTGCGAAGAAACAGGAGAAGATGGCCTCGCACCGGACGGTGTTCTTTCGAGAGCAATGTCAGTGGCCCTTGGCATCGCGGCAGCTCAATTACTTGAGCAGACGAAGTAGCGTACACCGCGCGACATATGGGAAAGAACGCTACCCACACTACGTGTTCTGTAATATTTTAGTACGCTGTATCTGCATACTACACTGCTACAGTTGCGTCAGGGTATTCGCCTCGCGTGTCAAATGGCAGTCATTGTGTGACAGCTGTGTCGTTGTCGTTGTGGCGGTGGTTGTTATTGCTTTGGATTTGGAATACTCTTTTCACAGAGGTGAGTGAGAATCTTATTGATTACCTACTGCGCATAGCTATCACTAGAAGTGCATTTTGTGTTGAGTTTCGCACGCCAATGGAGAATCCTGAGAATGAGAGATACATACTGCACGCGTGCATAATAAGTCCGTCCTAATTCTCAGTGATGGCATGCCTAATCCAAAACGCATGTGATTGAGAATTTTGGCTTAATTCACAGAAGTCATTGGCCTATTTTTCAGATATGTGCGTCTATGATGCAGTTTAACGTTAAAATGCGGCCAGGGCGGCCGTATTTCGATGGGGCAAAAGGCAAAGAACACCCATGTGCTTATGTTCGGGTTAAAGAACCCCAGTTGATCGAAATTAATCCGTAGTCCCACACAACGGCGTGCTTGATAATCATATGGTGGTTTCGACACGTAAATCTTGAGCAATTATATGTTATCGTACTTTCGCGCACGCACTGTCCAGTGGTATCACGTTTGCTGAAATGTTGAAAAAAGATAACTTTCATGATTATTATATTGCTTGTTGTATTGATAAGTGCTATATGTGCCGTGCAAAAGTAAAAACGGGTGCGCTTGCCAGGTATGGTAAAGCCCCAAAAAATCAAATTACTGGTGCACAATCTAATGTGTTCAATAAAATAAGACTGTTTTGTGAAGCAGGACTTACTATATTTATGACAAGCAAATCGTGCGCAAGCGTATACAAACAACGCGAGACGCACGTAAGTATGCGGTGCATCGCGCACACGCTGAGCGAATAAAAAAAAAAAAAACAAGCGCCACAGACGCTACTCAACACGTACAACAAATCAATGAAAGTTACTCGCGTATTGCTTGCATCAATCTTAGGTACAAGTAATCGCACGCGACTGGCTGAGGTCGGGTAGTGCTGGATAGTCTGAGGCTGCCGACTGAGCGCGAGAGGATGCGAAATATAATACCCGTAGCGCAGAGTGCAGCCGCTCTCCGTAGCACGGATAGTACACTCTAGCACGGAATCACGACGTAACTCGGCGTGCGCAATGAGCGCACGCGCAAGACCACGTGGTTGAGGAAAAAAGTTTCCCCGCTGGCGCTTGCCGCTAGAGTGCGCGACGAGTAAAGCACCCGTAGAGTTACTGTGTATGCTACCTTTAGGTAGCAGAGCTGCGCATAGGTCTGGCTAGCAACCACAGCTATGTGGCGAAGATGCACTCCGTTTTTGCAGGCGACATGCCAACCGGGCCATCGATCGACATGTTTGGCGGATCGAAGACCGGAGATTAACTTTAGTGTGAATGACTTGATATCAATCCAGTTCGCTGCAGCGGCGCCATCGCGAAATATAAAAATTGGCCCGAGCGTCAGCTTTTCCGCAAAGCATGGTTGCTAGCGGCGTTTGGAAGACATGCGCAACTCTGATACCTAAAGGTAGCATATACAGTTACTCTAAGCGCCCGCAAAGGAGAAAGTCGCTGCTCCCAAGGAGGAACGCAGCCCGTTGCTCCATTCTCGCTCGGTTTTGTTTGTTTGAGAGTGTGGGTTTTACTCTAGCCCAGCCCAGGCTACAACCTCCTTCCCCACCACTTCCCATCACTCTCCGTCTCTCGGCTCTCTCCCTCTAAAGTCTTCGCTTTCTCTCGCCACTGCTGTAGTTGGTAGTGGGTCTTGCCCAATTCCTGCGGCGCATACCCGACCGAGTTTTTGCGAACGTGACGTGGGGAATAGGAGACATTCAAAATGTACCGCGCCATCTGTCGCCAATCCCGTAAGCCCGATCGACCATGTTTTGTTGGGCGTGAAAACGAAACCAGTCGCACATCGCAGCCTTTCAGGTGCTAGTTGCTGATTGAATGCTTCGTACGCTGTTCAGGCAACGAGGGAGCCCTGACAATGCCGGGAAAAAGGTAGCACTAATTTTAGCCGAATTTATCAGTTACATGAACGAAGAACAAGAATATACCGACGCGAACTTGTTTCATCAACAACGTCGGCACTGTGTTTAGGTTCAGAAATGACCGGCGTGCGCAGCAGCGCTCTTCAACCTCACTTCTTATTTCTCCGTGCAATTTAGTTGGTCGCCTGCAACATAATGTATACTTACAGAACAATATATTACGATATATGGATTTTAAATCAGACGGCCAACGTCGCACACGCGCGAGAGAGCAGGATTGATCAACATTAGCTTGTCGGTGTTGCAGATAGGCGAAAGCAAGGCTTTAAGTACATAAACGTGTGTAAGCAGCGCCACAGACGCTGCTGGGCGCGTCCGTGGTAAATCAGTGCCGCTACTCGAGACCCGATCGCACAGATCCACAAAGCCATCGCTTGCAAGTTTCGAAATGAAGTGTGCGCCGAAGTACATAGTCGGCACGCGGCGTCTGCACTTCGCTTTACACCACCTTATCACTCCACCTTTGTTTGTTCTTATTTTGCTTGCTTCGGTCAGCGTGCGTTGCGAACACGGAGCGAGTTAGGGAGCCGTACTATAGATTGGGCTGTTTGTTCGGTACATCTAAAGGTACTTTAGGTAGATCATCGTACTCATCTCTCCGGTGATCGCGTGCACTTGTACGCTTGTATGCTGTTCTCAAGAGCGCGCGGCGTGCGATAATGCACGCCTCCGTGGCATGCGAAAGCAAAGAGCGCAATATTTTGAAAAGATATGTCAATGAACGCACACGTATAACGTTCAAGAAAACCAGAACGATAATATTAAATCCGCGCGATAGATTAGGACCACGAAGCATTTTAAACAACCAGTGTGCATTAAAAGAGCATTACTCGGTCCACTCTCTCTCTACACAGTCCAAACGCGCGATCAGTATTTTTGTTTGACTTGGGGCGCGCCGCTCATGCACATGTCCATGCCTTGTTCATTTCGAAAAACTACGACGCATGCTGTTGCGAAGGGTGTAGAGATACCTGTGGCTACAGATATGAATCGAGGAATGCAGCACAGCGTTGCACAAGTCGCGCAGAAACAACGTGGTTTCGATATTTGACGCGTGTTTATAGTCGCAGTGGCAAGTACAACGGAGGTGTATTGCTGTGCAAGGTTTTCTTAGAAGCTTGACAGTCACATCTCCTCTGCAATGAACACTTTTCTTGAACGCCTACCTCAGATCGGAAGCACGCGCCACTAAAGAAGAGCAATTCGCCTTTGCGCAGCGATGCGCCTCGTGCAGCTGCCGCCCGGATGCGTTTTGAAGCGCGCAGAGCTCCGATATGATGATGATGATGATGATGATGAAAACATTCCTTTATTAAAGTTCAAAGAAAATGGGAAGGGTCCCTATTCCGGGACTCCTATGGCAACCTCTGCGATAGCCCGGGCCCGCTGGACAAGCGCCCGACAGACCTCGGGGCCGCCGTCGCGAAGGATGCCTTCCCACTGCTCTGGGGTACGGCTGAACCGAAGGATTGGTGGGAGGGGAGGAAAGTAGGCAGCGGTGCACTCTACGGTGACGTGAAATATTGTTTGGATGGCGCCACATCCTGGACAGGTGTTGGTATAGCGAGTTGGATATAATTTGTGCAGGAAGTGCAGATTTGGAAAAGTTCGGGCCTGCAGTCGGCGAAGTGCGACAGCCTCCTCTCGTGTGAAGGGCGCTGATGGGGGTTGGTATCGCTGTCGTTGGCGTATGTAATGCTTTGTGACCTCGTGATAAGTGAGAAGTGGGGAACCTAGCTCTGCGTTGGCCGCCTCACTGCGCGGGGCTGCTCAAAAGGTGAGTTCTCGAGCGGTCACATGAGCGCGTTCATTACCCGACAGTGAGGCATGACCAGGAGTCCAGAGCAGGTGTATTGTGTGGCTGATGTCTGATGCAACTTTGGATGTACGTAAAAGAATAAAATATGAGGTTTTGGGAACGCTGCGACCTGTTAGGAAAGCCCGAAATGCCGCTTGCGAATCGGTGATTATGTAGTACGTTTCTGCGGGGAGCCTCAAGGTGTGTTGGATGGCCACGGTAACCGCCAGGATCTCGCCCGAGTCGGTGGCTGAACATGCTGAGGAGATCGAGGCCGCACTTACTATCTCATGAGTGCCGGTAACCACCACGGCCGTGTGTGCGTTTGCCATGCAAGCCGCATCCGTGTAATAAACCCTATCTTTCTCAACCTTGCTGAGAGTGCGGTTTAGGTATCTTACCCGTGCCCGCCGACGACCGGTGTTGCGCTTGCGGTGCATGTTGCGTGGTAGGGTATGCACGCGAAGTACTCGAGCTATTTGGAGTGGCACGGAAGTCCTCTGTGATTCCGGAGGTGCAGGGGGCACTGGGTGACCCAGGCGGGTGAGTAGCTGTCTACCTGTTGGAGTGAGAAGGAGGCGTTGGCGCTGACTAATCCACTGGACCTCGAACACTTCATCGAGGGTATTGTGCACTCCTAGCGACAAAATGCGCTGCGTAGAAGTATAGTGCGGAACCCCCAACGCGACCTTGATGGCCTTACGGATGAGCGTGTCCACTCGTTCACGTTGTCCTTGCGTTAACCGGTGAAAGGGAAGGTGATAACTAAAGCGGCATAGAATGCACGCGTCTACTAGTCGAAGCATGTCCCGCTCCCCAAGGCCCGAGCGTCGATTGCTTACGCGTCGGAGCATGGAGATGATCTGTTCCGTCTGGCGTGAGAGTAGAGAGATGGTGTGTCTAACCCTGCCATCTACTTGAACGTAAAGTCCGAGGATGCGTGCTCGCTCTACCTGAGGGATGAGTGTCCCTTCGACGAGTACATTGATGTGGGGTGGGGGATTCTTACTGCGGCCACGGAAGACAAGGAGCTCAGACTTGTTCGAGGCACAAGTGAGGCCGCCCTGTCGAGCATAGTCTGACACGACCTCGACTGCTTGTTGAAGCCGGTCTTGAATGGTACCATCAGAACCCCAAAACGTCCACAATGTGATATCGTCGGCATAGATGGCATAGCGCAGATCCGCAACTTGCTGAAGTTGTTTGGGAAGACCTGACATAGCAATGTTAGAGTGCTGGCGAGATCACAGCACCTTGAGGGGTGCCTCTGCCCTACAGGTGTATGATACTGGAGCGATGAGGGCCTATACCAATTGTTGCGGTACGGTCGCGAAGGACCGCTCGGACGTAGTTATAAACTCGAACGCCGCAGCGTGATTCGGCGAGGTTGCTGAGATTGAGGTCTTGCTCCACATTGTCGAAGGGCGACTTAAGGTCCAGCGCAAGCACAGAGCGGGTTTGAGCCCCCCGCGATAGACTCAAGACCTGCTCTTTCAACTGGAGTAACACGTCCTGCGTTGACAAGTGCGGGTGAAAGCCCAACTGCGTATGCCGGAAAAAAGACTTGCCTTCCAGAAACGGCTGCAGGCGTCGCAGGACAATGTGTGCCATGAGCTTGCCTGTACATGATGTGAGACCGGTCTCAGATTTGCGACGGAGATGGGCTTCCCCTGTTTCGGGATGAGGGAAATATCCGCATGTCGCTATGCCTGGGGCAGAGTGCCGTTTCGCCAATGCTCGTTAAACATAATAGAACATGTTCACCAGGCGCGTATGATCTGCGTCGTTCAGATCTCGAAGCGTCGTGTATCGGATGTGGTCCATATCCGGTCTGAATTCTTGCGGATGTCCTCTGCGGATTTCTGCGTCTAGAGCGTTGGGCGTATCTCTGACGTACGGGTACGGGTGGTACTGTGGACTCGCTCCAGAAGGGATATTGCGCGCCTGCATTTCCTGCAGAAGTCGGTCGGGAGAGTCTCGAACGAGTGGGTAAGGACGTGCAACCGCTTTTGTGTCTGCGTCTTGGTGCCCGAAGGGTCTATAAGAGCTCGGAGAATGCTCCATGTCTTAGCAGTATTCAGGGTGCTGGACAGACTGTTGCAAAATCCCCTCCAGTTGTTACTCGTGAGAGTGTGGGCGTATTCCTGAGCTTCTCGCGTGATACGCGCAATCCGAAGTTTCAGTCTACGACTCAGGCGCTGCCGCTTTCAACGCTTCGTCAATCCCCGTCTAGCGTCCCCCAAGTGGAGCAGGTGCGGGTCGACGTCGGGATTGATAGGCGTAGTGGTGATCGACCGCGTGGTGGCTTCGAGGTCAGCCGTAAGGGCCGGGAGCCAGTCGTCGTAGCCATCCACTTCTGGACTTGCAGTCCAAAGTTCTCGAAATTTAGCCCAATTCTTTATACGAACTGTACGCCCAGGACGGCGCGAACTGGCGAGAGGAAGGACGGTTGCGACGATGTAGTGATCACTACCAAGAGTCTCGTCTAAGGACCCAATAGATATGACCGCCCCAGTACCGCGGATCATCGTGAGATCGGGACACGCATCTCGCGAGATGCCGTTCCCGACGCGGGTGGGTTGTTCGGGGTCAGAAAGTAGGGTGAAGCGCATTTACATATGTTGTCCCACAGTTTCGTTCCTTTTCCTGTGTTCTTGGGATACCCCCAAACCGAGTGCGCGGCGTTGAAGTCCCCGCAGATCAACAACTTATCTCCGAGCTTGCTAAATTCTGTAAAGAGGTAATGAAAATTGTGTGTACGGGCACGAGGGGAACTGTAAAGATTGAGAATGAACAGGCTGTCGCTGCGCTTGGTGTGCGTGATTACTTCTATAATTTGATGGGGGATGTCAGTGGCTACTGAACGTATGCCTACCGTTAAGCGGTTAGACACAAGTGCCCCTATGAGACCCGAATCGCTGCCGTAAGCTTCGAATCCCGCAAGTGGAGGGGTGCAGTTGGGCTGCTGAAGGAGTATGACGTCGGGAGCCATTGGGGTCATGGCTATGTACTGCTGCAGGGGGCCCCGCTTGCCGCGTAACCCCCCTGCAGTTCCACTGCCAGACCACAAGATGGTCCGCGTTACGCGTCCCCATCCTCTCCCCTGAGAGGGGAAGTGCGTGTGTATGGGTGGGAGCGCTTTGTGTTCGGTGCCAATGTCAGTACAGGGGCGAACTCTTGGCGCTTTGTTGCATATTTCGTTCAGTCTGCTGCTGTATATTGGTGGATAGAGTAGATATACTGCTATTGAGTAAGGTGTGGAGCATCGCTACTGTATCGTTGAGTGTGTCCTTGAGCGTAGACAAAGCCTTATTGAGCATATCGAGGAACTCTTGCCGAATAGTAGCGCACGCGACCTCTATCTCGAGTCGAAGTCGAGCATCGAGAGCACGCAATTTGACCTACATTTCCGCGCCGAACTGATGAAGCGCATTCAGATCGGAATTCTGTGTCGTCTGTGGAGCTGAAGCTAAGGTTTGGAACGGGGTAGCGGAGGAAGGTGAGAGCAGAGAAGGCCCCTTCACCCAGCTTACCTCCCGAGGTTCCGCCGGGCGCTGCTCGGCTCCTTGATTCTTGTCTGGCTGGTTGGAGTCTTTCAACGGGAGGGAAGGCTGGTTCGTCACCAGTGGTCCGTTGGCTTCCGAAGTGGTCGCCCGCTTTACAGGCGGCGTTTGAGACCCCGTCCTGGAGTGGGTACCAGAACGGGCCTTGCTCCGCGACCTTCGTCTGGACCGGGACCGGGATCTGGATGTCTTACCCGTGTTGGGACCTGCTGCTTGCGACTCGCCCTGAGGCGATGACGAGGGAGTGGAGTGATATTCTAGATCTCGTTGTTGCTGTTCTTGCTGAAGTACCTTCCGAACCCGTTCCTTGTTCAAGGGAGGCCGGACGCGGGCGGGACAACCCGTGTCTTTTGTGGGGTGATCACCTCCGCATGAACGGCACTTCGGTGTGCACGAGTGCCCCGGTGTCGGTTCATCTACGCCGCATGTCTTGCACGTGACGCAATTCGGTGTAGGGCAGTTGCAAACTTTCTTGCAGGGACGATGCACGTAGCACCTGTACTCGGCGCCGTAATAACGTATGTAATGGGGAACCTGCAGTCCTTCGAAGGTAATGAGGGCCGTGCTCGTTTTACCCATCATTCGTGCCTGTAGAACGGTGTGGCCAGGCGTAATGAGATGATCCATAAGTTCGGAGGGGCTCGTTCCCGGGTCGACGCCATAGATAATGCCTTTACATGAATTGTGTGGAGCAGCATTGTAAATGGACACAGGATAGGTATGCTCGCCTAGGCGCAGGTGTTGAACACTGTAGAGGTTCAGGGCTATGTGCTCATGTGGCGTGCTTACAACAGCGAGGTTTTGTTCAGGGCGCAAGCTGAAAACTAGCCGGTCGACTTCGGCAGGAGGTAGGCTTGCGGCTACTCTAATAGCCCGCGTCAGTGTGGGGTGACTCCACATGGTCCAAGCGTTACCGCCCAAGTGGGCGCAGGATGGCTTTGTAATCGTGGAGAGGCAGGGGTGGCGGCCGCGATGCCGTTGGCTTACGTTGAGTGGTCTTGCCTTGAAGTTCGCTTGTCTTAGTGCCTTGCAACAGGTCGGCTTGCGTGCGTCGTTCCTTCTGCACTAGCACCCAAGCAGAGCCGTCTTCGTTGGAGGGGGACGTTTCGTCATCGTTGGTAGGCGCAGGCGGAGTCGTGTCCATAGCTGCTGCCGCAGTCATGTTGACAGCAGAGTCCGTAACTTTCTCTGGCGAATCGGTTGCGTTTTCCATGGCGAAAATGTACGTGCCGTTCGCGTGTACGAAGAGGCACGTTAAATAATGTCAAAATCTTGCATAACAGGCAGGGACGCTAACAAGAGCCTACTGACCCGTGAACATCGATCAAGGAACGCTACTGTCCTCAAACACAGCTACCGTCGTACCCCGACGGCTCGTCGGGGGTAGAGACGCGCCCCTGCTTAGGGAACACTGTTGCGTCTCTGGCCGCCGCCGTTCTGAAGATTGAAGCCGGTGAAAAATAATCAATAGCCTGCTCACAGGTGTCGGGGTGGGCTCAAAATGATTCACACGAGTTGATGCGGGAAGCGTAACAAACGACAGGGATGGTGAGCTGGCTGAACCTCCGTATTCCAGGTGTAAAACGGGAGCCCATGCGGAGGACGTCCACTCCGATATCGCCTTCTCGTCAATTTGTGGTAGCACAGTGAGGTTGACGGACTGTTCGGCGCTGGATCACGAAAGAAACGGCGGTATTTTCTCGGTCCGAAAGCTTCACCAACGACCGCGACTCAGCCTCTCCATGGCCTCTCCTTATGGAGACGCTAGCAGACGATTCCGCGACTGCGCCCAGCAAGAAATGGCGGACGCGCCCAGTGTTGCCAGAGCACCAAGGAATATGATTATCCCCTATTGGCAAGAATAAACAGGTCCGCTGTTAAAAATATAGATGGAGGGAGAAATGTCAAGAGTGGGTTCCCCATTTCAGGACACCAGTGGCCGCCGCTGCTCACCCACCTTGGTCTGTGAGATTCCTTTTGTATCATGGTCAGTTCGTTTGAGGATGGCCTCCTAAGGCTCCCCCAAACTCGTGAGCATCAGAGGCGGCTGCGCTTCGTTAGACAAGACAGCGGTATAAACCGCTGAAAGTAGAGACACGTAACCATAGACAAATTCAGGTGAAGAGACGCCCACATTTGGGATATACTCACAGAAATCCGAATGGATATTTAAAGCAATGTCCGTGGTGCGAGTCGACACAGACGGTGCAACACGTCACAAGGGAATGCTATAGCAAACCTATGGAAGCACAATCGGGCTAAGAAGAAAGCTATTCGAGCGCAGGTACGCATCAAAGGAGGTATGCCCAGAGGCCAAGAGTCTTACCCACAGTGATAAACGACAGCACTTGCAGATGCGAATATATGCGAACCACACGAGTGCGTTGTACCAGCGGTACTTGTTGTGGAGCCGTTGTATAAGGATTTCGTGATGGTTGAATAAAAGCCCTCGTTAGGACAACATGCGCAAACGACATGATTTATTGTGTGGATCAGCTAAAATTCTGACTTTTAAAAAGTTTAATCTCACACACGCTGTCTACCCGATGCACATAGATGGTCATGGGATATGCTTACCAACAAGTCGCCTTGCTTCCCGACTTAAATGTCACTCATGAGATCAAATTACAGCCCTGTAATCTCATGGTAGGTGTCCTAAATCGTTAATAATTTGGTCTAAACCATGTCAGAAACTTTAGGGTCACTTGTACTTAATGTAATTTACATTTAATATGGCTGGTTGCAGCTCTGTGGAGAATACGGGGCTGCTTAGCCAATAGGAAGAACGAAAATCCCTCACGAAGTATTCATCCACGCCGCATCGTCTCTTCAGCTTTCCCATGGCGTCTGCGTACACGCTTTGGGCGAGTGAAACGAGCACAAGGCGGGAACCAACGCCGTTAGCGTTGGGCAGCATCGGCAGCGCCGGAAAAAATCATGGCGGCACCCGTGGAAGCTGGTTCCCTTCTCGTCGAATTTATAAAGACGTCGTTGTGCGCTGTGTGGGCCGTAAGTTCTAAACCGACGCATGTGATTGCGTTATGTTTGCTACCTGTTGCCTCGACAGCAGTGGATTCGGGACAATTGCGTATTGTTTCCAATATTCATTCTCAGACTCTCGGGGACATGGCTTAGCAGCTGTGCGTGAACAAGCAGTTAATCTCAATAATAACGTGAAAACATGCCTGATACTTTGTCCTCAGCGTGTGATGACACAAAGCGGTAGCGGGTTTTACCGTTTATTTATTGCTGCCAGGAAAGGGGGCAAGTACCAAGCGCGAGTTCAGGTAAAAGCGGGCGGTCGCGTCTGCATGTGCGCTGCCATGTTGTTTCGCCACCACAATTACGCGCGAGTATCGATATAATAATTAAAGGCATATTACGCACATGCGAATCGTGATTAGAGTATCACGTATCGCTGTGTGCCAAACAAACCCAGTTGTGCTAACCTTGTCAATTACAACGCTATTAGAAACAGATCTATGTTTTGCTGTGCAAGCATGTGGCTTGCTCACACCTCGTAGCTTTCACCCTACTGCAACCAGCTTGTGAGATATAGTTGCCTGCCACACTGACATCTGAAGTCTTGAAACCAAGCTGACTTGTGCAAAGCGAATGAGTTTGGTCAACTCATTCCAATATATTTTTCTCGCAAATCTCGTCTCGTGTTGTGTTGGAATAAACTTTTAACAGCAAAGCTGTTTAAGCCAGTCGTAAAAACTTTGGTGTGTACAATCTGTACAAAAAGCTATCATCATCATGGACCGTCACGCGCTTTCTTCATTCTCTTTACAGTGAATCTGTTTAAGCTATCATGAACCAGCACGCACTTTCTTCATCTTTACAGTGAATCTGTTTAAGCTGTCGGTAAGTTGCGCTCCGTTGTGCAAAGCTCCACAGGTGGGTATGCGCCACAGGAATTGGGCAAGCCCCATTTAGTTATATGTTTATTTATTAGACGCGAAGTATCTTAAGGCGGAGCTCAATCCGGTGGTGGTGGTGGTGTGCGGCGTGACCACCCTTACTGCGCATGCGCATACCCTCTCCACACACCTCCTCTCCATTTACCCTCTCCCCTTCCCCTCTACACTTTCCCTCTCCCCTCTCCCCTCCCCCACTTCCCACACCCCTTTCCCTCCCCCTTTCCACTCTTTCTCTGAAACGCGGGCTAGACATGCCGAAATTCTCTCCTGCGCAACGCCGCGATGAGCTCGAGCGCATGCGCGTCCCCTCCCCTTCTCCCTCCTCTCCTACGCTGCCCCCCTCTCGCCCGCCTGTCGACCGCGTTCCCCGCTCGCCCTGTTAGAATTAACGGCCAGGCTAGATGGAAGATACGACGCGCGTAGCGTCCCTCTTCACGTTCCACGACGCGAGGTCGGTAGCATGCCCAACGAACGCCAACGGAACGCGATCGTGCAATTCTTCGGCTTCGCATCGCCTCATGGTCCCCTTTAGCGGGAGATGGTGTATTTTTTTTATTTAACAGTGCTCCCAATCTCTTCAGAGATTATAGCAGGGAAGGCACAAGAAACACATGATTTGTTTACATGAAATCATACATCGTTAACATCATAACACAATATGAAAACAATCTTAGTAACAACAAAATCATGCACGAGATTTTCACTAAAAGCAACCAGAAAAAAACGCACACAGTCGCTACCACCATCATATGAATCGGTATATTACGAAAGTGAAACGTGTCCTCGCAGAAGTAGTTGAATGTATATTATACACTGATGTACGAGAGCTTGCACAATGTTTATTGGTGTTTGGCACCACCGCTTAATGTGGACGCACCCACGTTGACGCCTGGTGGCACATCTCCATCTCGACCACTAACGTCCATAAACATGATTAAACCTTTGCGGCAGCTGTAGTAGTTTACATATAAAATAGGAATCCGACACTGATCAACTGTTGCTCTTGTTAACTGTTTAATGTCGACATGCAATCTTCGTCTTCTGTTGTCGCTACCGCTCCTATTCGTCTTCTGTTTCCTCCGGGTCTCTTATCGCCATCCCTCCACGGATGGTATGGCGCTAGGTTACTCACAGTTGTCACTTCTGTCTTGCCGGATGGTCCTTCGAAGTGCACAGACTTCAGTATACCTTGTTTTTTCACCGTTCTGAAGACGATATAAGGACCTGTAAAAGCATCCTTCGAATGATCCAGACCTTTCCGCACTAGTACCATGCCTCCGGGTTGTATATCGGGCATCCAAGTTGCATGGCGCAAGTCGTAGTACTTCTTCATTGAACTTTTATATTTGTTGGTTTCCTCGATCGTCTTCTTGCGTTCAGCAATGTGAATCTTCCCTACTATACCAAGTTCATAATGTGCTGCTAGCCACGTCGTCTTCTGAAAGGCAGCAAACTGAGGGCTACAGCCAAGTCCAGCCGTGTGAGATTGATTGTGATGTCTCACCGCTGCCTCAAGGGCACACTTCCATCCTTCACAGAAGTCATCGTACATGCAAATAAAAGTCTTCAAGGCTCGGACGAGGCGTTCCGCGAGAACATTTCCTTCGGGGTGGTACAGTGTAGCGAATCTTAAAGTGATACCTTTTTCCTCTGCCCACCGTCGGAGCCTCTCACTGCGGAATGCAGGTTCATTATCAGATACAATTTCCTTGGTGTGCCTAAATGCCTGTCTTTCCATTAATGAAATGACACTGTTCGCATCTTCTCTTCAGGGTTTTGCCGCAGCCATACGTGTGCACTGGTCAACAGCCACTAGAAAGGACTGAGTTCGGCGTACACCCTACCCTTTCGTTTTCAGCTCAGCAAAATCTAGGTGGACAACATCGAATGGCACATCTGAATATGAAGAAATCACCATCTGGTTTCCTTCGGGGCAGAACTTCGCTTTCATCGTCTGGCATTGATGACAGGTCCTTACGTAATTTTCTACATCGGCCTTGATATTCTTCCAAGCAAAATGTTTCTGAATTTTGCAGTACGTCCGCCAAAAGCCGTCATGGCCACCTGAGTGTGGACTGTCGTGATAGAGCCTCAATATTTTTGATATGCAGCTTTCAGGCACAACGAACTTTCCGTTCGTGAGTTCTAAATCTTCGGTGCCTTCTCATACACTTGCAATGTGCGCCTCTTGATAGTCATTCGTTTGCGCTATGAGCAATCTTGATAAGGTGTCCGCGTCAGGTAGTTTGTCACCGGGTCTGTGGCTAACATCAAACATAAACTGCTGAATTTCGCTGATCCACCTTGCTACTCTGCCCTTCGGTTGTGTAAGGCTCAGAAGGTACGTCAATGCTTGATTGTCTGTGAAGAGTTTAAACCGACCGCCTTCCAAATAACTTCTGAAGTACCGCAACGCCAGCACCACTGCTAAGGACTCCTTTTCCGTGGTCATGTAGTGTACTTCAGCTCTTGAAAAGGTGTAGGAATAATAATGATGACCTTCAACTGGTGGCTTCGATCTTGGGTTATGTCTCTTTGGTATAACACTGCTCCTGCTCCGTAATTGGACGCATCGGTGCAGAGCTCGAATGGTTTGGCGAAATCGGGTAATATGAGGATTGGGTCTGAAGATATGGCACGCACCAGCTCTTGATATGCACGTTCAGACTCATTGTTCCCCACGAAAGGGACTTCCTTTTGAGTTATTCTCGTAAGGCACCTGGATATTGGTGCAAAATTTTTGATGAATGCCCTAAAATGTACGGCTAACACCAGGAAGACACGCAGTGAGTGGACATCGTAGGGTTTCTGCATCTCCTTGATGCGTTGGACGGACTGTTCCTTTGTGGTCTTTGTGGAGCCGTCGAGGACTCAGCCAAGAAACACCACTTTTCTCTGGAAGAATTCACTTTTCTTGTTTATTTTCAGGTTTGAATTGCTCAGTGCCTCTAGTAACTGAGACAAGTGGGAACAATGCGTTTCCTCCGTACGAGAATAAATGATGACATCATCAACATATACATTGCAGAAGTCTTGTAAGAACTCTTTAAGTACAGTGTTCATCATGCGCTGAAACAAAGCGCTTGAATTCTTCCAACCGAATGGCAGGCGGTTGCATTCGTATTAATCAAATGGCGTTATAAATGCGGTGTACTTCTTCGATTCTTCCTGGAGAGGTACCTGCAAGTAACCTTTGCACAAGTCGATTCGGGAGAACTATTTGCAGCCTCCAGTGTCGTTAATGATGTCGTCAACAAAGGGCATAGGGTATGAATATAGCTCTGTTTGGGCGTTGATTTGCCGGTAATCGGTACAGAGTCGCAGTGAACCATCTTCTTTAGGGACAGTAGTTATAGGCGACGCAAACGGTGACGTCGATGGCCTTATGATTCCGGCGTTTTGCATTTGTTGCAGTTGTTGCTTCAGCCATGTCTTCTTTTCATGAGATATCCTATACGCTCTTTTTCGCACAATAGTCTTGTCACGAAGTTCGAAAGGTACTTCGGGTACGAAAGCTGCAGGTGAATATGCGTCCAAGCATACAAGCTCTGGAAAAAACTCTCTATACATCACGATCACACTTGACAGTTTTCATCTGCGTCGGCGTCTGGATAGATTAAATCATGGAATCTAGAGTGACTTCAACTTTCCAAGAATTGTTCATTCTTAGCTTCTTCATGTCGGGTCTTGACAGTATAAACAAAAATTCGGCATCACGCATGACCAGTGCTTCTATCGTGAAGTCTTCCTCAGCCAAGTGTACATTAGCTCTTGTCTAGGTATGCAGTGTACGGGATGATCCATCATAGCTCTTAACTGCTATCGTTTTACCTTGTCGCATCTCCTCTGGCTTCACCATGATTTCATTGATCAGGCTTACTGAAGCTCCTGCGTCAACTAATGTATTTATTTTTCTTCCATTTATAGTCAGTGCAGTTTGTAAAACATTTGACTGAATCAAGTAGGCAGCCTCATTTTGGTTACACGGGTGGTGCTGTGCACCCACGTTTTAGTTTTTTGTCTCCTGGGGGTCTGCGTTGCTAGGCCGATAGTATGAAGCGGTATTTCTTGGGGCTGCTGTCACTGCTGGCGCTGCATTATCTGCAGGAACTCTCACTGAATGGGTGCAGTTATGCTGTGCAGCGTGCCCAGACGTCTCATGGCAAACGTCCTTAAGACATCTCATTAGGCCTTCAACAGTCTTAGGCGATCTTATTTGCGCTTGCTTTTGACATTCTTTCGTCATAACATGGATGACTAAAGGTACAATAGACGATTCAGGCAGCTCAGGGTCTGCTAACTGCAATAGCCGTCTTTTCTCGTAAAAGTAATCAGTTAGTGATACTGAACGTTGCTTGAAAAATATAGCCCTGTCTTACCGGTCGATAGGGTTTTAGTCAAAAGCCGAGATGAAACTTGCTCTCCACTGATCCCAGGAATCGTCCTGATGGTGTAATATTCGGAGCTCGTACCACTTCTTGGCCTTGTGAATGATGAACAACCTCATATTCTGCACTTTGTCTTGTGACGTCGTCAACCTATTCTTCTCGCAAGCGTACTCCAAGAATTTTAGCCAAGTAGTTGCTGACGAGGACGTCCCATCGAACATGTCCGGCTTGACTAAATCATTTTTAGGACCGGTGTTAGCGCGTAGTGTCTTCGATAGCACAGCAAGTAATTGTTCATGTTGCTCAGTTTGTAATGCCTGCACTTGCAACATCTGCTCCATAAGCACCGCAATGTGCTGGTTTGTGTCAGTTGAAAACAGCTCGTCATGGTTAGCTGCCTAGAGTGCTTTTCATAGTCGGGCATCTTGATATTGATTTTCCACATACCTCGGCTGATGAGCTCCGCCTCGATGACATTCGCCTTACTTGCGATGAACTGCAGCGGGCTTGGTGACGTCGCTGACTCCTGGAGTTCGACTTGTTGCTCGTCTTCAGCTTTGTAGGACGTGACGTACGGATGTCCCGCAGCAGTAGTACCAACTCTTACTTCTATCCACATCCTGTCGGGCTGCGCCAAATATAAAATAGAGATCCGGGACTGATCAACTGTTGCTGTTGTTAACTGTTTAATTTCGACATTCGACCTTCTTCGTCTTCCGTTGTCGCTGCCGCTCCTCTTCGTCTTCTGTTCGGGACAAGACATTTATACACCTAGACACAGCACATGATGAATCCCGCGCAAAGATGGCTTCAACATAAACGTAATAAACACTAACTCGACATGCATTCTTTCAAAGCGTCGTCATTTGAGGACAGGGGCGTAACTAGAAATTTTTTTCGAGGGGGGGGGGGTTCAACCATACTTTATGTATGCTCGCGCGTGCGTTTGCATGTGCGTGTGTATATATACGCAAGCAAAACTGAAAAATCTCGGGGGGGGGGTTGAACCCCCCCCCCCCCAACCCCCCCCCGCCCTGGCTACGCCCCGGTTTGAGGAGGCAATCGGAGAGGTGTGCCTAGTAGTTGGTGCCAGTGCACTCGAAGCAGTAGGCGGCGGAGAAACACCGTTAGTCCATTTGGAAGCGGCCCTACGCTTGCGAGGAGGCGTCGCACGCTGACGCGAGACGCGAATCGCGTAACTACGTTGTCACTGAATCGAATCACCATGGACGTCGCATTTCCCCGACCACGGAATTTGCTACAATGTTGTAGCGAAAGCCTTCGCCGCGCTGAGACTACGGAAACACTCGCAGACGGTGGTCGTTAGTGTCATGATGCATTACTCGTGGCCTTCAAGATTGGCTCTGGCAACGCGCCGTTGCTAGTGTTGATCAAGCCGTTCCACTCGCACGGAGTGAGCGCAATCAGAGAAAGCGTTGTGATAGCCAGAACAGCGTCGTTTATGAACGCTGAGCTTCTTTACTGAGCTTGAGCTAAGGTCGCCATCCCGCAGAATGTTAAAAAATCACAGCATATCCACGGAGTGAATGATGATGAGTGGGCGAAGCTGCGGAGGTTCATCGGTAAACCGTGAATCTTCCGTGAATTCTGCCCAGTACATCATCACCGAAGTGAGATCGGGCGCGTTTATATTAAATGTTCGATGAGTTATGACGACTTGCAGCTCACTTTAATTTTACATGTACGCTGTGAATTTTCATTGTTTAGAAAACCATTGCTTTAGAAAACATCAGGCGTCTTTCGTTAAGCTGCTGGCGTCTTTTCGTTTTGCTTTAGAAACATCTGGCGTTCTTTCGTTTTGCTTTTACAAAACGTCTGGCGTCTTTCGTTGGTTTATTTCATCAATAAACGGCGTTTTGAACAAAAATTTTGTTGTTTAATCACGCACAGGAGAAATCTCACCAGGCACTACCTTGGAGGTAAACAATGGCTGCTAATGGGAATGAGAGAAAGAAGAAGTCGGCTTTTAGCTAACACTTACACTTCTACTTCTACTAACGTTTCCTACTGGAACATGCCAATGGCTGCTAATGGGGAATGAGAGACAGAAGAATTCGGCTTTTAGTTAACGCGCACGCTGCGAATTTTTTATTGTTCAACAACGCACAGGAAAAATCTCCCACCGGCACCACCTTGGAGGTCAAAGCGTAAGACTGGTTACGCACTACGACTACTACGACTACGACTACGAGGGACGAACGGGTGCCGCCTTAAGGCGCTTCGCCCCTAAAAGTTAACGGAATGATCACACCACGGCCGGGCTAGAAACGCGACGGGAAACGCGACAGACGTCGTGTCTCCCCTCTAGTCTGGCCGTGATCTCTCACGGTTCGAGCGGGGAACGCGGTATGGCCAGGCAAGCGTCGCAGAGCTATTTTTAATACGAATCGATGCAATGAGCGACGCTTGGGTTACAGCTGCCACCTCGAGGTGTAAGGCGTTGACGAAATACACTTCGTTTGGAAACGAGCCGAATGGGACGGCCGTTGCAACGGTGCAACGGCGCTTTGCCAGAGCTAATTGCGTCGGCCATGCATTACTTCTCTACCGCTTCCGGATGGTGACACCACCTCGCGAACCAAGAGCACTGCGAGAGGAAAGTGTGAGAGATAAAATGTGCGTTCGTGAAGCCTCCTGCATGTGTCACTGTGGCGGAGTGGTTAGAGCGTCCGTCGTCTATTCTCGCGGAATGAGAGGTCGTGGGTTCGACTCCCATTTACAGAAGTTTTTTAGTCTCTTTCCTTTGCCGCCTGACTGTGTGCATTGTGCTAACGTATTTCCATGAAGGAAATACGCCATGAGAGCCTTGGTGGACCCCAGCACGAAACACGTTCGTGTAAAAAGACAAGGTATACATTTGTAATATGGCGAATGATCAGCAATTACAGATTACTGTTAGAAGAACACATTAATAAAAGAATTTCAGGAACAACAAATAGATTGGAAAACATGTCGCTTACAATACTAAAGTCCTAAAAATAAAAGAGAAAAGCTATGTGTTAGAAACGTGACAAAGGCTCATTG
This sequence comes from Rhipicephalus sanguineus, assembly GCF_013339695.2. Lineage (NCBI taxonomy): Eukaryota > Metazoa > Arthropoda > Arachnida > Ixodida > Ixodidae > Rhipicephalus > Rhipicephalus sanguineus. The sequence continues at coordinate 156,441,262 of NC_051180.1, forward strand.
CTTAGCGGGTTTATTCATTTTGCAATGACGTTAGTGCTCTTTGAGAAGCAAGTAATTGTTTTTAAATTGTAGTTGTAATCATTTGTAAAGATGATTCGTAGGTTACATTAGGTTTCAATGAGTTCCAGTCTTTAATGGTTAGAGGGGAAAATGAACACTTGAAGCAATTAGTGCTGGAAGAGTATGCGGTTAGTGCATGGGAGTGCTTATGACGGTGTGATGCAGATTCTTCTTATTGTTGGTAATAGCTCTCTGTGGCTGAGCCTCCGAGAGTTTTAATAAGGACAAGGCCGTTTGTTTAACAGAAACCACACAAAACATTTAATAAAGAAATAAAGCGAAACAACTCTCTATCTACATAAAATTAAACATTTTACAAAAAGAGTCAATGCACACAATAAAACACTCCTAACGACAAGCTAAATGAAAGTTCAGGGACTCAAACTAAGCTTTACAGTTCATCGCGAGCGGCGGAGCGGCGGAATAACTGGTGGTGAGTCTCACCATGTCATTTATGCTGGCTGACGTTTGAGAAACGGGAACGCTGTGGCTCCCGCTTGTGGAGTGGACGAGGGCTGGCTGGCTGCGACGTAGAAAAGTGGCTACTGGGCGACCCCTTGAGAGGCCCGGAGGAGCAGGCCCAGGCACTAGGGTGCACAGGTCGGGCCCGTAGCCCGACTGCTGCTGCTTGGCTGTCGGAACCGAAGTCCGCAGGCCTTGATGTAGTGTACGAGTACCATGGTTAAGGTCTCCTCGCGCAGGAGCAAGGCGGCAAGAGGCTCCGGCCGGTTGAAGCCCTGGAGGCTCGGGTCCGCAACCCGACTGCCCGTCTTGAGTGCCCGGTCCAGTGACAACCTTCTCTTCACCATGTATCCTCGAACTCCCATCAGAACTCTCTGAGGCCAGGCTTTTTCTGCCCTCGGGTACACTTGTCCACTCCTCATTGGAGACTGCTGGATCTCGGTGTTGGCAAGTGATTGGCCCATGAGATGATCCGTGTTGTTTTCTTATTGAGCCACTTGTCCGTCGAACCCTTGCGCCTCGCGTCCTTGTGCTGGACGTTGTTTCGACGTCGTCGTCTTCGTTGGCCACCGTTTGCGCGCGCTAGTCTTGTCGTTTTTCTTTTTATGACGCGCACTTTTCCAAGGCGCACAATTCGAACGCGCACTTCACTCTTCACAGACGGGTTGCCTTGCCATATGAATAAACTATATATCTTGATGTTGATATATATGATGTTGTGTAGTATTTCGAAGATTAGTTTTAGTCGTGTTGCGTTCGATTTTGTTGTGCTAGGATGCCAGCGTTATTAAGTAGTTGTACTGGTGAGACTGTGAGTCAATACTTGTTGAAAATAACCCTTATCGCTTTCCTTCAAACTGCTTCTATTTTATAAATCTGTTGCTAGGTAAACGGGAACCAGACAGGGCTGGACTATTCTGGTACAGATCGGACGAGGGTTGTATAAGCTAGTAGCCTGGTATTCGATGGTTCGTGTTTAAGACGTCTTTTCAGTAAGAGTAGTCGTTTCGGGGCTGTGCTAGTAATGTTATCAATGTGAGTCTCCCATCTCAAGCCATTTGAAATTGTTATTCCTATATACTTGTGGTTAAATAGTCTGGTTGAGGCGCAGTTCTTAATAGCGTAAAGAAAGTTACACCCGTATTTTTTGCGGGTTATTGCCAAGGGGACACATTTACAGTATTTACTCGAATCTAGGCCAGCCTCGATTCTAAGCCGATCCGTGAAATTTGCAAGGCCAGAAAACAAAAAAATCTTAATACTGTACTCGGATCTAAGCCGACCCCCCCCCCACTTTCGCACATGTTTTTTCGAAAGGAACATCGGCAAAAAAAAACAATGAAAGACTCCGCTGATCTGGCCGCCCTCGAGACATCGCCTCATATTCCTAGCGACCTTATGACTACGCAGCGCGACAACCTTCTTCGCTTGCTCGAAGGTTTCTCATCCTCGTTTTACTGTCAAGCAACGTTACTTGGCAGCACAACCATTTCGAACACTATCAATACTGGGAGCCATGCGCCCATTCGACAGCCTCCGTACCGAGTATCGGCGAGTGAAAGGCTCGTTATCAATGACCAGGTGAACGATATGCTCAAACGCGGTGTCATCGAACCTTTCAGCAGTTCCAAGGCTTCGCCAGTCGTCGTGGTTCGGGAAAAAGACGGTGCCATATGATTTTGCGTCGACCATCGACGGCTTAACAAGATTACCCGAAAGGATGTGTATCCGTTGCCGCGTATTGACGAGGCACTGGACTGTTTGCAAGAAGCTGAGTTCTTTTATTCCTGGGATCTCAGCTTTGGCTGCTGGCAGATGCCCATGGTTAAGGCTGACTTTTCGAAAATCGCGTTTGGAACACCAGGCGGATTGTATGAACTCACTGTAATGCCATTCGGTCTCTGCAACACACCTATCACCTTTGAATGCATGATAGACGGTATCCTGCCCGGCCTGAAGTGGCGCACTTGTCACTGCTATCTCAATAGCCCAGTCCTCTTTTCTCCAGATTTCCGACACACCTGCGCCGTTTGCACAAGCTTTCACCTGTCTGGCGATTAGCAGCTCGAAAACTGCCTATATTACTCAGAACAGTAGCGCAAAGAATCACACGCACAGCGAAAGGTAAAGAAGGGACACAGCTCTGTGTCCTGTCTTTACCTGTCGCCGTCCGTGTGATTCCCTTACGCAGTCTCCAGCTTAACTTGAAAAAGTGCCTATGTGCAGCTCTAAAACTGCCTATATTACTCAGAATAGTAGCGCAAAGAATCACACGGTGGCGACAGTTAAAGAGGGGACAAAGCAGTGTGTCCTGTCTTTACCTGTCGCCGTCCGTGTGATTCCCTTACGCAGTCTCCAGCTTAACTTGAAAAGTGCCTATTTGCAGCTCTAAAACTGCCTATATTACTCAGAATAGTAGCGCAAAGAATCACACGGATGGCTATAGGTAAATAGGGGGCAAAGTACTGTATTCTGTCTTTACCTGTCGCCGTCCGCGTGATTCCCTTACGCAGTCTCCAGCTTAACTTGAAAAAGTGCCTATTTGCAGCTCTAAAACTGCCAATATTACTCAGAATAGTAGCGCAAAGAATCACACGGATGGCGATAGGTAAATAGGGGGCAAAGTACTGTATCCCGTCTTTACCTGTCGCCGTCCGCGTGATTCCCTTACGCAGTCTCCAGCTTAACTTGAAAAAGTGCCTATTTGCAGCTGTAAAACTGCCTATATTACTCAGAATAGTAGCACAAAGAATCACACGGATGGCGACAGGTAAAGAGGGGACAAAGCACTGTGTCCTGTTTTTACCTGTCGCCGTCCGTGTGATTCTCTTACGCAGTCTCCAGCTTAACTTGAAAAGTGCCTATTTGCAGCTCTAAAACTGCCTATATTACTCAGAATAGTAGCGCAAAGAATCACACGGATGGCGACAGGTAAAGAGGGGACAAAGCACTGTGTCCTGTCTTTACCTGTCGCCGTCCGTGTGATTCCCTTACGCAGTCTCCAGCTTAACTTGAAAAAGTGCCTACTTGCAGCTCTAAAACTGCCTATATTACTCACAATAGTAGCGCAAAGAATCACACGGATGGCGATAGGTAAATAGGTTGCAAAGTACTGTATCCTGTCTTTACCTGTCGCCGTCCGCGTGATTCCCTTACGCAGTCTCCAGCTTAACTTGAAAAGTGCCTATTTGCAGCTCCAAAACTGCCTATATTACTCAGAATAGTAGCGCAAAGAATAACACGGATGGCGATAGGTAAATAGGGGGAAAAGTACTGTATCCTGTTTTTACCTGTCGCCGTCCGCGTGATTCCCTTACGCAGTCTCCAGCTTAACTTGAAAAGTGCCTATTTGCAGCTCTAAAACTGCCTATATTACTCAGAATAGTAGCGCAAAGAATCACACGGATGGCGACAGGTAAAGAGGGGACAAAGCACTGTGTCCTGTCTTTACCTGTCGCCGTCCGTGTGATTCCCTTACGCAGTCTCCAGCTTAACTTGAAAAAGTGCCTACTTGCAGCTCTAAAACTGCCTATATTACTCACAATAGTAGCGCAAAGAATCACACGGATGGCGATAGGTAAATAGGTTGCAAAGTACTGTATCCTGTCTTTACCTGTCGCCGTCCGCGTGATTCCCTTACGCAGTCTCCAGCTTAACTTGAAAAGTGCCTATTTGCAGCTCCAAAACTGCCTATATTACTCAGAATAGTAGCGCAAAGAATAACACGGATGGCGATAGGTAAATAGGGGGAAAAGTACTGTATCCTGTCTTTACCTGTCGCCGTCCGCGTGATTCCCTTACGCAGTCTCCAGCTTAACTTGAAAAAGTGCCTATTTGCAGCTCTAAAACTGCCTATATTACTCAGAATAGTAGCGCAAAGAATCACACGGATGGCGATAGGTAAATTGGGGGCGAAGTACTGTATCCTGTCTTTACCTGTCGCCGTCCGCGTGATTCCCTTACGCAGTCTCCAGCTTAACTTGAAAAAGTGCCTATTTGCAGCTGTAAAACTGCCTATATTACTCAGAATAGTAGCGCAAAGAATCACACGGATGGCGACAGGTAAAGAGGGGACAAAGCACTGTGTCCTGTTTTTACCTGTCGCCGTCCGTGTGTTTCCCTTACGCAGTCTCCAGCTTAACTTGAAAAGTGCCTATTTGCAGCTCTAAAACTGCCTATATTACTCAGAATAGTAGCGCAAAGAATCACACGGATGGCGAGAGGTAAAGAGGGGACAAAGCACTGTGTCCTGTCTTTACCTGTCGCCGTCCGTGTGATTCCCTTACGCAGTCTCCAGCTTAACTTGAAAAAGTGCCTACTTGCAGCTCTAAAACTGCCTATATTACTCAGAATAGTAGCGCAAAGAATCACACGGATGGCGATAGGTAAATAGGGGGCAAAGCACCGTGTCCTGTCTTTACTGTTGCACCCCGCGTGATTCCCTTACGCAGTCTCCAGCTTAACTTAAAAAATGTGCCTATTTTCAGCTCTAAAGCTGCCTTTATTACTCAGAATAGTAGCGCCAAGAATCACACGGATGGCGACAGATAAAGAGGGGGCAAAGCACCGTGTCCTGTCTTTACTGTCGCACTCCGCGTGATTCCCTTAAGGCGCATTCACACTTGAGAAGCGAAGAGAAAGCGAAAGCGCCAGAGCGTCCGGAAAACCGTTTTCGCGCGCGTCGGAAATGTTCACATTTGTTCTGCCTCTCCCGCATACTGTCGCCGCCGCCGCGGCCTTCGCCACTTCGAGAATTAATTCTCTTTTCCCCGTTTCCTGAGCATTTAATTTCGTACCAAATTCAAGTTAAGTATGCAAAACACGGAAAATAAATAGCTTTCACCTTTTCAAACCGCCGTTTCGGGAGATACACCAGCAGAAACCACATAAGCGGACACGGCAGCAGTGGCGGCGGCGGCGGATTCACCCGGCTTTGCAAAACGCGAGGCACGTTGGGGCACGCCGACTCGCTGCTGCTACACCTTTTTTCTACTTCCAGTGTTCTCGTCAATCGTAATCCAAACCAGGTTCTCGAGGAACGCGTCCTTGTCGAGGCTGTGAGTCTTGTCGCGCTGCACGGGTAGTTTGCGAATGCGCCGATGCGAGCCACCGCCGACGCCTTGGCCGCCATGTTGAATTTGCGGTCTGTTGTTTACGTCACGTGATTTAAGCTAGCGCAGCCAAAGTACGGCTTCCCGTGAAGCGGAAAGGCGATCCGCTTTCGCGTGGCGGAAAAATCGGTCTCGGACCGATTTTTTCGCGTCCGCCTCGCGGCGTGGTTTTCCGGCCGCTTAGGCGGCGAAGCGAGTGAACTTCCGGCGAGTTTTGCCGCTTTCGCCCCCATCGAGGCCAAGTGTGAACGCGCCATTACGCAGTCTCCAGCTTAACTTAAAAAATGTGCCTATTTTCAGCTCTAAAGCTGCCTTTATTACTCAGAATAGTAGCACAAAGAATCACACGGATGGCGACAGATAAAGAGGGGGCAAAGCACCGTGTCCTGTCTTTACTTTCGCACTCCGCGTGATTCCCTTACGCAGTCTCCAGCTTAACTTAAAAAATGTGCCTATTTTCAGCTCTAAAGCTGCCTTTATTACTCAGAATAGTAGCGCCAAGAATCACACGGATGGCGACAGATAAAGAGGGGGCAAAGCACCGTGTCCTGTCTTTACTGTTGCACCCCGCGTGATTCCCTTACGCAGTCTCCAGCTTAACTTAAAAAATGTGCGTATTTTCAGCTCTAAAGCTGCCTTTATTACTCAGAATAGTAGCACAAAGAATCACACGGATGGCGACAGATAAAGAGGGGGCAAAGCACCGTGTCCTGTCTTTACTGTTGCACCCCGCGGGATTCCCTTACGCAGTCTCCAGCTTAACTTAAAAAATGTGCCTATTTTCAGCTCTAAAGCTGCCTTTATTACTCAGAATAGTAGCGCCAAGAATCACACGGATGGCGACAGATAAAGAGGGGGCAAAGCACCGTAGTCCTGTCTTTAGTGTCGCACTCCGCGTGATTCCCTTACGCAGTCTCCAGCTTAACTTATAAAATGTGCCTATTTTCAGCTCTAAAGCTGCCTTTATTACTCAGAATAGTAGCACAAAGAATCACACGGATGGCGACAGATAAAGAGGGGGCAAAGCACCGTGTCCTGTCTTTACTGTTGCACCCCGCGTGATTCCCTTACGCAGTCTCCAGCTTAACTTGAAAAAGTGCCTACTTGCAGCTCTAAAACTGCCTATATTACTCACAATAGTAGCGCAAAGAATCACACGGATGGCGATAGGTAAATAGGGGGCAAAGTACTGTATCCTGTCTTTACCTGTCGCCGTCCGCGGGATTCCCTTACGCAGTCTCCAGCTTAACTTGAAAAGTGCCTATTTGCAGCTCCAAAACTGCCTATATTACTCAGAATAGTAGCGCAAAGAATAACACGGATGGCGATAGGTAAATAGGGGGAAAAGTACTGTATCCTGTCTTTACCTGTCGCCGTCCGCGTGATTCCCTTACGCAGTCTCCAGCTTAACTTGAAAAAGTGCCTATTTGCAGCTCTAAAACTGCCTATATTACTCAGAATAGTAGCGCAAAGAATCACACGGATGGCGATAGGTAAATTGGGGGCAAAGTACTGTATCCTGTCTTTACCTGTCGCCGTCCGCGTGATTCCCTTACGCAGTCTCCAGCTTAACTTGAAAAAGTGCCTACTTGCAGCTCTAAAACTGCCTATATTACTCAGAATAGTAGCGCAAAGAATCACACGGATGGCGATAGGTAAATAGGGGGCAAAGCACCGTGTCCTGTCTTTACTGTTGCACCCCGCGTGATTCCCTTACGTAGTCTCCAGCTTAACTTAAAAAATGTGCCTATTTTCAGCTCTAAAGCTGCCTTTATTACTCAGAATAGTAGCGCCAAGAATCACACGGATGGCGACAGATAAAGAGGGGGCAAAGCACCGTGTCCTGTCTTTACTGTCGCACTCCGCGTGATTCCCTTAAGGCGCATTCACACTTGAGAAGCGAAGAGAAAGCGAAAGCGCCAGAGCGTCCGGAAAACCGTTTTCGCGCGCGTCGGAAATGTTCACATTTGTTCTGCCTCTCCCGCATACTGTCGCCGCCGCCGCGGCCTTCGCCACTTCGAGAATTAATTCTCTTTTCCCCGTTTCCTGAGCATTTAATTTCGTACCAAGTTCAAGTTAAGTATGCAAAACACGGAAAATAAATAGCTTTCACCTTTTCAAACCGCCGTTTCGGGAGATACACCAGCAGAAACCACATAAGCGGACACGGCAGCAGTGGCGGCGGCGGCGGATTCACCCGGCTTTGCAAAACGCGAGGCACGTTGGGGCACGCCGACTCGCTGCTGCTACACCTTTTTTCTACTTCCAGTGTTCTCGTCAATCGTAATCCAAACCAGGTTCTCGAGGAACGCGTCCTTGTCGAGGCTGTGAGTCTTGTCGCGCTGCACGGGTAGTTTGCGAATGCGCCGATGCGAGCCACCGCCGACGCCTTGGCCGCCATGTTGAATTTGCGGTCTGTTGTTTACGTCACGTGATTTAAGCTAGCGCAGCCAAAGTACGGCTTCCCGTGAAGCGGAAAGGCGATCCGCTTTCGCGTGGCGGAAAAATCGGTCTCGGACCGTTTTTTTCGCGTCCGCCTCGCGGCGTGGTTTTCCGGCCGCATAGGCGGCGAAGCGAGTGAACTTCCGGCGAGTTTTGCCGCTTTCGCCCCCATCGAGGCCAAGTGTGAACGCGCCATTACGCAGTCTCCAGCTTAACTTAAAAAATGTGCCTATTTTCAGCTCTAAAGCTGCCTTTATTACTCAGAATAGTAGCACAAAGAATCACACGGATGGCGACAGATAAAGAGGGGGCAAAGCACCGTGTCCTGTCTTTACTTTCGCACTCCGCGTGATTCCCTTACGCAGTCTCCAGCTTAACTTAAAAAATGTGCCTATTTTCAGCTCTAAAGCTGCCTTTATTACTCAGAATAGTAGCGCCAAGAATCACACGGATGGAGACAGATAAAGAGGGGGCAAAGCACCGTGTCCTGTCTTTACTGTTGCACCCCGCGTGATTCCCTTACGCAGTCTCCAGCTTAACTTAAAAAATGTGCCTATTTTCAGCTCTAAAGCTGCCTTTATTACTCAGAATAGTAGCACAAAGAATCACACGGATGGCGACAGATAAAGAGGGGGCAAAGCACCGTGTCCTGTCTTTACTGTTGCACCCCGCGTGATTCCCTTACGCAGTCTCCAGCTTAACTTAAAAAATGTGCCTATTTTCAGCTCTAAAGCTGCCTTTATTACTCAGAATAGTAGCGCCAAGAATCACACGGATGGCGACAGATAAAGAGGGGGCAAAGCACCGTAGTCCTGTCTTTAGTGTCGCACTCCGCGTGATTCCCTTACGCAGTCTCCAGCTTAACTTATAAAATGTGCCTATTTTCAGCTCTAAAGCTGCCTTTATTACTCAGAATAGTAGCACAAAGAATCACACGGATGGCGACAGATAAAGAGGGGGCAAAGCACCGTGTCCTGTCTTTACTGTTGCACCCCGCGTGATTCCCTTACGCAGTCTCCAGCTTAACTTGAAAAAGTGCCTATTTGCAGCTCTAAAACTGCCTAAATTACTCAAAATAGTAGCGCAAAGAATCACACGGATGGCGACAGGTAAAGAGGGGACAAAGCACTGTGTCCTGTCTTTACCTGTCGCCGTCCGTGTGATTCCCTTACGCAGTCTCCAGCTTAACTTGAAAAAGTGCCTATTTGCAGCTCTAAAACTGCCTATATTACTCATAATAGTAGCGCAAAGAATCACACGGATGGCGACAGGTAAAGAGGGGACAAAGCACTGTGTCCTGTCTTTACCTGTCGCCGTCCGTGTGATTCCTTTACGCAGCTTCCAGCTTAACATGAAAAAGTGCCTACTTGTAGCTCTAAAACTGCCTATATTACTCATAATAGTAGCGCAAAGAATCACACGGATGGCGACAGGTAAAGAGGGGACAAAGCACTGTGTCCTGTCTTTAGTGTCGCACTCCGCGTGATTCCCTTACGCAGTCTCCAGCTTAACTTGAAAAGTGCCTATTTGCAGCTCTAAAACTGCCTATATTACTCAGAATAGTAGCGCCAAGAATCACACGGATGGCGACAGATAAAGAGGGGGCAAAGCACCGTAGTCCTGTCTTTAGTGTCGCACTCCGCGTGATTCCCTTACGCAGTCTCCAGCTTAACTTATAAAATGTGCCTATTTTCAGCTCTAAAGCTGCCTTTATTACTCAGAATAGTAGCACAAAGAATCACACGGATGGCGACAGATAAAGAGGGGGCAAAGCACCGTGTCCTGTCTTTACTGTTGCACCCCGCGTGATTCCCTTACGCAGTCTCCAGCTTAACTTGAAAAAGTGCCTATTTGCAGCTCTAAAACTGCCTAAATTACTCAAAATAGTAGCGCAAAGAATCACACGGATGGCGACAGGTAAAGAGGGGACAAAGCACTGTGTCCTGTCTTTACCTGTCGCCGTCCGTGTGATTCCCTTACGCAGTCTCCAGCTCAACTTGAAAAAGTGCCTATTTGCAGCTCTAAAACTGCCTATATTACTCATAATAGTAGCGCAAAGAATCACACGGATGGCGACAGGTAAAGAGGGGACAAAGCACTGTGTCCTGTCTTTACCTGTCGCCGTCCGTGTGATTCCCTTACGCAGCTTCCAGCTTAACTTGAAAAAGTGCCTACTTGCAGCTCTAAAACTGCCTATATTACTCATAATAGTAGCGCAAAGAATCACACGGATGGCGACAGGTAAAGAGGGGACAAAGCACTGTGTCCTGTCTTTAGTGTCGCACTCCGCGTGATTCCCTTACGCAGTCTCCAGCTTAACTTATAAAATGTGCCTATTTTCAGCTCTAAAGCTGCCTTTATTACTCAGAATAGTAGCACAAAGAATCACACGGATGGCGACAGATAAAGAGGGGGCAAAGCACCGTGTCCTGTCTTTACTGTTGCACCCCGCGTGATTCCCTTACGCAGTCTCCAGCTTAACTTGAAAAAGTGCCTATTTGCAGCTCTAAAACTGCCTAAATTACTCAAAATAGTAGCGCAAACAATCACACGGATGGCGACAGGTAAAGAGGGGACAAAGCACTGTGTCCTGTCTTTACCTGTCGCCGTCCGTGTGATTCCCTTACGCAGTCTCCAGCTTAACTTGAAAAAGTGCCTATTTGCAGCTCTAAAACTGCCTAAATTACTCAAAATAGTAGCGCAAAGAATCACACGGATGGCGACAGGTAAAGAGGGGACAAAGCGCTGTCTCCCGTCTTTACCTGTCACCGTCTGTGTGATTCTTCGCGCTACTGTTCTGAGTTATGCACTATGAACTAGCCCATCAGTTTGTCCTTTTGCCTATATTAGGCCACATTGTCTCGAAAGGAGGCATTCTCCCTGATTCTGCTAAACTTCGGGCCGTATCCGAATTCCTGAAGCCTGCTACCCTAAAAGCACTACGCAGATTTACTGGCCCTATGCTCCTATTTTCAACGCTTCGTTCGCAATTTCGCTAGTGTCATGGCACCCCTGAGCGCACTTCTCCACAATGACAATGAACTATCTGCTTGGTCGGATATTTGTGATGACGCGTTTACGGCTCTTCGCCGCCTGCTTAGATCTCCGCTAATCTTGCGCCACTTCGATCCGAGCGCACGTACAGAAATCACATTCATGCCAGCGGTGTCGGCCTTGCTGCTGTGCTCGCACAACATAAGGACGCCACTGTCGTCGCCAATGGTCACATATTCCAGTCGTGCACTCATGAAACCTGAGACGAATTACTCTGTAACAGAAAAAGAGTTCCTGGCCATCGTATGGGTTCTCCAGAAATTTCGTCCCTATCTTTGCGGTCGCCCTTTTGACGTCGTAACGGACCACCATGCTCCTTGCTGGTTGTCGAAACTGAAGAACCCGTCTGGCCGCCTCGCTCGTTGGGCTCTCCGACTCCAGGAATACGACATTCGCATCACACTGTTGCCGACATGCTGATGCTGACGCCCTGTCCCACTTTCCACTCATCTCAGACGGCAGCATTTCGACTCGCGATCATGATATCTCGTTAGTTGACATCCTGGACATGGTCTCGGAGCGACGAAACGACCCATAGATCGCCACCATTTAGGATTTTTCAGCAAGCCCCCCGACACCATCGGCACCTCGAGCGCTGCGACGCGAGGCGCGGCATTACGCTCTCCACAACGGTCTTTTATACCGCCTGTCATGAATTTGTTGACTTCTGGCAGAAGAGGGAGATGTAGAGGAAGAAGAAATGAGAGAAAAGACAGATGTCATACGAAGAAACATAGAGTGAAGAGAAAGAAGAAGACCATACATTGAAGGAGAATTGAAAAAAGAACGCAAAGAAGAGGGAGAAGAAGAGGCACGAGAGGCGACGTGGCCGGGGAGGAGAAGGAAGAAGGCAGAGAGCGCTTGGAACGGGCAGAGGCACGGACGAGCGGTGGTCGTGGCAAGGCGTTCGCCTGAGGTCCGCCAGCACAGCTCCTGGGAATGTGCCCCAGCTTTCGCAGCAACGTACTGTGACCTGGGAGGCGTGACCAGGAGGGCGACCAGCGCGCATCAGCGAGACCCTTCTCCTGAGGACGCGCAGACGTTCTGCGGCTATGCTCCGTGGGTCGCGCACCGGACTACGAGCGGTACAGCCAAAGCAAGTACCTGACGTGGCGTGGACCGGCAACTGCAGCTACCCGACGGTGCAACAGACGGTCGTGCTCCGGTGAAGCAACGCACTTCGCAGACACGACAAGTCGTCGCCTCAGCACCGGAGCTGCCACGTCAACGCCAGTAACCCGTGACGAAACTGTAAATATTTTTATTAGTTTTTGGGATAGTGTGCACAAGGGATGTTTGTTTATATAGTTGGGCTTTCTTCACTACTTCTTATGTAAATAGTTTAGTGGTTTTCTCGCATAAAGTAATTTTTCGTTATCCTCGGTGTTCCTGTGTTGTGCTTAACCATCTAGAGACCATGACAAAATATTGGCGAGCCTGCCAGGATTGATTATCCTACCCAATTGGTCTCTCACTTCACAGGAACATGGATTACGAGAAATTGTTGGGAATCGCGACCGCGCTGGGACTCAGCCGAGAGGAGTCGCTAAGCTTGTTTGAACGCGCGGAAAAGGAAGCTCGCGAGGCACGTGAAGCTGAGAAAGAGATTCTTCTCTTAAAGTTGCGCTTGGCAGACGCCTCGATTCCCAGAGATGATGACAGTAGGTCGTCGGTTTCTAGCGAAAGGGAGTTGCCGAGAGCTAAGAGCATTTGTCCGCGGAAGTTAATGGCTCCATTTGATGAGAAGAGAGATGATTTAGATGCCTATTTACACCGGTTCGAAAGAATTGCTGTGGGACAAGGTTGGGATAGAAGCGAGTGGGCGACAGCACTTAGTCTCTGTTTAGTAGGCGAAGCCTTGAGTGTATTTGGGAGAATGCCCGCCTCCGAGTCAATGGACTATGACAAAGTCAAGAAAGCACTGCTTCAGCGGTTCAGGCTGACTGCTGAAGGCTTCCGTGAAAGATTTCGTAAATGTAAGCCCGAAGACGGTGAAACGGGAAAGCAGTTTGTGGGCCGCTTGTCTAACTACTTTGACAGGTGGATGGAGATGGCTGATACTCCCAAAACGTATGAGGGTGTGCGTGACAGCATGGTTAGGGAGCAATTTCTTGCTTGTTGTCACCCGAAGCTATGTGTGTTTCTAAAGGAAAGGAAGCTAGGATCACTCGATGAGGTAGCTGATTATTCCGACCAATATATGGAGGCTCAGGCGATTGGAAATTTAGGACATATGAATAAAGAGAGGATCACAGGAGAAGAAGAGGAGACGAATTTTGAGCCCCGAAATAATGAGCATAGAAAGCAGCAGATGCAGCAACGGTGCTTCCTCTGTAATCGCCTTGGTCATCAAGCCCGTAACTGTCTAGTGGAATGCGGTGTTCGACGGGAAAGAAGTTATTGCCAGGTGTGCAATATGAGAGGCCATAAGACTGAGGAATGCCGAAGGAAACCGCGAGATCAAGTATCAGCGGTGATAGCTAATAGAGAAGGACAGAAAGGTGACAGAAAGGAAACTGAGATAACGAATATAGTGAGTGCAGCTGTGGCCGCAGCTGGCCTGAAACATATTAATATGCCAGTTGTCAAAGGGACAGTGAACGACAAACGTGTGTCGGTACTTCGAGACTCGGGTGCTAGTACGGTGCTCGTCAGACGAAGTTTGGTCAACGACATGGAGCTGACAGGAAAAACGTCACGAGTAGTGCTGGCAGATGGGTCAGAGAGGTATTTGCCGGAAGCCAGAATATTGTTAGACACCCCATATTTCACAGGGCGTATAACTGCACTGTGTCTAGAAGAGCCCTTGTATGACGTGGTGTTAGGCAATGTGAAAGGCGTAAGAGCCGTTGACGGCCCAGTGGCAAAATGGAAAATGCCTAGTACATGCATACGTGGTCGCGTAGGAAAGGCGAAAGATGCAAAAAGAGGCGCAACGGTGCCAAAGCAGACTTTAGTTAAAAAAGAGGTAGGACAGGAGGTGAACCCATCCGCAACACTGGATGAGTTGGGTATACCCACAGCTGGGCTAGGTAAGCAGCAAAGAAATGACGAGACACTGGAAAATGCAGTACGTAGGATCGGAGAGAAGCCAATGAGTGAAGGAACGAGAAGAGATGTGACGTACGTACTTAATAATGGCGTGGTGTACAGGAAGTTCGTGCACAAAGGCAGAAAGTGTATGCAATTGATGGTGCCGGCAAGGTATAGACTATCTGTATTGGAGCAGTGCCATGCCAAGGGGCATAAAGGAGTGAGGCGAACTGTAATTGCGTTAACTAAAGTAGTGTTCTGGCCGGGTTTGCGGAGAGATGTTAAAAAGTTTGTAGAGGGATGTTGCAAGTAGATGGGCAAGCGGAAAAGAAATATTGTGATAATGGTCACAGTGTGACATTTAAGGGTACCCTGCTTGTATGTTTTAGGACTTTCTTCATGCAGTTTAGCAACACGAGAGTTTTCGAGACAGCCAACTGTCGAATATGTTGAGTAGTCGGCATAGTGATTTCTCCACTGTAAGCGAGTGTGTTTAAGACTTCACTTTACTCTTATGGTGAACATTTGGTGGAATTGTTACAGTAGACACAGTGACATGGTGCTTTTATGTCACCTATGAACTGTCCGCGACACATGTGATGTGACGTTTAGTGAAATAGCCGTGATGTGTGGTGAAGTGATTGGTGATAGTGATGTGATGTGAGTGTGCCGGTGAAGTGCATCGAGAGAACGTTTATATGACACACATTGACGATGGAAGGTCCTGGGACGTCAGGAGCAGTTTTTCATGCCGAAAAACTCTTCAAAAGGAGGGCGTATCATTGTCAGGAATTTGTTGACTTCTGGCAGAAGAGGGAGATGTAGAGGAAGAAGAAATGAGAGAAAAGACAGATGTCATACGAAGAAACATAGAGTGAAGAGAAAGAAGAAGACCATACATTGAAGGAGAATTGAAAAAAGAACGCAAAGAAGAGGGAGAAGAAGAGGCACGAGAGGCGACGTGGCCGGGGAGGAGAAGGAAGAAGGCAGAGAGCGCTTGGAACGGGCAGAGGCACGGACGAGCGGTGGTCGTGGCAAGGCGTTCGCCTGAGGTCCGCCAGCACAGCTCCTGGGAATGTGCCCCAGCTTTCGCAGCAACGTACTGTGACCTGGGAGGCGTGACCAGGAGGGCGACCAGCGCGCATCAGCGAGACCCTTCTCCTGAGGACGCGCAGACGTTCTGCGGCTATGCTCCGTGGGTCGCGCACCGGACTACGAGCGGTACAGCCAAAGCAAGTACCTGACGTGGCGTGGACCGGCAACTGCAGCTACCCGACGGTGCAACAGACGGTCGTGCTCCGGTGAAGCAACGCACTTCGCAGACACGACAAGTCGTCGCCTCAGCACCGGAGCTGCCACGTCAACGCCAGTAACCCGTGACGAAACTGTAAATATTTTTATTAGTTTTTGGGATAGTGTGCACAAGGGATGTTTGTTTATATAGTTGGGCTTTCTTCACTACTTCTTATGTAAATAGTTTAGTGGTTTTCTCGCATAAAGTAATTTTTCGTTATCCTCGGTGTTCCTGTGTTGTGCTTAACCATCTAGAGACCATGACACCGCCGCAACTGCCACGACGACGGCCGCACATGGTTATTAGTCGTACCCCGCCATCTTCGTCAAAAAGTATGATCCGCTCTTCACAGTGACCCTCAGTGTGGTCACGGTGGAGTGTCTGAGACGTACACGCGGCTTAGTGGACGATATTATTGGCGCGGCATGTACAACTTCGTCTGCAAATACGTCCACTCTTGCATCACCTGCCAACAGCGTAAACTAGTCACGCATCTCTCCACAGCGTCTCTCCAGCCACTTCCCTGCGCAGCCCGCCTATTTGACCGTGTCGACATTGATTTATACGGGCTTCTTCTATGCGATGGTGCTCGACACCGATGGATTGTCGTTGCCGTGAATCATTTAACAAGGTATGCCGAAACTGCCTGCTTACCTGCCGCAACAGCAAAATAAGTTGCCTCGTTTATTTTACACAACTTTATTCTTTGCCATGGCGCGCCTTGTGAACTGCTGAGTGATCGGGGTCGTGCATTGTCAGACCTGCTGCAATAAATCCTATCTGAATACCAAATTATTCACCGCACCACTACCGCTTATCACCCACAGACCAATGGCTTAACTGAAGGATTTAA
The DNA here is from genome assembly GCF_013339695.2 of Rhipicephalus sanguineus. Lineage (NCBI taxonomy): Eukaryota > Metazoa > Arthropoda > Arachnida > Ixodida > Ixodidae > Rhipicephalus > Rhipicephalus sanguineus. The sequence goes on from NC_051180.1 coordinate 156,457,571, forward strand.
CCAAATTCTTGGTCTCATATTGCCGATGTACGTTGCGTCAGACTACCGCAATTGGGATCTTGTACTTCCATTTCTCACAAACGCATACAACACCACGTCCCAAGCCACTACCAGATTCTCACCATTCTTTTCGCTTTACGGCCGCGAAGCCTCCAGCACCATTGATACGGTTCTCCCATACGGTGCAGACTCTGCCGACTGCCATCCTCTGTCTGTGATCGCTCAGCACGCCGAGAAATGCCGACAACTGTCCCGTTTTTTCCCGTCTGCTAAAGAGCGCCGCCAAAAACAGCGTCATGACTCTATGACACCTCCCGACCCTTTCACCATCTACTCCCTCGTGTGGCTTTGGTTCCCGCCAATTGCTGCTCCCGACCTTTCGTCTAAGCTCCTTCCGATGCACCACGGACCCTACCGCGTGGTTGCGCAGACCTCTCCTGTTAAATATGTGGTCGAACCCGTTAGCCATATTCCGATCTCCATCGTCGTGGGTGAGAGACAGTCTACATTGACCGGTTCAAGCCATATGATCCTCAGACCTCTCTCTAGGTCACCAGGATGGGCACCTCTGAATACCGGGGGTGATGGTGAGGAAGAAGATCAGAAGGCAAAGAAACCCATCGCCATCGGCTGGCACGCACTGACAGTTCGCTCTCCGGTTAAGCCCTGCCTACTGCTGCTACGATCGTCGCTGTCGCTGAATACCTCAATAAACCTGAAGTGTTTAGCGCAGAATTATCAAGACGGGACAAGAAGGGAGAACACGTACACAGGCGCCTGTGTACGTGTTCTCCCTTCTTGTCCCGTCTTCCTAATTCTGCGCTACACTTCAGATATGTCGTACCAACAAGACCACAAGTCAGCCCTCAATAAACACCCGTAGCAAAACAACCTAGCATCACCTAGCTATGCCTGGAAACGGCCTAGAAGTAACCTAGAAGCAACCTAGCATCACCTAGCTAAAACCTACAAACAACCTAGAAGCAACCAAGAAACAACCTAACATCAGCTAGCTAAAGCCTAGCAACAACTTCAAGGCAACCTAGCAACATCCTGACATGACCTAGCTAAAGCCTAGCAACAACCTACAAGCAACCAGATTAGATTTCAGAGTGGTCCATCTGCGCTGTTTCATGCCTTGCGCGACTTAGTGCCAACTTCGCCGTTTTTTTTTCTAAGAGGAGAAAAAGGGATCACTCTGAAATTCATTGATTACTCCTTGATAACGCCACGGCAGTTCGCAGAGACTGAACACGCTATCTCTGTTAAGGTATAAGAGTCCTTTTTTCGGGATGGCTTGCTGCTCTGCCATAGTAGAGTACATCATACTATAAATCGTCAACAACTTTTTGCTAAACACCCGGAACGACTCCAGGAAGGTGTAGGGTAAGGAAATACGGCAAGACGATGGCCAACGCTAGAAAGGACAGGATAGGCGCCGTGCTGACTCTGGGAGTATCGGGAGTATCGTAATCGACAGCGACTTTTTCGAGGCAATGATGTCACTTTCCTCGGCCTCTTGATGCTACTTTCTCTAACGAGTAGAGGCGCTTGTTAGCAAGGCTCTAACCGGAAGTGCGCTGAATACCGGAAGAGTAAGCCCTTCCGCCGCACTTCACGAGAGATGTGCCGGACGCGTTAGGCCGTCTCTTGGTCACGGTGCTTTACATTTCCCCGTACGTGTTTAGACAGTAGGTCGGAAACATTTGCGCTCGTAGACGCCGACGTTCCCGGCGCCTATCTCTTGAGGTTTCGTGAAAGGAGCAGTGTCTTTGAAAGTGCTTGTCTAAGAGCACAGTCTCTCGACGTCGTTATCTACGCACACACGCGCTGTTCCACCATTGAGCCAGTGCTGTAACACTGGCGCTGTGGTACGCAGTTCGTTTTCTTTCAATGCGAAAGAAAAGCTTTGGCCGACCTCACTGTCTTCTTCTAATAAATTCTCTCTCTTTATCTCTTTTGCATTTTTATAAGCCATCGAAGCTTATCATCCAAGTAAGTGAGTGAACAATCTTCTGAGCCCGATGAATTGTCTGTCACAGCTTGTGGGCTACTGATAAGTGAGACGAATGAGTACGAATAATCTATGCCTAGAGCTTCAGTGGCTTTTATACAGGAAGCACACTTTTCGCGCACCCAATGTTGACTTACTGTTCCCGATATGGCCTCGTACGGAACTATTTCCACTAGAAAAATTATTCTACATTTAGGGTATGGTGCATCTCTAACGTGGGTGTTCGCCTAAACGAAATATATGCAAAGTCAAACATCCACTAAGATCATATCAGGGTGAAGGGAAAGCGTAATACTGCGATGTGAAAGCAGAATTACTTGGTAGCTGGGAAAGCGTGCGCTGATCCGTTAGATTTGACAAGGAGTAGTGCTTCACTACATGATGTGTCAGCTGGCACCTGAGGCCGCACCAATGCAAAAATCACACGTTCAGACATGCGTCTAAAGTAACAAAAGTTCTAAGACTACTCAACACAATGTAATGAAATGTCGTGATATGAAGAGCCGCACAAAAGGTATGCGCCTTATCGAGGAGCTGGCAATCATAGAAGGTGAATGTATGAACTGGCGCACAGCAGAGTTAAGCGGCTGACATATTGATCGCAGATTAAGAAGTACGACAGAAATTCATTAGAGTCAGTTCTCCTGGTCAATACGAAACGCATTTGGATAGTATATTTGAGATATATTCATTCACACTCTGCGCATCCTACATGAACTGCGTTATCACTTCACTTTTGACATTGTTCCTGTGCAACTTTTTTCTATTCGCCATGGGTGTGCGAATATACAAGTTTTCGCCTACAAACTGAATACGAATTCAGGCAAGGAACTATCTCCGATTATCGAATCGTATATGTAATCCTAATTATAATATTAATCATAACCAGCATCAGCCTTTTTTATGTGCACTTAAGGACGAAGACTTCTCTCCATAATATCCAACCGACCTTGCCCTGCGTAAGGTGATTCGATTTTGTGCCTGTAAATTGAATAATTTCGTCGCTACATACAACCCTTTCCCATCCACGGCCACGTTGGAAAACAAGAAGAAACGATAGCTTTCATTACTCTTCCAAAACAAATTAATGAAACTGGATATCATTAGGCTGTAGCAGATTGAAAATACTTTTGGGAATACACTCATTATGAATTATCATGCAGAAAAATTAACTGCTTGCCGTTTTCGCAAAGTGAGAACTCTTTACGTGCTGTAACAATAAATATGCAAGGAAAGTGAAAAAGACCTTCTTCATTATAAAATGCGATGCTCTCGCATTGCCATTTCTTTTTCAAACCATGTAAAATTGTTTGGGTGATAAGGATGGTAAAATAGGTGAACGATTAATCGATTAAAGGTCCACAATTAATCAATTATTCGTAATCGATTTCCGCCTTTCGATTAATCGAATTAATCGATTAAAGCTATTCGATTAATCGATTACGGCACCACCCACTTCCGCTGCCAACCCCCCCCCCCCCCCTTGGCCGGAGCGCATGACTTCGAGGCGCGCTCTCCTGAGACGCAGATGCCGTGCACATTGCCTCTCTTTCACTGCTTTTACTACAGCGCATATTTCTGCTCTAGCAGAACGAGCCCGGAGCTGGCGGCGGCCATACCCCATAGAGAAAGATATGAACTCGCCCTGAACTCCAAGCACTCCCCAATGCATCAAGCTCGGACAGGAGGCGGCTCCACCCCATCGAGGCAGAAATGAACGTGCCCGCTTCGCTCCGGCTCACAGTCTACTGCTGCTACTGCCACTACTGCCTTCACCTCCTTTCCCTTAAGCTGGTTGAGCGTTGCCTGAGTGTACGTGGGGCTTGCGTTGCTTGCATGTTATATTGTGCAATTATTACACATTGGTGGTTGTACTGCTACCTTTGGGATGCCATAATGCCGGGCAATCGGAAGAGGAGCGCAGTGTGGTCGTTGTTCGCTGAAGATGAGAAAACGAAGACTGCCAGGTGTAGTAAATGTGGCAAGCACTTCTCAAAGCCAGCGACGGAGCCTTCAAGATATCACCAGCTGCACGCCCACTCTATTCACGTGCCAAAGAGCCATCTCCCAAAGAAAGGTGGTAACGACGAAGCTGACAGTGTTGAAGAACCCTATCCTGACGACACCAATCCGACTCTTCAGGTAAGTTATCAGTACCTCGCTATTTAGCCAACAGCCATCTCACGACGACGGGTCCCTTGTGTCCACTGTGCGAAAGTGGAAATTTTCACACACTGGACACAAGAGGCCCGTCGTCGACACTTTCGAAAGCGGGAATTTTCCATCGTCAGCGCGTGTGATAAAAATGTTTGGGTCCATATCAAGCACGAATGATGCGTCTCAAACAAAGCGATATCGGTTTTAAAGCACCCATAAAAAGTGTCGATTAATCGATTAAAACGTTTCATCGAAAGCAATTAATCGATTAAAGACTAAAACGGTTAACGACTAACGATTAATCGATTAAAAATTTTAATCGACCATCCCTATTGGGTGACATTCTTGACGGTTATTTCATCGTATGTGTTTAAAGAACGCGAAACTACAACATATGCTGTACAAAGACCTGCGGAATAGAGCTTGGTGAAAAAGAAACCATCCTTTTCGCGTGGGCGTGCTGGACCGGCTGAAACGCAGCACGGAAGTCACGCTCGCGGCATGCGTATTTCGCGGTGATAAGAGTAACACATCGCCAACTGCCGGGAACGCAGCATAAGTATGCACTGAACGGCAGTATGCTGTAACGACGAAGTACAACATAACCTTACAGGTACTCACTAGTGGTGTTTCACTTTAAAAATAAGAATGCATAGCTTTCACAAGTCGTTACTTGTTAGAGTATTCGAATTTGTCCGCATATTCTCCTATGTAGCCGCATAATCAGCCATGGCCGCATATTCGGGAAAATTCGAATATGCAGTTTTCGAATCGAATAATATTCGAATAATGAAAATATTCGATTCGTCTGCGAAATTCCGAATATTCGCAGCAACCTAGTGTTTACATGTCACTGTTCACCTCGTCTTATTACGTCCCCTTCGCTTTCAATTACTTTCAATGGTTCTACGTTCTTTCTGATGTTGTGGCCCCTGCTGTTTTTGGGCCCACGATCGCAGCTCGCCATCGCCACGGACGCTGCGTACTGAAGTACCAGACGCACTAAGACGTTTGCAGGTGATTGAAGCATCTACCAAAGACGTGCCCTCTGACACCTACCAGTTATGATAAATCTTCCGAATGCAGCTGCGTCGACAGCTGCTACACAAACACCGGAAATACCGCAGATAATGAGTGACACTTCACTGAAGGTTCGATGGTCAACCCATCCTAAATTCGTGGGTTATGAGTGGTTGTGGCGTAGTGCGTGGAGCATAGCGTTTACAAGAGTACCAGGGGTAAAATAAGTCCATCGATCCATCTTTTGATTGTTTAGTCACAAACGGAGCTTCACCACCGCTTCCCTTTCCCTGCGCCATTGCACCCTCCTTACAAGCCCCATTTACAGCTGGTCACGAGACGCCGGCTTCAGATCGACTCAATAGACAACTTGTTCCCGAGCTTCTACACAAATGCATCTAAAACAGCAGATAGTGGGGGACGTCATGCGAGCTTAGATGTACCACCCATCTGAAAGCCATCGTTCTAGCTAAAGAAATGACACTCTCATTGAAAAAGGAATGAAAAGATTGATAGAACCGGCGTCGTTAACGGTGTGCAAACAGTAGGGTAAAGAAATGTAGGCTGGAATGAAAAAGGAACAGGTAAAAAAGGTACAGCGAAAACATTAGAGCGTGGGATTGGTATAATAAACCCGTATTATAATAAACGGCCTGGGTGACCGATTTCTTGCGAGGCCGCTTGAAAGCGGTGCCAGTAAAGGCTACAATTGGGGGCGAATTAGAGATATAGGTTGACCATTCACCAATCCTTCTGCTTGATACTGTGCGGTAGTGTGCACGCTGCACTGGCATTTCGGTACAAAACCGAAACTGCGCGCTGCTTAGGCCCATCTCCCCTTCTACCTCCTTGGTTTGGAACGCGCCAGAACACGTGCCTTCACGTAACAGTGTCGCGGGTAGGCACTGCACTCACGAGAGCATAACAATACAGACGCTTGGTCATTCGATCCTTCAGTCTGCTTCCTGCGTTGCGGTGATGTGGATCAAAAATAACGTTGATGTGGATACTGCAGTATGATAATTGGACGCACGAGTCGGACCGTGCCGAGGCAGTGGTTACTTGCTAAGGGGACCCAAACCATCGAAGCACAAATGGTAGCAGCGATTCCATAATAAAGTTTAGTGATTAGTTAGCGAGTCTCGAAAAGAAAGTTATTTTATGTAAATAACTTAGTTAATAAGATAGTAATAATTAGGGTGACTCGCATCTCGTTAAGAATGTACTGTAGCTATAGTTAGATAATAAAATGCGGAGAAATTAACAAAATAATTGCCTAAACAACCTAAAATGTTCTTTTTATTCATGTTATAGACGGATATTCAGAACGTCACACTCAGTACAGGTAAAAAAACGCTACCTTTCTCCTGACTTCGCGGCAAAGAGTTCGACATGTGCTTTAATCGCAGAGGCGTCCGCGAGCGGCATTGATGGCTCCCAACTTATCATTTAGCGATAACGCTAGCCGGTAAAGAAACAGTGCGAATTTTACTTTCCTAAGTGAGAGGAAATTTTGCAACCAATGACGATTATTCCTATTTACACCTCTTCTGAAATTGAGCGCGTAAAAATCGTCGCTTACTCAGCTTGCTGGAGCTAATCAGACTTCACCTTATCTCTTCCAGCTTGGTACTGCGCCTGCGTTTCCTTTATCCTCTCTGTCTTTATACAACTGTCCGAAGGGTGCAAGGTTAGTGACCCTTTAGAAAATTGCAATTTTTGCCCACTCTGCGTGCCTGCAGACACATATGTGGTCTGCCATGTTATATTGTCTTTGGACATCATTGAACCCAGCACCTCACTGTTTCTCACACCTTTATGTCGTTCGTGGCTTTGCGATGTGTTAGGGAAGTGAAGCCTAGGTGCTCAGGTTCTGCCGCAGTGGTAACCCTAACCTTTCGCCTCGACTTCGTAGAGGCGGTACACGTCGATTAATCCGAACCAAGGAAAATTGCAGTCGCCTTTTTGTGTTCCCCTCTTATGTCTCTTACCGCCTGTCATTTAATGCCATCGCTATTAATACCTGCACGTCCACGTCTCATTTGTACTAAATTAAAGAATTCCTGGCAACTATGGTAAATCCTTTAAGACGCCATTTGGCTATCCCAATAGGTGTAGTTAAAATGCAGTTGGCCCATGCGTTACTTGTTCCTTACAAGTTGTAGCTGCAGAATCTATTTTCGATCAGCTTACAGCGCAAAAAAGACGAGGACGCAGCTGTAAGCTGATCGAAAATGAACTATAACCAACTAGCCCAGATCTCCCTTCTTGTGCAGAATCTATGTTGAACTCAATATGGAGTGGCTGACATTGCGACGTACAATAGGACATGTATTATGGATACATAAGTTGCCCATTCCCAGGTCGTCATCAAATAGGTGGGTCACGAGAAATGCGTTCCACTTAAAAGAAAAGCTATGAACGAAGGTTTTATCGAAACCACTTCATGAACAGCCAAAAGCCAGAAATTGGAGTTTGATGTTAGCGTTTCTCGTTGTTGAAGCTTGCCTGTAGCCATAGAACCCGAATGTAAAGGGCCGAACTTCACACCTAGTGGCCTATTGTTGAAACAGGTGGATAGAAAGAATTATAAGAAATTGCCTATCCTAGGGTCATTCAGGGGATCTTCTAAGGACGCTGACGAAACACCATCCGTAGGGTTGTTTCCGAGAAGTATTTCGTAGAGATATCCAAGTGGAACAGCTTCATGCTTGGGGACAGCAAAACGTATACATATAGTCAGTTCACAATATATAAAGAGACGTCGCAAGTGGATCCTATCAAGCCCATTCATCCCAACCTCGACACAAGTGCCCTGGTAGAGTCTAGTGACTGCGTAAGGGCTTGCTTCAGGCCGTACGGAACTGATTGTAGACGCTGCTTTAAGCGTGAGGTATACAGCCATGAAGCTCTCGAAGCTGCTGAAGAAAGAAGGAACACGAGAGAGAAGAAAGGCAGGGATGTTAACGAGTTGAGGATAAGCGCTCTCCTACAAAACACTTGGGAAGGAGATGGGCCAATCTCCATTCAGAAAACGGCAGTAAACACGGCTGTGCTACTGCTACTTGCGACACAACCGTACACTCTACTGAGCTGCGATGACAAGTCTGAAAAGAAGATACTGCCGCGGGTAAAGTAAGCTCGATTGTCATTTGAAGAAGATAAGAACATTCACTCAGAGACGACGACGAGGCACTGGTTTGGAAATCCGCAAGCAATTTAGAAAGCTTTCAAAACAGCGCTTTACGCATCACACGTAGAAAATTTTATCTACGCAACTATAGTCTGAGGTCGTACTTTCCCATGAAGCTTTCAATAAAGGTATAAGAAAACAAGCGTAATGAGCGCTCGAACATGACAGTATTTTTCCAGTTACAAAGCGTAAAAAATTAACTTTTGGAGCTGCTTCACAAATACAATACTTGTTATAATCTTAACAGCATCATTTGCGTATATAGATGTATGCCAGTATAGAGGAGCATTTGAGATAACAACTAAGCAGGTTAGTTTACAAATTGTTTCCTTCGTAAAAATTCGAGTACACCTAAGAACTTCTTGTGAGTTGTGAGTGCGAAATCATTAGCGTTGAATTGAACGCCTGAGCCGGCAAACAGCAGCATTAGCAAGACTTGTGTTTGGGCAAGTTGGTTCATACATGACACAGACATACGAGCGCTATGGGACGGGGACAGGCAGTCTCGGGCGTGGCTTTTTGCCTAAGAAGAAAAATCGTCCCTCTGGAACTTCAAGCGTTGTTTGGTGTGGTCTACCCTTCTTGGGGTCATGTTCAAAGGATGGCGAAGATCATCAAGGCAGAGTACTGGCGGCAGGTACGACTGTTTCAAGATTTTCTGCGGGTGATCCTGGCGGAGGGGACGGATCAAAAATACGACAGAAGCTACAACCAGTACAGAAAGCTTGCAGGGCAGTTTACGGAATTCCTGTGGCAGCGTACTCGTACCAGCTTCCCGATGGTCCAGAAGCAAGCGAAGACTGCCTCGAACAATGTGATGGTTTTAGGCAATTCCAGCCTTCCCAACAACGTTCGCAAGATTTTGGACAAAGGTCCAAAATACAGCTTCGACCCTGGCGCCCAACGGCACCAGCTCCTCGCTATGGCTCGACGAGCAGCAACTTGCACTAGCTTTCAAGAAAGGGAAAGGGCTACCAGTGACGCCGTGAACTGCGTAATGTCAAAGGCTGCCACTGGTTCCACGAAGAAACCACCTTTAAGGTACGTAGCCAATGCTCTGGACGAGCGAGGACTTGCAGTACTCCAGGCTGACAAAGAAGGAGGTTTCATTCTGATGCCTCAGGGCATGTTCGAAGAGAAGGCCTTAGCGGCGGTAACGAAGAACTTCAAGTTATGTGATTTTAACGCAAAGTCTAAAAAAAGGAAGGTACTACGGTTGCTGAAGAATCTCAACCTGGAATCGCTTTTGAAAAAGGTTGAGAAGACTGAAACAAGTGCCTTGGAAGCCTTCTTCACAGGCAAAACGCACAAGCCGGAATGTCCGCTTAGGGCGATCGTCACAGAAAAGGGATCCTGGCAAGGCCTTGTGAGCCGGTATTTACAGCAGCACCTGAGTTCTTTGGTGATAGAAGACCCCTTCCTAGTGCGAAGTTCACTTGACATCATCAAAGGTCTCAGTGATGTGTCCGGCTCCACTGGGCTGTCCGTGGACGTCGAGGAACTGTTTTATTCCATCCCTCACGCGGGACTGTTCTGTGCGTTACGTGATGTGATTGACGGGACCGGTGAGATTGGATTCCAGAACGCAACGGGGGTGAGCAGTGACAGCTTCCTTTCAATTCTCGAGTTTTACCTTGAGTCGACAGCTATTAGCTTTAAAGGTCAGCATTTTGTGCAAAAATCAGGAATATGTATTGGGTCTTCAGTCGCACCTGTTTTATGCGACATTTTTCTATCCTTTGTAAACAAGCGTATCGCACCTAAACTTGGCGATTTTCAGGTTGTTAAAGCATTCAGATTCGTCGATGATTACCTGCTGATATTCAGTGACGTAGAAGGACCGGTTCCTGACAATATTACTGCAGGCATATTGAACCTATTCGAAAGATCCGCAGAGGGTCTTATGTTCACTTGGGAATCGGTAGAGCGGAACTCCATTCAATTTTTAGATTTAAAACTTATCTTCAAGCCAGATCATTTATGCTGGATGTATAATCCCAGGTCCAAGAAAGGTTTGTTGCCGTTTGACAGTGCCTACTCCAAGCTTATCAAAAGGGGGATCGCCACGACTTGTGTAAAAGCGGCTTTGGAAAAATCCTGTCAACATGAAATGAAAAAAGCGCTCGAAATCCAGGTTGAGCGTCTAAAAGCAGCTGACTTCCCACCGTGGTTGGTCAACAGTGTTTGTGAGTCCCTTCTGCAGAAGATGAAGCGCACTCGTACAACTAACAATGGGACTAACGAAATACAGAAAACTTCAGCTGTTCCTTATATCCATCGCATTTCCCATAATTTGAAAAAAGTTATCTCGAAGTACCATGTCAATGTTGTGTTTTCAGCGCCGTGCAAACTATCAAAAATTTGCTCTCTCACTTCTAATGGTGGTCGCACGCAGTGTTCCAAGCGGCATGCCACTCAGTTCACCGCATGCGCGGCGAACGTTGTGTACCGCGTTCCTTTGAGCTGCGATAAAGTGTACATAGGGCAAACGGGGAGATGTTTCAATGAAAGGGCGAGAGAGCATAGTTTGTCAATCAAGAATAACGCTGGTGGCCACCTTTCGGAGCATTGTAAAAGGTGTGGGTGCAGTCCGGAGTTTGCGCGCACTGATTTGCTTAAGCGTTCTCATGACAGAACAGAAAGGGAAATCGTGGAAGCATACCATATTCGCAAGTCTGGTGATAAGTGTATCAGTGTACCTTCTATCACACTCTGTGACAAGGAAGTCGCCTTCTTAGAAGGTTATTTGTAAGCTTCCATTCTTTGGCGTAGATGTTTCGTGCTGTTGTCGTTGTTTATAGGGTTGAGTTGGTAATTTTTTTTAATACTTCGTTTACCACTGTTTTCTGACGCAGCTCCTTGTTGTTTAAGCATTGTTAATGACCTATTGTTTTCTTATGGTTTTTGACGCGGATCTTACTTGTTCAAGTTTTGTTTTTGGTTTTTATGGTGGTAGGGAAAAATTGTTTATTTTACTTACGCGGCTCGTGGTTAGGTTTTTTAGGAGTTCCGCTGAGCATATGTGCAGAGTCTGTAGCCCACATTTCTTTTTTTTTTTGTCCGATGGTGGGGTAGCTTGTTTCCACATTGGTAGGCTGGTTCGTTGACGGCCTGTTCGGTTTTGATGGCGCTTGCTTCCTTTTGGGTTTCGATGTTAAGGCTTGTTGATTTTGATGTTAAGGTTTCTTGAGTGCGCATGCGCCTTTCCAGGTATATATTTTTTGAATGCAAGTGTGTCGCGGTCTTCAATATCGGACGTTTTCTAACGCCTTTGAGCGGTAGGAACTTGATTCGGCGTGGTGCGTGGCCATGACGCGATTTTTTGGTGAGGTCTTGGCACTTTTGTTATCGGGTGGATGATTCACAATTGTTATCGCCCTTGCTGGTTGCTTGTATAAATTTTACATGTCTGCTCAATAAACCTCAGTTGAAAGTTGAGCGCCTGTCCTGTGTGCCTCTTGTCTATGTCCCCGTCCCATAGCGCTCGTATGTCCGTATCAAACAGCAGCAGCCTGAGGTGTCATTGTCATATCATACTCATGTTTGAAGTTATTAGCCATTTAATACATAACTTTATATTTAGTGATTACGCACTCGTACTTAGAATGCAGGCGTGAACATGCGCGGTCATGGTACGCGTGGATAATACAAAAAAAGTACACGCACAGTTGTCTTCCCGTTTATTGTCCGTGCGCAATAATCCGCTTCACTGATTCAGATTGCCTTATCCTCATCAGTGTCAGAAGTTTCGCCGTAGGTAAAATATATCTTGATCCCCAAGCGCAGTAGACAGTCATATGTGAACAAGCCTACGAAATAAAGAATGCCAACATAAATGTCGCTAACAGAAATGAAAGTTATTCGTGGGTAAAAGAACTAAGATTTGCTGTATTCAAACCTTAAATGATATGCCCGCCACGGCCCGCCAATAATAGCAGTCATTAGTAATGCAAGACAGAAATATTGCTATTTGCCCTTAATTTCACTACAGTGAGTGTCATCTCACAAAAACATTTTGACGATAATTCACACTCAACGATCACTAAAAAAGGCTATAGTAAAAAAAAAAAAACACTTAAGACCCTCTGTTTGAGACGCTTGTAAGTTGATGACTTAATCCTGTGAGATGAGTTGCGCAGGAAAATTTGCTTCGTCAGCGACCCTCGCAACTTTTGACCAGGGCTCATTCATTGAAGTGATAGCGTTACCGAGTTCGTTTTGCGGAAATTCGGACGTCGGCGTCGGCGTCGTTAGTTGTGAGCGAAAAAGCGGATTTTTCCGTGAGCGATGATTCGAGAAAGATGAACTGTACTTGCAGTAGACATTCTGGGATAGCTTGAAACGGCCAATGTTACGCGCACAAATGTTACTTTCCTTGCGGCAAAGTTGAAGGCGATCAATTACGCGATCGATTTCTACTCTCGAAAGCGAAGCTCTGGTATCCTCTAGTTTAGTTTCACTTTTTTGTGGCTTTTTTGTGAACATGGCTATTTGACATTGCTCTATAAACGAACATGGCTTAGGTAGTGTGCATGTCTTACTACTTATTTGGTCACGACGGCAGTTCAGCACGAGTTATTCAGAGCTAGATCGACGAAAAATGCAGCTAGTCGAAAGGATTCATCTTGAAAAAGGGTAAGGCGGGCAGATCTCGACGAAAGAGAAGGGAACCAGCGTTGTCTGGTCCCCCTACATTGTTTCCGTGTATGGAAGCCTTAATTTATATTTTAGACCTACATTTAATTGATTGTCACCACGTTTCACGTTTTCAAGCAAAAACGGCAGAATACCCCCTTGACAATTTCGTAGAAAGAAGCAATAAATATCGGAATATTGAGTACCCGCACGACCAGTCTATCCGGACTCCTGGATTTTGAAGAATTTAATTTCCTAAAGGTTTATTCGAAGCCGCGCACAATGGGTTTGACCTGTTCCATCGTAATAGCGCAAGATATTACAGGAAATGTCGGCACACGAAATACCGATGTGAAAAATTAGCCAAAACATGGCGTCCTTTGCAGATAGTCATGCGTTGTCGCCATAGCTACACTATGTCATTCTTTGGCCACGTGTCGCACGTCGTTCGCGCTTTATTTAGTATCAGGTTTAAACACCTATGACCGAAAGCCGTTGTTCTTAGCACTTGTTTTGACGTCATTGAGTTTTGTTTCAGGCGTAAAAAAAACATCGAATTTTTAAAGTTTGGTCGTAGGCATGTCTCTTCTTTCAAAATAATTTATTTATTTATTCATTTCAAGATACTACAGCCTAAAAAGGCTATCGCAGGAAGAGAAAGCGCGACATGAGAATATGGCGATGAAAAGCGACACACATTGCGAAATATGTGGTTCCCAGTGTATAACGCACCTTTCAGCTGCCGATAAAGATTGAGTTGGACTCAGTAAGGCGGTCTAACGTTGTATATACTGCCGAAGAAAAATATTTTAAACGCGTAAGAGCGCTGACGAAAATTGTGTCGGACTGATGTTGATAACATCTAGTATACTCATTTTTAGTAGGGCTGATGTATGTCAGTACGAAGGAAAAAGTTGTATAAGTAAAAAGAAAAGCACGAGTATCAGAGTATGCAAATGTTTCAGGCCGTGACGGTGAAAAGAAGGAACTAAGCCAAATATATACGTCCGAATGAAGCTTTGAAAAGTAAGCAAAAAAGAGAGTCAGTGAAAGAGAGCGAGAGGGTAAGCTATCTGAACAACATTGAGAAGTCGATGAGCAAGAAACGTCGCTGGAGTTAATGTTTCAACAAGTGGACTTGTCTATGTAACGGTCGCTACTTGCTTATGCCAGAAACGTAATAGAATAACCCAAACAAATTTACGTGAATTTCTGAATTTCGAACACTGTTTCCCTTGGAGCCTGCTTAATTGGTCGTTGCAAAAGGGACGCTTGCTTTTTAATAGCGGAGATGTTTCAGCCGAGCATTGGTCCGTGACTGGTGAACAGAAATAATCATCACCATGAACATACTCTGGTTGGCTCCCAGAGCACGTGCGCCGATTTGTCCAGCGTGTGATGCAATAACGCTGATAGGCGAGAGAACGAGTAGAGAGAGAGAAAGAGAGAGCGAGAGAAAGAAAGAGACAGATAAAAAGAAATATAAAGAAAGAGAAACAAAAATAAATTATTGGTGAAATAAAAATTCTCGGCGAGGCGGGATTCTAAGCCGCGTAACCACAATGGGAAGGCGAGTGTTTTAACCGCTCGGCTAGCTAGGCACGCTAGCAGAGCATAAGACTACAATAATACAACCGTGTTTACGGTGAATTTTGAATTTTGAACATTCCTTTCCTTCGGGCCTGCTCGGCTACGCACTCGCAGCATACTATAGCAAAATGATGGGAAAGGGTAGTGAGGGTGACAAGGAGAGAAAGGAGGAGGAGAGAGTATAGAATAGAATAGAAAGAATGAGAAAGAGAGAAATAGAAAGAAACAAAGGCAGAAAGAGAAAGAAAGAGAGGAATAGAGAGAGAGAGAGAGAAGAAATAAAAGTAAGGAGAAGTAAACAGAAAAAAGGCAAAAACAGAGAGAAGAGAGTAAAAGAAAGAAAGAGCGGAAGAAAGAAAGAGAACAAAGGTCGCCCAGCTCTGCACTTTCTTCAGGCTTGGCACGACTAGTGCGAAGCTTCCTTAAAATTTTTTTTTGGTCTGAAAAATTTATAGTAGCTGTAAAGAAAACTGTTTCAAGAAATAAGTGGTGTTACATTGCTGTAAGATTTCGTTACCAGTTTTTATTTGTTTTTATATTGAAAGGTACATGGCATCATACCTCTGTCTCTGTGTGAGAAACATGCACTGCGGTAAACAAAAACTCACCGACGATTACGATACTGCCTAATGGGAATTCTGAGAAAAGCTGCGTGTTAGGGCAACGGCGACTGTGTTTGAAGCCTTGGCTATCCGAAGTTGTAGCAATGTAACATTCATTACATATTGGCGCAGAAACTGCAGCGCTCGAGTGTTACGCGTGCGACTGGTGTTACGCGTGCGCTCGAGTGTTACGCGTGGAACCAAGCGAAACAACGCCGACAGCCCCATTACGACGAGCGAAGCCAGCCGCAGTGCACGTGCCAGCCCTGCATGCGCACGAGTTCCGACCGAGAGGCCAGCGCCCGTGACGGAGGAAGAAAGCGAGGTTAGAGGACAGTGGCTCGTGATATCGACAGACTCCGCGTTCGCTCTCTTTCGTCCTCGTTCGCTCTATCGGTTACTCCGCCGACACCAACGGCGACGCCGCTCAACGCATGAACGGGTGCCTAACAGCTGCACTCTACCACAATTTAGGGAGGGTAATAAAGGCGTTTCTCATAAAGCAAAGTTGACTTCTGCTGAGTCTTGCGTACATTATGCATGAGGGTCACATATCCCCTAGGTAATTTAAATACTTTGCTTTCGTATGTTTTCGCTGATATACATCGCACGTGACTGATGACGTCTCAAAAGTGCCGCCAGAAAAAGTGCATAGTTGGTCGAGGTAAACAGCGCAAAAAACGAAGACAGGGTAAAGGAGGGACACAACACGAGCGCTGACTTTCAACTGAAAACTTTAATGAAGAAACACCAAACATATACATTTATTTGCGCATGCTCTCACAAGGCAAGGAAAAAAATGGAGATATTTCATTGTCATGGAGGGCCGCCACCGGGACCAGCTGACAAGGGAAATATTCGAGGCCCACAGAATTCAAAAGGCAGGGCAAAATTGCGTCAGTCAGCAGTCAATTGCCCTCCATGACAATGAAATATCTTTTTTAGATTATAGTAACCGCTAACGTTGTTAAGATAGTTGCCTCGTGCCACACAGAAGTGTTTTCTTCTTTTTTTGGCCCTCCATGACAATGAAATATCTCCATTTTTTTCCTTGCCTTGTGAGAGCATGCGCAAATAAATGTATATGTTTGGTGTTTCTTCATTAAAGTTTTCAGTTGAAAGTCAGCGCTCGTGTTGTGTCCCTCCTTTACTCTGTCTTCGTTTTTTGCGCTGTTTACCTCGACCAACTATGAATCGTTACCAACTTGCCCAGCTTTCAATCCTACTCAGAAAAAGTGCATCTAACGTCTCAACTTTGTGTTTGCCTGCTATAGCTAAAGTATGGCTGCATTGCTCAGTAAGAATAAAAAGCTTTGACATGCCGTAAACTAGGCCAATAAAGAACAGGTATGGTACTGCATTCGCTAGATAAAACTAGCGTATTCTGATCTTGAACCAGCTACGCAGTAAAGAGTAATTCCTGCCCATTATTTGCCCAAGTGTGCTGTTGTACGAGTAGACACAGAGACAGCCGCACCTTCTTAAGAATTATTTTCGTCAGCAATCACTAGATCAAGAAACGACCGTACGCTTAACAAACAATATAGGCTGAATCATAGGCCTTCCACGTATTAAGTGCTCATTACGTATTCCATTGACAGGCTCCTTGGAGCGAATGAACACATTAACTTAACTTCAATGAGCCACACAAATAGAGACAAGCTACGCCGTTTTTCGAGTTCGCAAACAAAACTGATTCCATCTGTCTACAGTGAAACTTCACTTGAACGAACTTGAAGGGACCTCAGGAAAGAGTTTGCTAAAGTGAAAGGTCCCTGAATGAAACAGCTATGTTGTAGATTGTTATCTGAAGCTGAAGGAAACGTCAGGTGTTCAAATGAAATTTCAACCCATTTACTTGTGATGTGCTCATTTGCATGTGAATTTGTGCTGATTGAGGATGTTGAGAAGAATGCAGTAATTTTCGGTTGCACTTGTACGCTTAAGACTGCAGTGGTCACGAGAGTTGAGTTGTCCAAGCTCTCATGATCCTTTTCCGGCACAACACTCTGCTTGGCAGAAAAGGACTTCAGTTTATCCAAGCGCGTAAGCGCTTTTACGCAAAATATCCAGTCTTTCGTCCATAGACATGCGATTCCGTTTGGCATTCACGTTAACCATAGCGCGGTAGTAGGTCTAATATGAGCTGTAGCTGCGGCTATCGTGGCCTCCGCGTTTAGCTCCGGTGGCACGCCGTCGGTAGAGCTGATCGCGAAGACCACGGTGAAAGCATGCTACGAAGGAGCGGTTGTACTTCAAGAAGTGATCAACAAAACGTCGGAGGCAAAGCATGGTGTCACAGAATATGTTCGTAGAACCGAAATGCTCTATGCAATGAGTTTAGTTGAACTGAAGTGAGTTAGCATTGGGTTCAATGATGCTTCCGTGGGGGACTTAAAAAAGTTCGTGCGGCTGACTAGTTCCTTTAACTGACGTTCGTTCAGGTGGTATTTTACTGTATCTCTATGTATAGGGTACTCAAATATGCCTTCCGTCGAAGTAATTGACATGTCTTTAATAGGACAGTCTCGGCCTTTCCGGTAAAACAATATAATTTTCGGGGAAAAAAACTTTATTGTCTCCAATTTCCCTATTCAGCCTTTACTGGCAGTCCAGGACATAGGCGGACCTTCTGAAATGTAGGAGGTCAATGAAATACCCTATGTTATTTGTAATATGGAAGACAGAGGTATCTAGGTGACCGACGCCTTCGGTGGTTTGGAGGATATGGTTTCCTCCGGTAGTGCCTTTCTGCTCGGCCCTGAGAACGTACACAGCAGCGATTGAGAATCAACGCCAAACCATTCCCATCAGAGCAAGTACACTCGGTGGGCTCTTCAAATCTGAAGAAAATAAATAGGCAAGACATTTTCTGAGATACTGCTCCGCACCATAGAAACATAATATAAATGTTTCCAGAACCCTGCTATCTCAGACAGACTTTCTAGGTACGGATGTATATTTTATTAAAGGGGCCCTGAACCATACTTTTAAGTAATCATATCAGGATCTCACTCTTGTATAGTACTGTTTCAAGAATATCGGGTCGCAAGATTTTACAGCAAAGCTGCTAAAACTGAACTGATTTGGAAATAGCGATATTCGCAGGTATGTACAAGAGAAACTGGGCAAGCGCTACTGCTCACCTCCGCTCCACTAAAAAATAAAGAAGCTCTTAATAGCTGGCATAATATAACTAGCGGACTGGGTAAAGCGATGTTGGCAGCATAGCTCAGCAGGGAGAGGGCAAGGGCATAGCGAGAGGGAAAACATAGGATAAGCCTAGTACAGGTGATAGTGACGCCCAGTGTAGCAAGGAGAGTGAAAGGGAAGCGGAAAAGAGGAGGAAGCAGAGAATGTTAGAGTGGAGGTGGGAGAGGTAACGCATAGCTAAGCAGACAGATGTCGAGGCAAGCGAGGGGGGAGAGAAGGGAGAGGCGAGGGTAGAGGAATAGGAGTGCAAGCGGTCGACGCAGCTAGTGAACGTGTTAGGAGACAGAGAGCCAAGCAATAGCCAAGCAACAGCCAAGCAACAGCCAATCAACAGCCAAGCCACAGCGAAGCAATAGCCAAGCAATAGCAGAGTGCGAGTTGAGATGGTGGATGGCGATGCTTAACTCCTATAAACGTTGATAAACAATGCTCTACTTTGCCTAGCTTTGCGTTACTTTACAATCGATCGCTGAGGCTTCTTCTCAGCTCCGTTGTCCTTCGGTGTTTACGACGTTTAGTCAGTTAAAGCCACGCATAATTTTTTCGAGTGCTTCAAGTATAGGCGGTGTCACAACACGAGGCGAGCGCTTTCCCCTTCTTTTCGCCATCACGAAAGCAATGGAGGGGAGGGGGAACAGAACTAATACCTCTTTTCTAAGACTGGCTAGAATAACCTAAATAAAGAATGCGACTGACACAGATGAGAGACACAAAAAACAAGTTGCAACATCAATTGCACAATATATTTATCTCACATGCTATCGACAGGCCGAGTCTACATCGCATTGGACAACGTATTGCCAAGTTTTCAGAACAAATGGGCCCGTATCGAATATGAGCGAACTGGCAGGGTCGCACAGTAAGATTAGATGAACGTCTGTATAACTGCAGTTCAAATATAGTAGTATTCGTTAACATGAATGACCACGGCTGCGGGTGGTTGTCGCCAATGAGGATAAGTATAATGTTATCGCGGCCAGTGTAGGGCCGTCACTCACGTAAGGAAGCAGCTGTTATGACTGCTCTGAGCATGAAGCTTTGCAATTTTTTCTCTTGCGCATAGACAGGCTAGTGCCTACAGGTTAGTCATGCAAATGTACGTATGGATATCTCACTCGTGCAACCGTCAGTCACCCAGGAAGATTACATAAACTAAAGTCCATTATAAAGGATAGAGTTGCAATGTCTCTGATTCACAACCATTGATAGTACTTCCGGAGCTGCAATATTTCGCAGTACGCCGAAAAATATATCCCAGCAGGCCTCTGCGACGCAAGAAAGGTATACAAACAGAGAACAGCGTTGATGACAACGTAAGCGGCAGAAAGTGTCCGATGTTCATGAACTGTATTCACATCACACCTGCAAGCGCGTCCCACTAAGCACATTCGGGAAGCGGCTCCGACACACCTGCCGCGGTCTCCGTTGGGAAACAGGAGAGCCTGGAGCTGCTCGCTGGCGTTCTAATCGCGCCGGCAGTGGGCGCCGAGCTCGTGGACACGGGGTTCATTGAGCCGACCCGCATCGGCGTTCGCTCCGTGAGCAGGCCTGTGGCGGCCTCTAGTGGAAAGTACTGCAATATGCGCCACTGGCACCTGGTCGTTATAGATTCAAGGCGGGAATATGAGCGAACTCCACAAATAATTCAGCACAAATGCTGCTATATCTAGGTTGAAATTCACGTGTTATCATCCGTCACTTAAAGATGCACCTGTTATGCACGTGTCATCATCCGTCATGCTATCAGCGAAAAAAAGGTCAACTTAAAAAATGAAACACGTACGCAATTTCAATTGAATATCTAGCTCGCGTCATGATAGTTTCACTCATTTGAAGGACAGAAGGGAAATTTGAGGGCTTATTTTTGCATTTTAGGCACAACCTTAATCAGAAACAACAGACAATGAAGGAAATGAAAGTATAAGGGACGTTAATTGTAGTAATTATGATATAAATGTATTTTGTTAGATTAGATTAGGATCGGCTAGCATAGGCGTGGCCCTGCGCCAGGAGCGATGACATCCTTAATAAATTAATTGGTATTAGCACTTCCAACAAGTAATTTTAGTTGGCAAAGGTACTGATAGCTAATGTTGGCGGAAGATTGCTAAAATGATTGCTGATGGTGGCCAGCGTCGCTGAATCATGGCTAGTCAGAGCTCGTGTTGGCTAAGTGGTGGCAAATATTGGTTAGTGTTTATTAACGTTGAGCTCTGCACTGTTATAACAGATTGTCTTCATTAACTCTATGTCTAATGAGCGAACTGTCCAGGGCCAAGTTAGGATTTTTGTGAATTTGTATGTGCATAATATAAGTCATTGAAGGGACGAGAGAGTCAACCAGCTTTACGATATCTTGAAATATTCGCAATGTGCGGTACGTCTGGCGCGGAACTCCGATTGAAAGATGATTTAAATGAAATAATATGGCCAAGACACATTACAGACCTACAGGATACACAGACGATATTATTTCTTATGTATGGCATACCGAAGGCCTTTGAAGGACCGAGCAGGGCCAGTAAAAATTTTTCGGCGGGGTAAGCAAAAACTAAAACACTAAGGTAACAGCTTAGACATGTAACTCAATGTGAGCGTTTAGTGCAACTTTTATCTTCTTCCATTCTGTCATTGGTCAAGAAAAGAAAGTGGCTAAAGCTAACGGCTCTGCTGCAGCACGACGGTCAGGAAAAAGATTTGGCACGTCGCGTCACTCCAATAGGTGGATAGCAAAACCGTGGCTCTCGCAAGGTACTGTGGGCTACGGCGCCCGTCTGCATCGACTTCCGGTTCGAGACGCCATGCCGCCGAACAGGCACTGTGGCTAGTGCCGTCACTTTCTCTGTGTTCCATCTAGAAGTCTCGGTCCCATTTTCTCACAAATTACTGCATAATACTTTGGAGTGTTGTGCAGCTTAATTGAATAACAAATGCAATCACTACGGGATCGTTAAAAAGGTGCGAACGGTCATTTATTCATTCGAGTGGCATGCATCCCCGGACACATGCATGTTGTTTCGCAGCAAAGGGTGTTTTAGCATATGTTTTGTGACCTGTAAAAGATTGTTGCACAGAACAATATCAATAAACATCTGCTCAATCTGTTTTCATTTGGCTGAGCTCGTAAAATTATCCATTTACTTTTATGTTGCAAGGATACCGTTGTGGGTTCGATATACAGTGAAACCTCGGTGATACGATCACAGCTCATACGAATTTCGGGGTGATAGGAATGTTTCGTTGGTCCCGGCCAAGGCCCATTGGCCTCAATGTAATGGAGCACGGTTGTTGCGAAACGATTTTCACCCAGCGACGTTTGATACGAACGTTCTCTACCATCCAAGTTCGAAGAGATGCTGTCCGCGCTGTCGCGGAAGACGCACCAAGCACGTGCGAACGCGGGAACGCGAATGTGGGCATGCACGCCGCACCGCGAAATCGTCAGAATCACGGGGTAAGAAAAACACTTTTTTGACGGTCAGAATAAACCTTCAGAGACGCGTCACGGCCTCCGAGTGTCACAGGTCACGACGCACCTGGTTCATTAATTAAATGCGCGCGTACGGGTAGTATATTTACGAGTGCTGAAGTGCAGGTATGATTGCCGACATCTGAAAACTTATCTGACAATCATTCATGATTCTTCCTGACGTTGCCGCAGCCCTGACAAACAATAAATGAAAATGTACGCCAGTTTTCTTTTGTCGCATGCTAATTTTTCATGCTTTCTGGTGATACGAATTTCGGATGATACGAATATTTTTAGTGGTCCCGTGATATTCGTATCACCGAGGTTTCACTGTAATTGTAATGTAGATGCGCTGAGCGAAATGCACAAACAAGTAACATAACGAGAGGACAGGACTAGTGGTACAATGAATGACAATCGTGAAATGTTTCTTACTCTAAAAGTGAACGATTGAGTTTCGCAGATTTCTGGCTTTGCTTTTGGGCCTATGAATCTTCCTTTACATAAGATGTCGTTCCCTCGCGCGTTCGAACATGTGTGTGAATTCACGCGAAATGCTGCGCACTCAACATACATTTTTCTTTCTACTAAAAGGTATTGGCACTTCCCGCTTGCAAGTCTCTGAATTACTAGAGAAACCGTACCATGCAACTCGTTGCTTTAAAAGCGACTTCGGTAGTTTTAAGTCGTACGATATCAGTAACTGAGCGGCCGTTTTCTTACATGAGCAGTTTTTATAACTTTGTCAAAAAATAGGCAATGCAGTATATGCAATGCAAGTATACTGTATCGGCGTACTTGATCGGGCAGAGTACGTGTGCTTTTGTCTGAAGTACACGTTTGCTCATATGTGTGAGCGATTCTGAGGTAGGCGCCATTTGTGCTCGAAAATACTAAACCAAGCTATTTCTTCAAACTATTACTGCGTGTTTTAAAGCATGACCGTGTATCTACACTCGCATGCGGCGCTCGAGACTCACATCCCACCATTCCCCATGTTTGCCCATTTCTACTTATCGCTTTGTTTTATAAACTGCGGAATACCTTGTATCCATTCGCAAAAGAATTCAAGAACACAATCACTCGACAACTGGTAACAAACGCGTCGCAGAATTGCACGTGTTTCCTCTACGATTACACTTAACAGCAGGCACCTTGAAGCAGGGCAGAGCGAAGCCTCAAACCGGAAGTACTGCAGCAGACGACGCGCCGTTTTGCTATCCACCTATTACTAACTTTACCATACTTACTGGGGCCGACAAGAAGATTATATATATATATATATATATATATATATATATATATATATATATATATATATATATATATATATATATATATATATATATATATATATATATATATATATCTTCTTGTCGTCCGCTACAATGGTGATATATATATATATATATATATATATATATATATATATATATATATATATATATATATATATATATATATTGTCAAGTGGGAATGTGAAGACGAGAAAGACGTTTCCTGTTCTGCTGACTCGATCAGCTTGAAGAGGAACGGTCTCTTAAATTCCTAGGCACCCGACTTGTATTCCGATATGTTGTTACATCAGGAAGTAACTTGAACAAACCGAGCAAGAAATTATAACACAAAGTCCACCTTTGGGAACGTGAGAAGGATGGTGAATAAAAATTTAGCGCCGCAATTCTATGCCCATATGATAGGCCGGGTGCTATAGGTGACAATTACAACATCGTTTTAGGCCGACTTGTGCGTAATTGATTACTCGTAATCCGTTACATATTACTGCAGTTTTGTAACGCCTCATTAACTTCCTTCAAAGAGTAACGATCCTTTTAATACATATGCTTTTTTTTTTCTGTAGTCCATTACAAGATTACAAATGCGTTACGAAAAATTCACCCACGGACGACTTCCTCAGCTTTTCGCTGCACGTAGAGCCTTTTTCAAGCGCCAACGGCGACAGAGCACGTCGTTTCTTGTACGACTAGGATCCAGGCATCGAATCGCTGCGCAATCAAGAACTGGTGCAAAAAGTGTCCGTACCGCAGAGCACAGCACTTCTCTTTTGTGCGTTTCTGGAGAGGCTCTTCACCATTGTAGCGGACGTTTCACGAGGAAACGCGGAAAACTAACCGACACAAAGTTCGAGAGACAACTGGTCTTGAAAGTGAACAAGATGTAGAGGGAACCGACTGACCGACCGACCGACCGACCAACCGACCGACCGACTGACCGACCAAAACAAGCAAGCAAGCAAGCAAGCAAGCAAGCAAGCAAGCAAGCAAGCAAGCAAGCAAGCAAGCAAGCAAGCAAGCAAACAAACAAGCAAACCAGCAAGCAAGCAAGCAAGCAAGCAAGCAAACAAACAAACATGAAATGTTTAACTTCGGACTAACTATTCAAATATAGCGTGCAATAAATAGAGATTCGCCGATTAATCGAGCCGAAAAAATGGGTGCCTGCCTCAAATTATTCTGTCACCTTTGAAAACGTGGCATAAAATTTGATTCCAGGATCTAACCATTTAAGGGATATCACGTTATATATGTATAAATGTGCTACCGCATTAAAAAAAAATGTAAGGCAGCTTTGCACTAGTGGTGCCAAGCCTGAAGGGAGTGCGGAGCTGGGCAACCTTCTTTGTTTCTCTGTATTTTTTTCTTTCTTTCTCTCTTGATGTGTTTCTATGACATTCTCGCTCTTCCTATCTGCCTTTTTCTTTCTCGCCTTTTTTTTCTTTCTATATTCCCACTTCCTCTTTCTCGCTATCTCCTTCTCTGTCTCTTCCTTTGATTCTATCTCTTTCTCTCTTTATCTTTCTGTGTTTATATTTCTGACCTTTTATCCTTTCTTTCTCTCTATTTATGTCTTTATCTTTCTGTCTATGCTATGCTTTACTCTCTCCCCTCCTTCTTTCCTTTATCCTCATCCTCACTTCCATTTTCTTACCTTTCCTATAAGTTACAATACAAGACCATGCTATGCTCTGCTCGCGTGCCTGGATAGCGGAGTGGTTACAAGGCTGGCCTTTGGATTGCGAGTAGGCGGGTTGGAATGCCGCCAAGAATTTCTCTTTTTCTCGTTTCTTCTATCTCTTTCTTTTTATCTCTTTCGTTTTCTCGTTCTATTTCTCTCTCTGGACTCGTTTTCAGCCATCAGTCAAAATTCAGCCGAAATACAGCCTGCAACCTGTAAACTACTAAAAATAAACACTGAATATTTGAATAGCCACACGTTATTAGTTCAAATTATAAGTTTTCTTCAGTTCCTGTATTTTTGTTCACCGTCATTTTAATGAAAAAAAAAACCATGTGTTAAAGTCGGCTTCTTCGTACTAGGGCAATTAGTGCGGCAGAGCACTCTTTACAGCGACATTAGTAGGATCCGATTTACACTATTTAAAGATGGCTTCTTCGCACCAACGCTACTAGTGGGGTAGAGCAAACCACACAGCAAGATTTGTAAACATTCATATTAGTTAAAATTGGCTTCATCGCACTAACACCACCAGTGCGGCAGAACGCGCCCTACGGCAAGATTTGCAAGGATTTGCAAGGATTCTGGGTCGGATCACCACCGCTGATCTCGTTCTCGCGGTGCAGCACATCGAGCCTCGCGATAGAGAGCATCTTCTTCAGGTGTGCGGTTCTTCCTCGGACGACCCATGGCTATATACTGTCTGGGCACGAAGAGGCGCTGCTCTTCTATAACGATCTCGAGAACATGCACATGCACAGTAGGTCTATTTGTTAGCTATTTAATGACGTAAACGGTTGTTAGGCAGCTCTTTTGTTTAAACTTGGCGCGGTTATGCTTAGTCATTTCGGTAGCTTCGACGCGGCGCCTCCCAGCGTTTGCTATGGTACATGTGTGTTTTGGCATGACGTTACATCAACTGTCGCGGTACCTGGGCGAGGTGAGGCCAGTTGGAGCGCCGCTGTGGGGTCGGTGGTTGCAAGGCAACGCGCGGCGACGTTTCTTGTGGGGAACAGCCGTATTTATGCAGTGCTTAACAGCTTCGCTGCTAAAATGGCTTCTTCATACTAAAGCTACCAATGCGGCAAGAGAACGCTTTACAGCAGCACTTGCAAGGATCCATAATGGCAATGAAGGGCGTCTTTGCACTAACACCACCGGTGCGGCAGAATTCGCTTTACAGAAAGTTATTTAAGTATCCTAGCTAAAAATGATTTCTTTGCAATAACACTACGTGTGCGGTAGAGCACGCTATTACAGAAAGCTTTGTAAAGATTCACAATGGCTAAAATTGGCTTCTGCGCTCGCACCCCACCAGTGCGGCGGAAAGCGCTCTACAGAAACATTTGCAAGGACACTGGATAAAAATGGCTTCTTCATACAGAAGCCGTCGGTGCTTCAGAGAACGCTTTACAGCAAGATTTGCACGGATATATAACGGTTATGAAGGGTGTCTTTACCTAACACTACTAGCGCAGCGGAACTCGTTTTACAGATAGTTCTTTCAGTACCCATACTAGCTAAGAATGACTTCTTTGCAATCACACTACGCGTGCGGCGGAGCACGCTTTACAGAAAGATTTGTAAAGAGGTTGTAGAAATGGCTTCTTCGGCCTAACACTGAAAGTGCTGCAGAACCGCTTTACAGAAAGATTTGTAAAGAGGTTGTAGAAATGGCTTCTTCGGCCTAACACTGAAAGTGCTGCAGAACCGCTTTACAGAAATATTTGTAAAGAGATTGTAGAAATGGCTTCTTCGGCCTAACACTGAAAGTGCTGCAGAACCGCTTTACAGAAAGATTTGTAAAGAGATTGCAGAAATGGCTTCTTCGGCCTAACACTGAAAGTGCTGCAGAACCGCTTTACTTCAACATTTGTAAGGATCCACACTGGTTATTGCAAATGATTATAGTTATGTTTTTTTCCTTGTTCGTTTTCCCCTTGATGCGGATTGAAGTCCCGTCAAGGAGATGATCGACGTCGATGAAGCAGGAGGCAGGTTGGAGGTAATAAAAACTTGAAGGTATATTGCAGCGAAATATTTACAGCCTTATGTACATCTTGCCGAAGCACACTGATGATAACATAGACATCAACATCGTCTTACTCTTCTACTTAACTTTTCTTAAGTTAGAGCCTAGAACACTGTTACTACATACGAAGAACCGAGTCTCACTGTTCGACCACCGAGTGGTTACGGCCCAGACGAAAGTTGCATCGTACGGAGTCTTACTGATCGATCAGTTAAGTGATTACAGCCTAGACTGAAGGGAAACGAATTCCGTCCAGTCTTAAGTACCTTGCGGTAAACAAAGAAAAGGGGAGGTGGCCACTGGTGGTCCGCCTCGACATTCCCTTATCCAATCCGTTTATCCTCAGATTAAGCCACTCCCTACTGGGCTGTCCCTAATCTCGACAGCAGTGTCTTTACAGTGCAGACAGGCGTTTTGGCACTCTTTCCCATCATGGCCCTCCCTCTCCTTCCCATGTTCTCAGGGATTCTCACGGTCGAAATACATCGGTATCTTAGCCCTGGTGCATTCACGCCATTTTCCCACACTCATCGAGCTGAACCCGCGGGGCCAGTCGTTAAACGGTTCCGGGAAAGAAAAGGCGTTTGCGTGACCCTGCCTCCCACGCATTCGACCTTGCATTGTTGCGAAAGCACATGTCGGTCGTTGTTGGGGTCACGCATACTGTCGCCTCGAGCGACGGCATAGAGCAGGGAATGTCCTCCTGATTTTCCCACACATTCGGGCCGCCGACCTCCGAGAACGGTCGCTTGACTGCAACCCATGCTGGCCATCGGGGTAGACAAGCTGCTCAAAGGAAGCCGTTTGCTTTCTCTTGATAATTGCACAGCCAAAGACCAGGCAGGGGGAGAGCCGAGAAAGAAGCTTTGTACGACGTACCGTGCCGCGCCGTCCCGTCCCGTCCTCACGATCGACTTATGAGCGGCGAAACCTAACAACTATTTTGCAAAAGCGCTACCACTGCGCAAAAACACGAATTACAGCAAGATTTGTAAGGGCACTGGTAAATATTGTCTCCTCTCACTAAAATTATCAGTGCCACAGAGCGTACTTTACAACAAGCCTTGTAACAGGGAGAGAGAACGATAAACGTTTGATTACGGAGGAGGAGGAGGAGGAAGGGAAAGGTAATGGAAGAGAAAGGACATGGAGGCTAGCCAGTTCTCATACCGGCTGGCTACCCTGTGCAGGGGAAGGGGGTAAGGGGAATAAAATGTGATACGAATGAGATGTTACAAAAAAAAGGAGGAAAACAAGAGAGAAAAAAAAGAGAGGGATAGTATACTAATACGATAAACGACACTGCTTAAAAATTGTCTCTAACACCAGTTGGCCACAAAAAACAACGCTGTCAAAGCCTTGTGTGCCGAGGACAACCTCGGCCAGCGTCCTAAGATCCTTTCCTCCGACAATGGGTGATTGTCAAGTATATCTAACACTTCTGAAAGTTCTTGTCTTGGCGCATTGAAGCGAAGGCACTCACAGAGAAGATGGGCGATTGTCTCCTAGCAGCTACAGTTATCACATCTCGGGCTGCTGGCCATTCCGATTCGAAATGAGTAAGCATTTGGGAAGGCAACCCCAAGCAACAGGTGGCACAGGAGTGTTTCCTTAACTGTAGTTATTCCCTGCGAAAGGCGGAGCTGAAATTCCGGGTCCAAGTTGCGAAGCCGAGCGTTGGTTATTTCCGTGGAGTTCCACCATGCGAGTGTCGCGTGCGAGTTACCACTGTGCGAGTGTCACGTGTTCACGTGCGAGTGAACGAAGTCTTGTTGCTGTCTCCGTTCTGGATAACGGCATAGCTGCACAATGGAAAGCATCATGAGCAGATGGAGCGGCTTCATTTGCACGGCCATTTTCGTATATAGATACCGCAATGGCCCGATATCCCCATGACACGCTATGTTGTGCCTTTTCTCTATAGCGCCGCCAAGGCTGCCCTCCAGACCATTATGTCGCCCTATCGTCATTGACCAAATAAATAATTAGTCGCTGGCATTACACTGCTTCATCAACGTTTGATTAAAATAATGAGAAACTCAAAGGAACTTCCAAGACCCTGAGTGTGGGACCGCACGCTAAGGGCCCATCACCCGTATGAGCCAGGACCGCATAAGCCGCGCCCGCGCTGGGAGCTATCGCTTCCAGATCGAGCTGGTCCCAGGAGTTTGTGCTCGGCAGCGCTTCTTGCCACACTTGTGTCGTTTGTAAGGGCACTGATTAAAGAACGATGAACACTAATGTGATAGCGATACCCTTGTATCAGCATTTGTAGAGAGAGTTCAGGTGAATTTTGTATTTCTGGTGATGTAATGGCCAGCATAAAACGTGTGTCCAACGCAACCCTACGCTTTACTGCGCGTGCGACGCTTGTGCGAAGTAAGACATGCGAGTATGACTAGAAAGGAATGACCACGCGATGTGCAAGGGATGTTGGGGTGACCGAGCGAGAGGGCAGTGAGGAAGCGAGAGGGAGGTGAGCTGGCGGCATCGTAATAAAGCTCATCTTTGAGGCCGGCAAGCGTCAGCTTTTCGTCCAATCTAGCGGTGCAGTTTGTGTGAGTGATATTTTAAGTGGAAGGCACATCTTATCTGGCAGGTAGGTGATTCTTTAGTTAAAAGGGTGGGTGAACTGAGTTGGCAATGGTTTGAGCAGCGGAACGGAAAACGAAGGTCCTACCTTTGACCTTCGTTTTCAGTTGCGCAGCTCAAAGGAGTGTTAGCTATGAATCAACTAGCTCAGTTGAATACCATTTTGAATGGAGTTGGTTGGTGTGTTAATGTAAGATGCCGTCCCGCACTACTAGTTATTATGTTTCAAAGATGTGGTGAAGTGAATGAGGGCACGCAGCATTCGTTACCTTCCCTTTGAGGCCTTGATTAGGCAAGCATCTTGAGGGGTAGTCTGCGCGGTCATGTAGTGAAAGTTCTTCATGTTTGTGTGCCGCATAGCTTGTTGAATTTAGCGATTAAGAGAATGTTTGGTGTAATTTAAATCTCAGAAAAAATATAAATCTTACTCAATTTTTTGTGTAATACATTGCCATCACTCGCAATACTTTGTCTTGTGCATACAGCTTCGCTTTTTCTTTTACTTAATGGAAGGGCGCTGAACACAGTTGCTGAAATGGTGAGTTAATTTTGAGATGATAAATATCTACTTTGCGTCCTTGAATGGTAGCGAGCTGCCTCTTAGGGACGCGCAAAGCGAAGCCTTCGCTGTGTTTCTACTACGCATGTTTGCACATTTGAATTATTCTAATGCTATTAAGAGGCGACCAATCTGAGTAAGTTTCGGGACATTTTGTTAAGAAGCAAAATTCTGGCAACTCTAGAAGCTGAACATGAACCGGGCGGTGGTGGCTAAACTGCAATGGCATTGCGCTGTTCAGGTTGAGGTAGCCGGTAAGATATCGGTGGCAAAATCAGCATTTATATTTATCCGAAGTTAGAAAATTCTCCTGTACCCATATTCAGAATAATATTCCATCACACGAAGGCTTCTGTACTATATTTGTCCTCCTGTACCCATAAAGCACTAAGGTTAAAAAAAAATAGGAGCATTTTGTTACGGCGTGCCTTGTAACCTGACCTTAGCCGTTACCAGTAAAACATCTTACTTTCCCTGACACTGAGTTTTCATTTCGAACCGTACGTCTTCTGCCATACAAAATACTTCTACAATGTAAACAAAACTAGATAAGCATTCTTTGTGGGACTGGGGTTTGAGCACGTGTCTCCCCGGTCCGAAAGCGATTGCCTTGACTACCAGGTCACGCGTCCATGCATGCCAAATGTGAACTTAACAGAAGCATACGAGCGCATTCGACCGAGGACGCAAACACAAATTGGGAAGCAGTACGCCTGCTATGGGCGCTTCATTGAAATATTTCGTGTTGGCGGACTAAAAGCGATCTGCTGGACAGCGCGTAAGGTCGATACGAGGAGCTGCACATTTCACTGAAATTCCTACTTCGAGAAAATTGAATTCCTATCCCGCGTTTCCATGACCGCGGCAAGGTACTTTCGTTGTGCCGTTCTAGAGGCTGACGAATGCTGGAAAGAACACGAAAGACGCCATGCCGATTCGGCCTGAAAACAGCGTAGCGTTCCGGGGAGGGCTGCTACCTATAATAAAACTGAACGCTTACGTTAGGAGGGAGCATTGCGGAATGAGAAAGAAAGAAGAAGGAGGAAGGAAAGAAAGAAAGAAAGAAAGAAAGAAAGAAAGAAAGAAAGAAAGAAAGAAAGAAAGAAAGAAAGAAAGAAAGAAAGAAAGAAAGAAAGAAAGAAAGAAAGAAAGAAAGAAAGAAAGAGAAGCAGTACGTCAGGCACCGCCACGACAAACATCGCTTGCCCCCATTTCTGCAATAGAGGAAGGGTTCCTGGTTTTTTAGGCAGTTCCTGGTGTATAAAAGGGACACTAAAGAGAAATGATAAATCAGTTTACATTGATAAATTGTAGTCTGAGAACTCTAATGTCGTTAATCTAGCCATCATAGGTTTATAAATATAGGAGGAAATGAAGGTCAAAGTTTCATTTTTAAATTTCGCGCCGAAATCTCCACGCGTAACGCCACGCATTTCAAAGTGGACTTATCGTATTCTGGCGCCATAGGCCCAACGAAATTTCTTCAAGCTTAATATGTTAAGTCTATGGCGCCCTCAGAGGACAATGGACGTCATTGTTACCGATTAGGAACTACGTAGGCCTTAGAAGGCGCCGTCAAAATATGTGACGTCAGGGCGATTCGTGCGGAAACTTCAAGGTGGCGTCGCCACCCACATTTTCTTTTTGCGCGTTCTTTCGGTTACTAAGCGTCATCTCGTAGCAAGTGTGGTGTTTTTGGTATTGTGAAAAAGTCGTTTACTAATACGAGAAAAATTGTTTTGCTCTTTAGTGTCCCTTTAGTAGGCACAAAAATAAAAAAAGACAGGTCTTTCTGACTCAATTTGGTGAAGCGACATATTAACTAGTCTAACAAACAACCTTACCCCACCGCGTTTGATTAAGGACATTCATCGCTTTAATACTTATCTATGGGGAGGTAGGTAGAAAACAATTCCCTGAATATATAATGCCTGCGCATAAGGAAGCAGCGAGTTTGCTTCCACCTAAAAAAGAAGCCGTCGATCCTCTTCCTTAGGGTATGCCGTACACAATGCGACAGTGGCACTTTGTCTCCTATTCCGCAATTGTGTCACTCAAGCGGGATCGCTGAAAATGTCCCAAATTTTGCGTAAGTGTAGTCGTTGACGGACGTCATTCTCCTATAGGAACTCCTTGACGTCATCAGCAAGACGACGACAAAGTAACCTTGAGGAACGAAGTAAGACAGATGAAAGCCTGATTTTGCGCAGTTTGGAAGAACAGCCATTGCATGCATAGGATCGCAACAGCTCCAATACACGCCCACAAAGGAGACATCGATTGAACACCACTTCTCCTTCATGACGTCGAGGAAGACAGCAAACACTGATCGAAAGTGCAGCTCGACAAGTGAGCGACAATGAGAGAGAGAGGGGCGGATGCTTTCACGGATCTAGGAGGCGGAAAGTACATTCTGAGGTGTCGGAGATGCAACCCTTGAAAGCATCTGAGGCAATGACAGAGTGTGCTTTGCCATCCAGGCGCTCTTGAGTGCAGCGCTTAGAGATCACAATGAGCGAGAGTGGTCGGGTGCCGCAGCATTGCGTCACGTGCAGGGCATTGGTTGCTGTTGCTTGTGCTTTACAAGTACACTTCTTTTTTAGGGGTGGTCGTGGTTTGCTTTAGCGCCGGGATGATAAAAATGCTTTTAGTCAAGATATATCTGCAGTTGACTTTTTTTTATTTGTCGCTGCTGACACTGTCAGCAAAGGGCCATGAAAGGATCTTTATATTTTAACAAGACAAAAAGAAGCCTGCGGAAGTTATTCAGCCCTAATTTGTACTCAGTATGAATGCGTAAGGTTCTCTTCGTATACGGGCTCTGTGTATTTTTCAGTTTTCTGTGTAACTCTTTATTCAACCTCCTCTGCAAATGCAAGAGTATTGGAGCTTTAAGGAAAACTGGTGAGTGCCAAGACACAGAGGCCAGACAGGAAGTCAGAAATAAAGGTGCTGGCTGCAGAGGAGTGACGAAATCGGTGACGAAAGCAGCTGAAGGTGGAAGAAAGTAAAAAAAAAACGGTACCAACTAATAAATTGAGCAAGAAGCATTTAAATTCAAAACTTGAAATGAAGGCATTTCTATAAGCACAAAAATTGCTTCCCGTATAACTGATTCGAGTACTCCGTTTTAAACGGTAACAAAGGAAAATAAAACAAAGCACAGGTGATGGTAAAGTGGCGGAACATCTGGCACACAGCCATGTGTATTGCTCATCGAAGAGCGCTTTCAGTTTTCCTCCACAGTGCCCTTAGAATCTTTGTTATCTAAACGTGACCTGAAAGACCGACTCTCTCTTTAGATCTTTGCCGCCTGGATCAAACCGTAGTTATTGAACATCCTCCAAAGAGCTCACTTTGTAGCTGCAAGACCACACAATCAATGGCCTGATGAAATTACAGAATGTGCAATTGCAATAACGTGCGATATGTGACTTTAGCAAAAGCGCCAGAAAGCACGAAAGAATACCCTTATTTGTAAAAAAAAAAAACGACCGGAAGTGGAAGATGAAAGCTTGCGATGAAAAAATACGTAAACAGGGGGTGGGTGTTCAAGTCGACGTTTCGTCAAGTGGACTTGTCTTCTTCAAGGCTGGAAGTTGCAGCCTTGAAGAAGACAAGTCCATTCGTCAAAACGTCGGCTAGAGCACCCACCCCCTGTGTACGGATTTTTTCATTGCCCATATTTAAGTGCCTCTGCATTTATATGCATGAGGAAAAGGGTACCACTGCTGCCATATCTACAGCTCGCATCAAACAGCCGACGTTACACAGGCGCAGAGCCGCAGTCGGCAGTCTGGAAGCGGGAGCTGAGCGGAAATACAGGCCCACGCAGCTTAGGTGCCGGAAATCCCCGTAATCTCTTCGGCGCCGTCGCCTCTCGCAGTGGCAAATGCTGTCAGCGCCGGCGGGGCTCGCTAATTCGCCATCGTGGTGACAAGTTTCTGATGGCTATGCCACAGTACAAGAACCCAATATGTAATGTGCGTTGCCTCTGATCCGACGCCGCGAATTGCCAATAGGAACGTCCTGTATACTTCTTTCTTGTGGAAAGAACTAGCTTTCAGCTCCAAGTTTCTGATCATAGCGAGCACTGCGATGCTGTTATAAATTTATTACATATATTTGAACTCACAGCGTATTTTATAAGCTTTGCAGCACCCAAAAAAATTGGTTGAAGGACACGAAAGACATGACACACGAAAATAAACATAAGGTCATCCGAAAAACGTAAGGCGACATGACCAAAAAAGAAAACAAAAGAAAAAGCACGATGCGATATAGAACGGTGACACAACATAGAATTTTTGATGTCAAGCATGAGAAACAGAAATGTTAACCAGAATTTATACATAAATAAGGTCACCACTCCACATATTCAGAGTTCTGATGTGATATGACATGAAAACAGACACTGGCTGTTATAATCAGCTAAAAATATAGCGTCGCTTGGCCCCCAAGGAGTGTCAGCGAATGCTGCTTATAATATTGCCACGTCTCTTCAGAGGTCCAGGCGGGGTTCACTGGTCGTAAGCCAGCAGGCTCGTGCCAAACATGTCGACTGGGTATCTCACTGAAGCGGCATAGCGCGCACACTTATTTATCCTCTCCAGCACAGTATGGACTTCAGCGCACAGCAACATGAATTAACCCTCGATGAAACTGACGTCTATGCTGTAACGTGAGCGCCTACATTACGTCGGACCATAAGGTATGTCCCTTCGAAGTTACTGTGTGGTTGAATTCCCTGGAAGCCCACGGTATGCAAACAACTGCTGAATTTATACAAAGACCTCGATGCACCTCGTAACGCCTAGCTCAAACCCAAAAAATGAGGCACAGGCAGCCCCTCGCGGACAGCTTTGCCTCAGGTCGACCTCGAATATGCATGATATTTGGGGGAATTTTTTTAACGCTTCTTCTTTTTGATTTTCATTTTCAAATATCAATCATGGTATATTTTTCTGAAGGCTATTTGTCCGATATAGTCAATAAATACTTTTTGCTGGCAAGTTGGTTCATGTCAGCTTTGTAAATGCACTGCGCGACACAATCACATTAAAAAAAAAGTGCAGAAAAGAAAGAACAACACGAAAGGGAACAGCGTAGTTTACCATCAGCCAATGAGATTCGCTGATGAGATAGAATGATCAGATATAATTTGATTACTTAATGAATGTCCACTTTAAAGTGCGTTCTCTTCAAAAATTGATATATTTTCTGAGTTAGTGACCTTCGCCAATCTACTTGCATTTCAAGGTTCGTATTACGTAAATTTCATTTCGACCTTCGTGCTTACCGCAGTTTCGTAACCTATTCTCTAACAGAGCAATCGATCAGCACGGTATTAACGAATAAATGTAGCGTTGCGCATATGAGGAAGTGAAGCGGAAAGAGAGTCAAGCAAGCAATAAGAAAGCAGGTTTGCATATATTCGATATTCAGATGCCCAGTCCGTCAGAAAAAGCCAAGGCAAGCTTGTCATTTTCGGCAACCACCTTCAGGCGCTTTACGTTATCTCACTATATCGTGAATGATCCAATAACATACAAAGCTACACCCTCTAGAAATACGCGCGAATTATTGTGCAATCGCACGATGAAAAAAAAAGTAGCATAAGAAAGGGCAAAGTAAAGATAAATACATAGGCTGGAGCTTGTTCGGCTCAATTATATCGCTAATCAGATGGGCCCTTCCTGCCGAGAACTTATTAGGAGGTCAGCGAGTAAACCTAATTTATTCTCGCCGACTGGAGGGCATACTCTGACCAGGGTGGGCTCGTTAATATCAATAAGGAAGCGGCAGGAATGAAAATGGTATCGGAACAAGAGCTGCTTGTATCCGCCCTCCCCGTGTAGCTCTGTAAAAACTCTCCAGCGCTCCGGCGGATTAATGCACCCAAGCTAATTAAAGAGGGCCCTGCCACCCCGGTGTGCCGTTTCTGTCGAACGTTGCAGGGCTACTCGACTTTCTTCCTCCCGCTGATTACTGTGCTACAGTGCGGGGGGTTTCACCGAAGCTGCTTCGATCAGTAGAGCTATACACTGCATACCGTTGAATATCGGTATTTGGAGGGCTTCCCGTTTGCTCCACTGTTCCAGCTAAATAAGCAAAGAATAGCAGGAACGATCTTGGCATGATCGTTCACCTGTCAAAACGTCTAAAATAGCCTATAATGCTGTCTTATGGGAAGAAAGAGCCTAAGAGGTGATCAATGAAATCACTAGCAAATTTGGCCATCACACTGAAAATACACAGGCACGAAAGATGGCAGAACATGCTCTACAGGATGCTATACAAAATGGCCCTACGCACAGGCGTGTGCAGGGTTCCCCCACCCCCCGGGGGCGAATGGCGCCGCCTACCTATTAAGTCAATGCATGGGACAGACATTGCACCCCCCCCCCTCCCTTTTGGGGTGACCAGTGTTGGCTGTCGCCGCGCTGGACTACGGCTCTATGTATATGAAATGAAATTGTGTTACCATTTTGTCGTCCCCGTCTTTCAAGTGGTATAGCATTTACTGCAAAGAACCAATCATCCCGAAAATATGTTCTCCGGAATGAAATCACAAAGTAAAACATGGCGATGAATGAGCGCAATGGAAGTATAACGCCAAGGCACTATACATAAAACTGAAGTTAGACAGTAGTGGGGAAACAGAGGATAACTACATGAATTTAAAATACGACTGTTTTCTCTGAGTCTGCTTTAATGACTGTATTGTCTTCTAGATGTTTTATTGTAACTGATTACTTCAAACATGTGCTCACGGTACGCTATCAGTATACATGCATAAGAGGTGTGTATTAGTACTTCGACGAATGCAGCACGACTTAGTCGAAGATAGGATACACAGATAAACAAAGACGAGCGCCGACTTAGAAGTGAGTTTATTTGCACTTCAGCCTGTATGTACCAACTTCGTCCAACTATGCACCAGCTCACCCAAGTAAAGGTATTATTGGTCTATTAGTAGTTCGCAAATATCAAATTTTCAACTTCGAAGTAGAAATCAAATTTATTTACGCAATGTAGGCGTTCTAAATGTCCGCATTATAGACGCGCGAGTGCAAAACAGGCGAGTCGGTACAATAAAACTGCCAATGCATCAGGTGCAAATAGTTGAGTGCCGAGAACGCAAAGCTTCCTAGTAGCACGACCCTCGAGTGACACTCTTGCCCCTCCTCCAAGCACTTCCGGCCATGCCCTTACTTCCGGTTTTCCGAATATTCAGAGAAAGTCTTCCAAAAAATGGAAATCGATGGTTTTATTCAACTTAATAGTTACATTAGATGCATATATGACATCGGAGTATAACTTTACTCAAGGGCCTGTAACTGTGACAATAATTGATACAACTATTTAATTGAGTTTACTGAAAGACTCTAAGCAGCTGGGACACGTTGTGGCACCTGGTGGAGCAGATCTCAACCACGCACTGCTTTGTACGTGGCTTCTGAGACCCGCTTCGGCAGCGCCCGACACACAATAGTAATTCCAACATTAGTTGGAACTAACAAACAAGAAAGCCAAGGAGTATAGGGAATGTTAGTTGCAGTAAGTATGATGTAAATGTGAAGAAAGTAAAGTGGACGAAAAGATATCGTGCCGTCGGCGGGGACCAAACCTGCAATTTTCGAATAACGCATCCGATGCTCTAGCACTGAGCTACGGCGGCAGTCATCCTCCCGTTCACGTTATGGGGTATATATGTGCATACAAACCTAGCAGTGTTAGTCGGCGCCGCTAGTAGCCATGACGGCGATTGTGGAAGGGCGCAAGAACGCTGATGTGCGAGTGCCGATAGCAGACACCTAAGACAAGATTTTGCGCCATGAAATTGTGCGAAAAAAAATCCCAACGCCTTTCAATACGCTAAAATAAAAATAGCCGTCCCCCAAAACCTGTTGTCATAAAATTTTACGGGAACGAATGTCAAGTAACAGTTATTGCTTGTTCGACCTTCTTACCGTAGAGGAGCCGAACATCGTCGCGCATGTTTGGCATTCGAGCTAGCATACATGCAGTCCTCA
Source organism: Rhipicephalus sanguineus (assembly GCF_013339695.2). Lineage (NCBI taxonomy): Eukaryota > Metazoa > Arthropoda > Arachnida > Ixodida > Ixodidae > Rhipicephalus > Rhipicephalus sanguineus. Next base: position 156,495,659 of record NC_051180.1, read on the forward strand.
AACCCTCAGACACCGCCAAGATATAAAAAAAGGAAATATTAAGCATCAAAAATATACACAACGAAAAAAAAACCGATACATTACGAGTGGCTGTAATGAAAAACAGGGAAAATACAAATAAAGCATACAACGAGAAAAGCAAACAGACAAAGCATAAAAAGGCTCGCGACGCCCAATGTACCATACCAGCAGCAGAGACCATTAAGGGACGCGGGATCCGAACGACATCGTCCAAGCGCAAATGCGCCGGAGAAGTTGGTGTTGTGAAGGCGTTGTCCCGGCGAAGAGAAAGGTGGAGAAGAGAATCGGAGCTTCCAGTGGATGAAGCAGTCAAGAAAATCTCTACCGCTAACTTGGCAGCTGGCATCGACCGTCTAACATCGTAAGGAGCTGGAATAGGACTATGCTGTGAGCTTTTTGTTTTTTATACACCTTCGCTGTCCTGGTAATGGTGCGGTAGCGAGAAGGACGACCTAACACAGGAAAACGTGGATGGCTAATTGTCTGGCGCGACAATACTGCCGCTATGAAGATGAAATAAAGTGATCATTACCAGGAGCCTCAGGAAAAGCTTACATGCTTTCTTGAGCAGAGGGATAGTAGGAACCAGGAGTTGTTTATTTTAAGCATGTGACTGTGAGAACGCTTTTAGCGGATTATTGCGCTTCAATCGAGCCTTCTATAAAGAAGAGAAGTGGAACTTGCATTGTGCTTTTCTACTACCTTCAGCTGAAAGACAGCAGGAAAGCCCAGATATCCACTTAGTTTTGATGAGAAGTTTCATTTCACATCTTCCCTGTCCTTTACAGAAGGCAGGTTCTTGACTCGCACAGTTTGGTACATCTTAAGAAATCAAAAATTTCACAGTGTCTGATAATGTTTTCCGGTTGGTTGCTTTCTTTATGCAGTTTAAGCCGCCCAAGCGACTCAGGCTATAAGAAACGCCGTAGCGGAGGATTCCGAATAATTTCGACGGGCTTCGACGGGGACATGAGTTTCGTTAACGTGAAATTACATCGCACAATACACCGGCCTCTAGCATTTCGTCTCCATCGAAATGCAACCACCGCGACCGCATTTCGAAGGCAATGGCTAAGAAAAAACGTTCACTCTCGCATAAAACCAGCGATGTGTCATTGATTCAGCGTTCCCATTTCTTCTTGACATAAAACGCTTCTGGAATTTAACGTTCTGTTTTATCGCTGCTCGTGGATAACACTTTACACTCTGTTAACCGTGGCTCACAGGCGACACGTGCAGCCTTCGACCAGGTTTGGCACTGATCAGGGAGCGCGCGTTGTGGAGTAAGCACTCATTACCGGGCAGCGTCCGATTAACGGACTGCGTAGTGCTATGGTGCAAATAATAAGCACTGCAAATCAGCACCTGGGACGAGTCGGTAAGAACAAGACTCTGACGCATTACCCGCATCATCGATATTGTCTAGACCCTGTACATGGCACAACAGCGGGCGAGCGAAGGCACATAGGGTTGAAGACCTCAAGAAAAGTGGCTTTTATGAATTCCAATTATAATGCCACCGCTCTCCTTTTTTTTTCTTCTCGCATTTGTTCCACATCCACATGCGTTTCGCTTTTCACCATTTCAAGTTTATTTCTCTTTTCAGCAAACATTACCACGGTGCAATGTTTTCTCTTTCTGGCTCACAGACTGCTTCAAAGCGATGAAACCTCAACAGGGTCGCAAACTGAGTGCAGGCATGTTGATTTAGCACTGCCTGGCTGAACGTGAGAGCCTGGTCAGGAAACAGAATGGAATTGTCAGAGTTTGGAAAAGAACGCACAGGAAAAGTGTATTGCCCCCTGTTACTCGAGCCTTCTGTTGGTTTTGGAGTACCAACACAACTTTCAAGAGGCCCGCTTGATTCATGTGTTGCCGACCACTGTTATCACGCCTTGCTTTTTATTTATCCTTATATATTGTGTTCCACCCTCTCTCAAGAAGGCCCGCTTGACTCATGTGTTGCCGCCCGGTGTTATCACGCATGGTTTTTTATTTATTCTTATATATTGAGTTCCATCCTATGATTGCATTCCGCAAGCAGCATCTACACTTGCACAGCCAGCAGCTTCTACACTTGCACAGCCAGTATGTTCTTTTTAAGCAGTTCCGGCATGCCTCTTGCGAAGCTTGCGTCTTCCAAAAAAAAAAAAAAAAAAAAAAAAAAAAAAAACCACTAGCCGCGTTTGAATTGCCTGGATTAATAAAAATATAAAAATGTCGTTCTCGTCTTCGGGAACATTTACGCAGGCACTATTTACTTGACTGAGCAGGTAAAGGAGTTCAAACACTACGTTCGCAGCACTCGGAAAAATAATTCAGGAAGTGTTAAGGAGGAAATAGGCTGCTCATAAAATTTAGTACTATTTACACTACAACATAGGTTGCAGAGACGTACATTCCCGCCGCCTCGCCCAAAATTACGCAACAAACAGTCTGTCGAATGGCGACAGTTACAAACCCCATTCTGCACGAGTCCATCAGTCATGAACATAATATACTCAGACTTATACTCGACAGAAAAGTGCAGACATTGCGACTATAAGCCACCCTGGAGCATATTCTATGGGGATGTCCAGGCATAATAAACACTAACCGTGATGCAATTTCAAACAGCGACAGCCTCCGCGTGCGCTGAGAGTCTGCGTGGCTCAGCTACGACCTGGAGCACCAACTCTGTGCCGTCCAGCGAGTCGAGGAAGCTGCCAAGGGCCAGCAACCCTTGGCCAAAGCCTAGGCGGGGTCCAGGCCCGTCCTACCAATTGGCAGGGCACCTAATAAATTTCTTTGATGAAGAGTCGAAAGAGACACATACAGTTGAGAATCGATTGATATTTGTAGTGTGAAGAAGAAGACGCGTCGCCGGTCAACGCTCGCCTCGTGTTGCTGGTCGCGAGAATCTTTCTGTACAGTGCTTTGTGCCGACTCGTTGTGTTTGTTCATAGCGTCACCACAGGAGCGCACCGCCAATGAACCTCTTCTCAATTGGTGGAGGGCAAATTTCCCTTGAGTAAAAAAAAAAGAAAAAAAAGCAGGCAATGTCACGAACAAGATGAATAAAAGTGAGGACAGTTAAGATACCCATAGTTCTATGACGTCGCCCTGCTTTCATCTGAATTTACAGCGTTGATGGGAACTCAGGCTTGCAAAAAAGGGGTCAAAAATGCGACAAAAGGAACGCAGATTGCGCAAGGGAGATAAAGGTTCAGTGAAATGCAGGGAGGTTCACCGCAAATTAAATATCCAGTTTGCTACCCAGTACTGGGAAAGAGGTAAGGGGAGATGGGAAGGTAAGAAAGAAAAGTAAGAGACCGGGCATAAAAAAGGAATGGAAAGGACAACAGCCCCACTCGAACACGGGAGTGCCATAGTCGTTCGAAGCTCGAATGTTCCGAAATTTCAGGAATGATTGGCCGCACAGCGGCTGGCCATCCAGGCGTGCTGTTGTTGAGATTGCGCAAGTAAGCTGACTGACACAGTAGGATTGCTGCAGTTCTCCGAGTAGTGTCGCATGCCACGCGGGACTGTAGCGGAAGGCAACGGATATTACGCTCACCGTGGTGTTGCTAATTCACATGCGTGACGTACCGGAAAGAAACGCAAGATCGGATCGCGAAACTCGCCACTCAGAACCATATATTCCCATAGAGTCTAGGCTTCCTCAACTTCGTCAAAAGCAATGACGAGCGCGCTTTGCACTCAGCCGCACATACGGAAGGCACAAATGAACATGGTCCTCATCTTGCGATGATATTCCTACAATTTCACTCTGTTCAGCGAAGATAACCCTAACAGCCTTCTGCCGTAGGACTGCGGCAGCACACGCAACACTTATACACTGGAGTCTCGACGTGCCGTCTACCACCTCTTAGCTTTTAACGCGATAACGTTAGAGAGCTCGTGTCCCTGAAATTCCGGTGTCGGCGTCGGTGACGGTATCGTTGATTGTGAGCGAAAAAATCGTCTGTGACTGAAACATCGAGAAAGATGCAAATAAAATAAACGATAAAAATCTTCGGTGCTATTGAGGATCGAACCCGGGAGGTTTGCGTGGCAAAGCAGGTGTCGTACCACAAAGCCACGGTGTTACTTGCAACTGCTTCGAAAAAAAAAAAAACACTACATAAATGCCATGTAGTGGAAGGAGTCTCCTTAACGCATTTAATGTTGCATGGCAGAAGCGCACAATTGCGCAAGGCGACGCTTAACTGCATCAACTCTTTAAGTGTGACTTTCGTGTGTGAAAAGCTTTGAAGTACACAGGCATGTGAAGGCCAACTTCACATCTTTCGCGCTCCCATCGGCTCTCGGACTTCTTGCCGTGTACTTTGCAAACTAAGCACAGCCTTGAGGGATTCTTCTTTTTGTAACGTCACTGTGCTTGGTCCGTGCTGAACGTTCCCTGGATGACTAAAGTGACAAGCTAATGGAAGCGAATCTTTTGGAAGCGAACATTCTTCTACTTCGATTGGATTTAATTTATAGATATTTAATTCTTAAAGTTTTCCAATGAGCTTGTAGCATGACTAGCGACCTCTTCGGAATGTACCTCTACAGTCGAGTATGCGCATGTGTAATAAATGCAAAATATAGTAAAAAACAACAAATAAATGCGTTAGAACAAAGCAAATATCTTGTTGGAGTGGCTTGTCACATTTCTGGAATCAAGATATTCTTGTTATTTTACACGATGTAAAGTGTGATTAGGGCAAATGGAAGTCTTAATTTTGTTGCAAAGGAGGAAGCTTCATGTGACGGATATTATCCCATTACCAAATTTATGTGGAATTATAAATTATAAATCATTGTTCGCAACTTTACCTCAGTGTTTGATTTATCTGAGATCACGTTATCGGAGTTGTACTTAAGAAATCAGTTAAAAAATCTCGGTGTACTCCGCTTGGGCGTTTCGACCTTCCAGCAGGAGACAACGCGTCGCACTTGCCACTCCACTGCAAAAGCTATGAAGGAGCTGACCGAACTCGACTGCACTGCTCACTGCACAACGAAGAAAATGGACAGAAATAAAAAAAAAATCACAGCATATCCACGGAGTGAATGATGATGAGTGGGCGAAGCTGCGGAGGTTCATCGGTAAACCGTGAATCTTCTGTGAATTCTGCCTAGTACATCATCACCGACGTGAGATCGGGCGCGTTTATACTAAAGGTTCGATGAGTTATGACAACTTGCAGCTCACTTTAATTTTACATGTACGCTGTGAATTTTCATTGTTTAGAAAACCATTGCTTTAGAAAACATCTGGCGTCTTTCGTTAAGCAGCTGGCGTCTTTTCCTTTTGCTTTAGAAACATCTGGCGTTCTTTCGTTTTGCTTTTACAAAACATCTGGCGTCTTTCGTTGGTTTATTTCATCAATCAACTGCGTTTTGAACAAAATTTTTATTGTTTAATCACGCACAGGAGAAAGCTCACCAGGCACTACCTTGGAGGTAAACAATGGCTGCTAATGGGAATGAGAGACAGAAGAAGTCGGCTTTTAGCTAACACTTACACTTCTACTTCTACTAACGTTTCCTACTGGAACATGCCAATGGCTGCTAATGGGGAATGAGAGACAGAAGAATTCGGCTTTTAGTTAACGCGCACGCTGTGAATTTTTTATTGTTCAACAACGCACAGGAAAAATCTCCCACCGGCACCACCTTGGAGGTCAAAGCGTAAGACTGGTTACGCACTACGACTACTACGACTACGACTACGAGGGACGAACGGGTGCCGCCTTAAGGAGCTTCGCCCCTAAAAAACATGACCACAGTTACAGTGCTACTACGAGAGGTTCAAAAGAGAGCATCGTTGTTTCTACGCGGTGCTTTTCAGAGAGCTCGGACTCGGGCGTTTCAAGTAGCATTGTTACGGCGTCTTTTACGCCTTTGCGCCGTTCCTTCGCTCTCTAATACTCTTCTTACCGCTACGGTTGGTTATCGGTGACGAAGCAGTGAGTAATAAACATGCAAGTAGGATTTCTTCTTGTGCGTTTCCATGTAATACGAAATCCGCCAGGCGAAAAAATGCATGGCCGCAATACGTGTTAGGTCACATGTTAGGAGCGGTTTTTATCGACATTGGACAAACGCAGTTCGGTCGCGACTAAAAATATCTTCTGTGCCCTTGAACATGTACACGGTTAAGTGTCCATGTGCACTCGTTCTTTCACTCGTTTTTTAGGATGAGTTCGTTCTCTCGTTCTCCCTCTTCCAGAAGAAGGCATGCAATGACTCGCGAGAAATTTTATAAGATGCGTAAACGTAGATCTTTCCAACTGGCCAGCTGCATTGTCTAACTTCGCCGCGAGCGGATGTATTTGAGACATCCTTGAAGACTGTAAGAAATGTTCTATCAGGATCATAAACACGCAAATAATTTATTGCTTATAAAACGGAGTTTCCAACGGAGACTTGACCATCAAAAATTGAGTGATATATCAGTATTCAGAAATGTGTAAGCCACGCACAAGATATACCTTTGAAGTTAGATTTTTACATGCGAAGCATTTTTAGGGGCGAAGCTCCTTATAGCGGCACCCATTCGTCCCGTAGTAGTGTGTAACCAGTCTTAAAGACGGAGGGGGCGTGCACACATGAAGGCTCCCTAAAGACAATGCGCTGCGACAGTACGTGATATGTATCGCCCTCCCATCTCCTACGCTTCCCCCTTTTTCTCCTCTCCTACGGTCTCCCCCCCCCCTATCTTGCCTCGCGGCGCAGTGGCGCCGACGCAGGCAGCGTCGCGGCAGGGTCTTGATTGAAAAAACCGACCGCTCGCGCTGCACAACCGTTCACTGACCACCCCGTATATATAGGCACTGGATTTTGTCCTCCAAGGTAGTGCGTGTGTGCGATTTCTCCTGTGCGTGATTAAACAATGAAAATTCACAGCGTACATGTAAAATTAAAGTGAGCGGCAAGTCGTCATAACTCTCATCGAACCTTTAATATAAACGCGCCCGATCTCACGTCGGTGATGATGTACTGGGCAGAATTCACGGAAGATTCACGGTTTACCGATGAACCTCCGCAGCTTCGCCCACTCATCATCATTCATTCCGTGGATATGCTGTGATTTTTTTGTGAACCCAAGTCACTTTGATCTATCTATCTATCTATCTATCTATCTATCTATCTATCTATCTATCTATCTATCTATCTATCTATCTATCTATCTATCTATCTATCTATCTATCTATCTATCTATCTATCTATCTATCTATCTATCTATCTATCTATCTATCTATCTATCTATCTATCTATCTATCTATCTATCTATCTATCTATCTATCTATCTATCTATCTATCTATCTATCTATCTATCTATCTATCTATCTATCTATCTATCTGCGTCTGGGTGCTCTTATGATCGCCTCCTTAACTTGGTGCAGACCAGAATTGGCATGGGAGGGTAAGATGATTTGGCAAATGTGACTGTCGGGTGATGACACGAATAACATGAAAATCCTGTTATGTACGCCGTGAAAGCCTTTCCTCCGGACACGTGTGGCACATACCCGTTTACCACGGGCCGCGGACCGCGGTGTACGGGTATGCGCCACAGGTGATTGACAGTTTATATCCACCCAGGAACGGGGAGAACAGACATTGGTAATTCAAATGCGAGAGTGTTAAGAAAAACCAACATCGGCAGTGTCGACGCGACGAATGGGAAGAATAAAAATTGGTATCCGAGCAAGAATGGAACCCAAGCATTATACGTTGCTATCAGGTATTCAACCACAGAGCCACACCAGGTCTATAAACTGGCTTGGAAAAACAGCCAATGCAGGCGTAATGTCGGTGCAACGTCAATTGTGGTTGTGGTGCTGGCTGTCTAATTTTACAAGAAAGCAATAAACACTGCATATGTACCCCCACCATGCAGGCGTCATATCAGATTAACGCCTGTGGTTCCACTGTTCGTTGCGGTTTTATAGCAGTATAATAAACATTCCATTTGTATTCCTATGATTCAGCAATATTGAGAACTAACAGAAAATAACGCCAAGGGGAGTATAGGGGATGTTATTTGAAATAATGGGGATATAACTATGAAGAAAGTAAAGTGGACTAAAAGATAACTTTGCATCGGCAGGGACCGAACCTGCGACCTTCGAATAACGCGTCCGATGCTCTACCACTGAGCTACGGCGGCGGTCATCTCCCCGTCTACTTTATAGGGTATATATGTGCATTTAAACCTAGGAGTGTTAGTCAGCGCCGATCGAAGCCATGGCGGCGAGCGTGGAACACTCTTTTTCTGCCTTTTTTTGGCGTCACGTACGACGTGATCTTTTTACGAGCAGGCAGCTGACTAATAATCTCTCGCGTACTACCTGAAGGCATGAAGTCTGCCAGAACGACACCCTCGCTGTGAACGAAGGAAACAAGATGAATTTTAAGGGCTCATTTTTCATTGTTCGACACAATATTAATGAGAACTAACAGACAATAACGCCAAGGAAAGTATAGGGGATGTTATTTGTAATAATTCTCATTATTATTCTCATAGTTCTCATTATTATTTTGTCTAACAAAGAAAAACGAGCCCTTAAAATTTATCTTGTTTCCTACGATTCAGCAAGGTATATTGAAGCATTGCTAGACACCGGAGGAATACATTAACGAAAGTTACGTATGATATTCACATGATTGCGTCATAAAGTTTACTTAGTTTCGATTATACTGACGTATGTACTCTAACGCGAGGGCTGACGTTATGTCGCACCATAAGTTACCCTTTAAACGCCAATGTTGTCGACGTGCCTGGTAAGCGCACGGTGTGCACACAGCTACTACGCTTACAAAAACTCGTCAGTCCACCTTGTAACGCTTGGCTCAAAGCCATGAAATACAGCATAGATGTACTCACTGACTGCTTCGCATGAAACCGATTCCCACAACGCGTGGGATCTGCCGAATGTTTCAGTCTAATATCTTTTATCATTAATAACAGGAGTTGTATAGAACAAAGCTGATTCACTAGCAAGCTCACGTAAGCATTTTGCACTTAGAGCTTTCTGTCTAAGAAATGGTTAACCGTAGAGTTTTACTGTAGGTTGTGGCCTTGCCCAGAACACTTTTTAGGGAGGCATCGCCGTGTTACTTGTAACGTGCAGCTCCTTAACTAGTGCCCGGAAAAATGTGTGCTAGGCATGACATTTTCGAAAAGGAGCAAATTTCCCTGATGTGCCCAATTCTCCATGTCGGCTTTATGTGTTGTCCTGTAGAGGGCACTTATTCCACCGCCACGAAAGTCAACGAAGCCTTCATAGAAAGTGCTCAGTTTTTACATATCTATTGCACGTTGGACACAGTGCATTCATATAATTAAAAATACTTCCTCTAAGCATGGGCGATCACTTACAAAATGTATAAATAAGATTTTAAGTCCCGTGATGTTGTGTCTTCTTGAGATGACTTGCAGGCACTGTTTTCTTTAGAATATTCAGGCGCTGTTACGCGCAGAAATATATACAGAGATTTTACAGAGGTTATGTTAGCGGTACCATTGTTTCGCTCTACCTGTTAAATCCCCTCTGAAAGATATATGCAAAAGAGGGTAAATGAGATGCCAGTAAGAGCGTACAACAAAGCAATTATTTTGTTAACATCATAGCGACAGGCTTCCTGAGAAGCCCTGGTTAAAAATAAAAGAGGCTCTTCACTTCCAGGAGTGTAAACATTGCAACAAACCAGAAACGACAGACGACATATTTTTGGATTGTTGAAACGCAATAGTTTACAGCGTAGCTGTATACATCTGCCCCCCAACGGTTTCGTCTGCGTGGGCAAAAAAAAAAAGAACGCGTCGGCAATAAACGCGTCGGCAGAAAACAGCGGCGAGCTCGGACGCTCCGTCTCAGGGGTGGAGATTCTAGATTTAACAGACGTTCTCGACGCCGCTCCTCGTATGCGCTCAGCGTAAGCGACGAAGGTGCAATGCTATAAGCCACGTCAAGGGTGCAAATTCTAAATTTCATACAAGTTCTTCTCCAGAGTCCGTTCTACAAGTTCAACAACATTCGCTTCAACCCACACACTTTCGAACGTCTCCCGGACGAGGGTGAGATAAGCGAAAACGAGGTCAAGAGGCTTATGGACGTCGACGACTTGGATGACTAAAAGCAATGCGTCATGGCTATGAACGCATCGAGTCACAGGGTTGTGTACGAAGAAACATGCATGGCCGCTCTGTAAAATCAGGTGCACTTCTTGGCCATCGCTCCTGGTGAAGGTCAGACGGCAATCTCTCTCTCGTACGACTATAATGCGGAACACCATTCAAGCGACGTTGCAATGGACAATCGTTCTGGCTGTCGTTTACAGCTTCGCTTTCCAATCACCTTCACAGCATGGATTGGAGCGATAATTTTTTACGGGACATTCTTCAACGTACTTTAAAGAAATACTTACCCGTGGCTGCCTGTGGTGCTTGCTTCCTTTCTGCAGATACAACAAGTTTCCCCCCGACATGGTTATGCTAGTATGCATGCACAACATTTGGAAAACGAGAAGGGCGGTACGATATGCTGGCCTAGAAACTCGTTCAGCTAGACAGTTTCATTATTGAATAGGCAGCATAGATAAGGGAAATCTATCGAATTCAGGAAGAGCCACGAATACAAATGCCTATGCATGGATTCATTGAAGCGTTTTTAAAGAGGCCAGCCAAGGGAGGCTAACCAGTCCAGATAACATCATCCTTGCTATCAGTGGTTTTTGCCTTTTCTGTGTTGTTTTTGCATGTTTGTCACGTGAAATAAAAAAAAAACTATAGGCAATAAAGAAAGAAAGATTGTTTGGCCCTGTGATTAAGGCACTCGCTCTTGGAGCTTGGTGGCCCGTGTTCAATTCAAGCCCTGCCAAAAAATGTCTTGTGTTTTTTTTTCTGTGCTTCTTCCTTCCTCAGGCCTTCTTAGTAATGCATTTGTTCCTTCCGTCACTCCACTGAGGGTGCTAGATGTTCCAGTTTAGTGCCTCAAAATACACCACGGCTTTCTAGATAGCGCTGGAGGTTTTTGTCCCCACACGCAGCGATCCTCTGAAAACTATCCTAGTATATAAAAGCTGCGCACTAACTCTCGGGCAGATCCGATGCACTGTGGCGATCGATGCAATGCGAAGCACTCAGTGAGAAACTGCATAACACGCATTGCTTGGCTTTGAGTCATTGATGCAGGCATTCATTCAAGGCATTCGGGCCCTGAGATGCTATTCGCTATCGCATATTTGTCATCCATGCGTTCATGTATGGAACCAATATTTAGGCACATACCATGCTTGACCGGTCTTTTATTTGTCATACTCAAGCCATGGAAGCTTTGAATACAAGTTAACGAAATGGCAGCGAGAGCACTAAGATCGTGTCAGGTGAATCAATAATTACATCAAACACATCTCTCAATTTTGATGTTATGACCTGTCATCTATGTTCGCCATATACACTCATTTCGTGCTATATGAAGTTTGGTATATATCCAGCTGTTATTGAGTGGGTTCGCGCAGCAGCCCTCTTGAGTGTTGTCAGAGGCTTGTTAGGACAGCAAGGAAGAGGACATAACTGGCGTGGCACATTACAATATACTATTCGGGCGCAAAAAATGCACAAACGACACCAACACAAAGCACAGCTCGGCTATTAACACGTGAATCATGTTTAGGAAAGATTTACAACAAAAGCCATGCGGACGTGTTGGGGCTTGACGTAGCTATCGTGGCTGCGCTGCTGGTCTTCTTAGACGAGAAGGGCCAGTCCGGTTGTCGCTGGTTGTGTGTTCGCTGGGCGCCGGGAAAGAAGTGTGGTTGCCGAGGTCCCTGTAGCGCAATGTTGCCAGATGGCGCAGAGTGACATTTGCGCAGATGGCGCAGACTGATATTATAGCCCAAAAGTAGCCAACCATGCAGAAGCACCTCGGTAGCTTGTAGCCAAAATGTAGCTTTAATTCCTACTAGTGTTAAACGGCCAAAAAAATTAGTCATGTAAAAAAATAGTAACGTCTTTTTTATTATTTGCGAGTAAAGGTGCTAATTCAAAGCACGAAAGACATGGCAAAACCACAGGTTTCACTAGACTATAACAACACAAAAATTATCACATATGAAAGCCCAAGCAAAAGGACTGACTAGAAGTGGTAAAGCACACGAAGCAAAAATGTCTAATACAAATCATTCTCCATGGTTTCTCAGTGACAAGGCATGTAATTCCCTTAAGCTCTACAATGCAGTGTACCTCATATCACATTTTGAAGTTTAGAGATCGTAAACCCCATCAATAATGACCAATCTAAACATGTCTAAGACCAAACAATGCATAAAAATTCAGATAACTCAGTTCTGACTAAGTGGGTTGACTCGTCTAATTAACAGTATTCGGTTCAGTACACAAAATCACTGTTCAATTTATCCTAGAAGCGCAGGCTTGGTTTGATGTCGCTGTAACACCCTAAGTGCTCTTTCAAACAACGTCACACATGCAATATTGCTTCCAAAGTTCGCTTTTTTACGGTTCCTGATCAACTTAAAACTGTAGCCCAAAAATAGCCGCATAGCCAATTCTTCTAAAACGCAGCTAAACGAAAATTTAAACAGCCGAATTTGGCTACAAATAGCTCAATGTGGCGACACTGCTCGGGCGTTGACGCTCGACCAGGTGCCTCCGAAAAATGTTGGCCTCTCAGACGTTCACGTGCAACAAGGTGAACGCGTATTTTCTGCTCGAACCTCTGGTTCTGTTGGCCTGACCAGTGTGGCCTGTTCTTCCATTTTCTTTTTACTATTTTCGTGCCCAACGCCTGCACGTGCAGTAAGACGTGTCCACTCAGTGACCAAACGTTCGTACTGCCGTATGCATTCCGGCACGTTTCTGCCGCCGTTTCGTCACCGTCGTTCCAGCGCCGGGGCACTTCATGACAACAGGTAACGAAACGGCCCCCGGAGAACCCAGACCAATTGATGTAAATCATGGTGAATCATGGTTTACGTGACATGCATGGCATGCATGCCTTGATTTTAATTTTAAGACATGTCATGTATATTCTTCATAGTGCCACGCCCACTTCTTGTCTTGTTTTGATGTATTCGGGTTTGACCGGCAGGGACGGTTATCAACGCTCGACGCTGTCCGCGAAGCATTGTTCGAGAAGCTTCACGTCTATAGTAGATCGTTCTGTTAAGATTGCGCCCCGCACGCGAATGTTCCAGCTTTGTCTAGAGATAACGCGGCCACCAGCGGTATTGCTGGAAAGTTCGATACCGCCTGTATAAAAGCCGACGCGATTGACCGCTTGTCAGTTGATCGACGGACGACGCCCTGTTCGCCGCTATCATTGTACAGCGTCTATTGCTGTAGCTCTAGTTCTCATTTTCCGGCCACAAGTTCGGCCAAATAAACAGTTTCATCCTGCAAACGCCGACTGCTGTCTTCGTCGACGTCACGACCACGTGACATCTGGTGGAGGTGCTGCTTCTTCCATGATCCGGACGCCCCCGCGAAGCGCTGACCCAAGCCCAAGCCGCGAGGAGGACGACAGCAAAGAATACCCGGATCGTCGAACAAGCCGCAGGCAGAAGGGACTGCAGCCAGAGCACGGGCTCCTTCCCGAACAGACCAGGCAGCCCAAGGTCCCAACACCCACCGCAGCGACGATGACCGACCCCGTGCAGCCTGCGCCGATCCTACTCGTCCAGCGCTCGTCCAGTGTGCTTGTTTATTCTTCGTCTACGTCTTTTTGCGCTGCTTCTATAATGCATACGTACCAACTAGCCCAACTTTCTATCCTGCTACTCCGGCAGCCCAAGGAGCCGCCAACCTTCCGCGGGTCGTCATTCGAAGACCCGGACACCTGGCTCGAGACTTTCGAAAGGGTCTCAACATTCAACAACTGGGACTCCGAGGACAAGCTGCGTCACGTTTACTTCTACCTCGAAGACGCAGCAAGGACCTGGTTCGAGAATCGGGAGTCCACTCTTCGAACTTGGGACGCCTTTCGCAGCGCTTTTCTGCAGACGTTTGCAAGCGTCGTCAGAAAAGAAAGGGCCGCAGCCTTGCTAGATACGCGGGTCCAACGTCCAAATGAAAGCGTTGCCATCTTTGGAGAGGAAATGGCCAGACTGTTCCGCCACGCTGACCCAGCCATGCCCGAGGACAAGAAAGTCAGGTTGCTCATGCGAGGGGTAAAGCAAGAGCTCTTCGCTGGGCTGATGCGGAACCCACCCTCGACAGTCCAAGAATTCATCTCAGAGGCGACGACGATTGAGAAGACCCTGGAAATGCGCAACCGCCAGTACAATCGCCGATCGATTCAAGACAGCCCAGCTGTTTATGCCGTCGGCTCCGACGACCTGCGTGAAACGATCCGAGCGATCGTGCGGGAAGAACTGCGCAAGCTTTTACCCTTACCACAGCCTGAAGTTGCCTCGATCGCTGATATCGTCCGAGAGGAAATACAGCAGTCTCTGGGCACCCCCGAGTCAGCGCAGCCACAGCCGCAAGCAGTGAGCTATGCCGCTGCAGCCCGACGCAACGCCCCCCCCCCTCCTCGCCCACGTCAAGACGCCGCGCCACCCCAGCAGTTCCGCCGCCAGGCGCCACCGCCACCGCCACCGACGTCATACCGCCCGCCAGCCGGCCAGCTATACACGCCGAGAAAGACCGACGTTTGGCGCACCCCCGACCACCGCCCACTCTGCTACCATTGCGGGGAAGCTGGCCACACTTACCGCCGCTGCCAGTACCGACAGATGGGACTGCGTGGGTTCGCCATCGACGCGCCGCGTCCACAGCGAGGGGAAAGACCACACGACATCGCCGACTACCTCGCGGGAACGCAATGGACGCCCCGACAACCTTCCCGTTCGCCGTCGCCAGGCCGCTACGTCTCCCCCCAACGCCGACCATACAGTGGCCCAAACCAGGGCCGGTCGCCTAGCCCGTATCCGGAAAACTAAGGGCAGCAACCGATGGAGGTGCGGTTGCTGTACGACGAAATACCGAAGATCCTCCGCCGCCGACGACAACGCCGCAACGACATCTAAAGAACACGCCGCAAGCCGAACGAAGCCCTGACGTCGAAACTTCACGGCCCGAAGAAGACCTGACGACACAACGACGAAGCAGCGGGACAAACCGACGTAGCCGTGATCCGACGCCGCGACCAAATCGAAACGGTAGGCGACGAATGAGTGACCTCGACGTTCTCATCGACGGCCACAACGTAACCGCTCTCGTCGATACTGGAGCCGACTATTCTGTCATCAGTGGACCGTTCGCGACGAAGCTGAAGAAAGTCAAGACCGCCTGGGAAGGCCCCGAAATCCGCACAGCGGGAGGTCACCTAGTAACGCCGGCAGGAATCTGCACAGCGAGGGTCTCCATCAACAACCGGATTTATCCCGCAAGCTTCGTAGTCCTTCAGCATTGCTCCCGAGATGTCATCCTTGGTATGGACTTCTTAGGCCTTCATGGTGCAGTCATCGACCTCAGATCGATGTCGATAACACTATCTACAGAAAAACCATTACCGCGGTGCACGCCGCCAGGGAAGCATGCCTTGAATGTGCTGGAAGACCAAGTCACCATTCCCCCTCGCTCTAGCGTCATCATTTCCGGCGGCTCTCAGAAAGTAGCAGGCCTGGAAGGCGTCATTGAAGGCGACCAGCACCAGTTGATTAACCGCGAGATTTGCGTCGCAAGAGGAATAGCAGAGTTGCGGGGAGGCAAAGCAACAGTGATGCTCACAAATTTTAGCAACGAGTATAAGCACGTAAACAAAGGCACGACAGTCGCCTACATCGAAGAAATCACGGCTACGTCGATGGCTTTCGCCATCGCCGATTCTTCCGAGCCAACACCGACGAACCAAGCTTCTCAACCAGTTTTCGACGTTAATCCTAGCCTTCCGAAGCATAAACAAGAACAGCTCAAAACTCTGCTCTTGAATTACAGGGACTGCTTTTCGTCATCGTCAAGAATCCGCCAGACCCCAGTCGCAAAACATCGCATCATAACAGAGGAAAATGCCAGGCCACTCCGGCAGAGCCCGTACAGAGTTTCAACGCGAGAACGCGAATCCATAAAGAAACAAGTCGACGAAATGCTACGCGACGACATCATCCAGCCGTCGAAGAGTCCATGGGCGTCACCCGTGGTGTTAGTGAAGAAGAAAGACGGAACCCTACGCTTCTGCGTCGATTATCGCCGCCTGAACAAAATCACGAAGAAGGACGTCTACCCTCTCCCACGGATAGACGACATCATGGATCGACTCTACAACGCGAGGTACTTTTCGTCGATGGAACTCAAGACCGGCTATTGGCAAATCGAAGTCGACGAGAGAGACCGAGAGAAGACTGCCTTTATAACACCAGACGGCCTCTTCGAGTTCAAGGTCATGCCCTTTGGTCTTTGCTCGGCACCTGCGACGTTCCAGCGCGTTATGGACACCGTGCTGGCTGGATTGAAGTGGCAGACTTGCCTTGTGTACTTGGACGACGTCATTGTGTTTGCGTCTAGCTTCGACGAACACCTCCGGCGCCTTGACACTGTACTACAAGCAATCAAGACTTCTCGCCTCACCTTGAAGCCTGAAAAGTGGGTCTACCTCTGCCGTGCTATTCGATAGGACGCGAGCGAAAACGACGTTGAGCGCGAACTGAGGGTATTGACTTTTTTGCGCCCGGTCGGCAGTCGATGCAAGGATAACGGACGCTTCAAAGCACAACACATTGCAATAACTTATTTAAGACAATGGCTCATACGTTACGATCGGCCCAGGGACACGGGACAGGGAGGCAGAGTCCATGAGCGGCGGCAGCGTCTATCCTTCGCGGCAACCAATGGACCTGTCCTCCCGGCAGCGCGCAGGCTGCCACTTTTAAAACGGGCAAAAGGCGGGCCACGCGCGCCGCCCGCCGTTTGCGCAGCACGCGGCGCTATTTCGAGATAGCCGGTGCGTGTGGTCCCCACAAAGGATAGATAGATAGATAGATAGATAGATAGATAGATAGATAGATAGATAGATAGATAGATAGATAGATAGATAGATAGATAGATAGATAGATAGATAGATAGATAGATAGATAGATAGATAGATAGATAGATAGATAGATAGATAGATAGATGCTCTCAATGTTGCTTTCGGCGGCTGTGAAGTTCTTCACATTTATTAAACATTGGCCCAGTCGTACTCGCCTACTAGCCCGGAAGACATGGTTTTGGTCACAGTGGCAGTAGTGGTTTTTCGATGACGGCGAAACGGTTGATGAACCCCAGGTGCTCGAAATTACGCGGAGCCCTCCACTAAGTATTGACTCCAAATAATATCGAAGTTTTGGCAAGTAAATCACAAAAAATTAGTTCATTTGAATAAAGTTTATGTCTAAGTTGTTTTCATTGAAATCATTTCCATGAAAAAATAACAAACACGCAGACATGTGCCCATGTGCGGCAATTTTTGTTCTTCGAACACACGGAAAGTATGCATGTCTTGATGGTCAAATATCATGTCGCATAGAAACCAGCTAGAGGAGAACATTCCACTGCCCTAACACGTTGCAAGGCGAGCTTGTGCCTCGGCTTGTGAAGTAATTACAAACACCGTGCTCGAATGTTGCACAGGAAGAAAATATCGGCCAGCAGCGTGAACTGTTTTGATGTAACTCTACTGTGCGTTCCGAAGTGGCTTTCTTTTTGTCTTTGGTGTGGCACACATTTGCTGAGATGCATCGTTTGCACAGTTCCCCAAATGATTTCGCATAATTGTTGACTAATGACTTAAACTGACTTGTCTTTATTATTTGCATATTGCTTTGCTAACCTGTTTATTTTTCCTTTGCAGTTAAAATAAGCACATTGCTGTATTTAACGGTTCATGAAGCGCGCGGTGGTATTTCGTGTACTGTCTGACTAAGCAGTTCGACACGTGCGCTTTCACTTGCGTAATTTGTGTCTCTTGTGATTTTTAATGACAAACCAGGTGTCAATATTGGGCACACCTTGTTTACTTGTTTTGTTTATGGGTACTTTCTATAGATCGCTCATGTGTACATGCATTCTCTGCACATTATAATAATACCACACCTACGTTCTGTGTGCTGTGAGAAAAACCGGCTGATAAGCTTCCGAGTGGTGTATGTCATTCTGAGATCCCGGTATTTCGTGCTTTTTTTATTCACATTGTCTACAGTCTCATAGCATTCGTGTAAGTACTTTTCCGTTTTCAAATGACGTCTTTTCGAAGCCGTTTCGTATTTTGTGGGGGATTTGTGGTGTGGCCCTTTGTATGGAATGCATTGAACGCGATTGGTGGATTTTTTGTTCTGTTCTTTTCTCATTTCTGCCTCACAATTTCCGCAATTGTATAGACCAGACTATATGGACATCGCGAAAATTAAATGGAAGATAGGAAGCTAAGTGAAATGTAAGATCACCAGAATGATGAAAGAGTGAGTGAAGGAGAAGGCTGGAGCACAGGGTTGCTCAATAGTTTACGGGCGCGAACGACACGTGCGTGGTTCCGGGCCAAGCTTCATGCTGCGGTTTCCACCTCTGGCATAACGGCCACACATATCGTGCTGCTGTTGATGAGGGGGACGCCGTTGTGGGTGCCAGTTCTTAGAGTACAGCGACGATACCTGCTCATCGGCGACGTTTAAAGCCCTATTTCTGGTACGAGCTTCTTTATCGACGGCTGCCAGACGTTTGGGCCTCGTAGACCGCCTAATGTACAAGTATTGCACAAGAAGCAAGTCGTTGACTCTGTTCAGACCGGTGGGCACAGGATCTACACAAGGAGGTAATACGTATTGCTAAGCGTCTCTCAGTTATGTATGTTGCACTTGTATGCGACTCAGTTGTGTCAGAAAAATCTTTTTGCTATGCAACAGTCAAGAAATCATGTCCTGTGTACTTGTGTTAATTAAGTTTTCATACATTCTTTCCTGGCAAGTCACTTCGTCTCCCAAGGAATGAACGAATGAAGAGGAATTTCAAGGGCTCGTTTTTTCTTTGCTAGACGCAACATTATTAAAACTAACAGACAAGAAAGCCAAGGAGAGTATATGAGATGTTATTTGTAGTAAATGTAATGCAAATGTGTACAAACTGGACGAAAAGATAACTTGCGCCGGCAGGGACCGTCGGTAGTAACGTGGCAGTAATGTTGACGGGAGCATCACCGCCGCCGTAGCTCAATGGTAGAGCATCGGACACGTTATTCGATGGTTGCAGGTTCAGTCCCGGCCGGTGGCAAGTTTTCTCTTCATCCAATTTACTTTCTTGGTATTTACATTATAGTTACTACAAGTACCATCTCCATACTTTCCTTAGCTTTCTTGTTTGGCAGTTCTAGTTACTGTTTGTCTCAGTAGGTAGAATAACCTCTAGGATGTCCACATCATCACAGAAATTTCGATGTGTGGGCGCTCAAAATATTAACAACTGCGTCTGATTGCTGCCGTCAAAACTGTTTACGGCCTAAATGAAGTTATTATAGAGAGTATCTTGTATTATTTCTCTTGTAGCGGAATATTTCTTAAGCTTTTTTCATTGCATCTCATGCTCCAGGGTGCCAAGAAGGCCTCATAAAGGGTTTTCTTTATTATTTAACTGTGGAACCATGCTTGTCATGCTTTGTAAAACACGTGTTCCAGAAACATATCTGAATGTTTGGATTAAAAACAATGAAGAAGTGTGCTGTACAGTTGGAAACAGTTAGCGAAAGGCTGTGTAGGGCCTATGTGAAGGATGTCTTTTCAAGCTGAGTGAGAAGAACTATATCGCAAATCTCGTCTCCAGCATGTATGTTTTGACCAATCTCGGCATTAGTGGATTAGCACTAGACGGAAAGCAGCGGCGTCTGTGGATTGATTGAGTACATAACAAATTTTCTCGCTGTTTATTTACATTACACATAAAATGAACTGTTCAAGAACATATTTACACCAATCAAATCATTGCAATCCAATATATGAAGAAAAAAAAAACGAGTTGGAATGCGTTGGTATCATCGGAGTTTAGCCCGTTCTCAACCAATTCGGCTCTATTATATTGTACCTGTGTTATGATACCCTGTGTGATGACAGTAGGATGGCTGAATGTGAGATCGCTGTGGTTGGTGAACCAATGTGACAGACAAAAATCAAGACAGCTTCGCACTAGTGGTGTCAAGCCTGAAGGAAGTGCGGTGCTGAGCAGCCTTCTTTGTTTCTCTTCGGTTTTCTCTTTCTTTCGTCCTCTCGTTCTTTCTTTTTCTAGCACGCCTCCTATTTTTTCTAACTTTATACGTAGTTTTGCCTGCGTTACAACAAGCGACGACAGCATACGACAGCGCGGGCCCCTAGAGTGACCGCACTTAATATCATCATCGAGGCGCTCGAGGAACAAGAAGACTTCCCCTTGGCGCGAGCGAGCGCTCACTATGCTACAGTTGGCTATGATATACCTACGCGTCCTATAAAGCTATATATGGTTTTGCCTGCGTTAAGCCAAGCGACGACAGAATACGACAGCATGCGACCGCATACGACGGCCCGGGCCCCTAAAGTGCTGCGCATTTAAACCATACTTTTTTCAACACTACCGCGTGGTCTTGTAAACAGTTTCCTTGAGCAGGAATACCTCAAAGCAACAAAAGAAACGTATTTTTTTGTGCAACGATCAATTTTTTTCAAAGTGAATTAGTGCATCGCAATATATGTACTGACCAAGAGAGCAGCCGTCTGTGTTCTTGCATGTGTTATTTTGCCTATGAAAGTTGCCATAAATTGTTCTCTAATTATTAGCCTCGTATGCTTATGTAGTAGCGCCACTTCTGCGAATTGCCTTATAACTGCAGCCTGTATAAATAAATATGTGAATATGTCTGTTACTTTGAAGGACTAAAGCCTATTCTTGGGTACAAATTGTGGCAGCCAATCAGTGACATAAAACTATGCCTAAACACTCTTCAATGTAAACACCAAAACTTTTTTGGTCCCAAGAGTACTAGCGATCGTATTACACGATTGCTAGCACTACACGATATTTCTACACGGTGGATAGTAAAACAGAATCACCATGTATGTTCCTTAACTACTGACCATAGCTAAACCTTGGCGCACACGAAATACGAGCGAATGTTAGAATAAAGGCACATTGTTGAATGTAATTTTATAAAGACACAGCTCACGTCGGATGCATTGTGTACGTACAGACGCACACGAATGTTCTCCGCAGGTTGCTCAGTACACCTCGATGGCAGCAGAAAGAATGCTTATTTACAGTTCAAAGACTTGACCTCGTTTGAGAGCGCGATATTAGAGGGTAAAAGACCTCGTGTTATGACAGTAGACCACGCAGTAGACCACGCAAGTACCTCCTTAACCTGAAGCACATCATGTGCCGCGCATACTTGGCCGCCCACCCGGGAAAGCCAACAAGGAGGTTTGCCATAGATGGCGGTACTGCTTGCGTAAGATGACGCCACCCCCACCACTCCCCTTCCCCGAAAAAAAATTATACACTCCATAGGGCTCTCTTTTGACAGTCCCATATAGCTATATAAGGTAAAGCTAAACTTTAGCTCGAGAAGAGCAAATGCTCGCGCAGTGATTCTAAGAGATCACCTCTCTAACGTCATCATCACCAGTTTTGCACAAGGAAGACATAGAGTACCACTCCCTACATCATTTGAAGGCCGTGTGACATCAAAAAAGTATTCATGCAATGAGACGGCACGCATTAACCAAAGAATGAGACGTATAAGACAGGATACTGCCACATATAAGCCCGACAGTGCCGAGTTGTTCCCAATTGATCATCCCATTTAATCGTTTCAAGTGCGTGCCGGATCACATTCAGGTATGCCATACACAGCACTGCTAAAATTGGGCTTGTAGCTTGGCGCCCTTCTAATTGAATATGCATATTTCACTTTTACTGCGGCCCAGTGAGGTGGTTATAAGCGGTGGTCATTTTCATAAATGTTCTCGTATGCGCGCTTGACACCATGACAACGCTTTGCCTCCACCACTCAAGCGGTATATTTTGTACTTGGCCAATTACCATTTATATTAGAGAGGCAGACGCTGGCAGTACCAGCAATGATGTGGTTGAAGTGAAATAAAAAGTTCTTATTAAAAACACTGTCTTCGTGCATTTCAGAACGTCGCTGTGTAAAAAAGAGTCTAAGAGTACAGAGCTTTTCTGCATCACGTTTTCACTTCCTTATATTTCGGCCTAATAAGCTCTTGCGACCGAAAACTTACAGAAGCATTTGGAACTCGGACGCTTCCCACCATCTCGGCCGTAGCATGACGAAAACACTCTTAACGTCAAGAGCTTTCGTTCTTTCCATAACGCATAGTGACTAGGTGCGGCCTAAAACTGCTAAGTCTAGGCAGGCCAAACTTTGTTACCATCTAAGAGTTAATGGAATAGTCGCCAAATAAGAAACACGATACCAGGGAGGGATGACCTCTAATGCGCTGGTCTTGAAAAAAATGCTAGACATGGATTTTCCGACACGTGTCGACATCGATCAGCTGGTACTCTCACAGACACGATAGTCGACGCCCCTAAAAATTACAGCGAGATGAAAATTGCTATGGAGATCAAATCCAGAAGACGCGAACATAAAAGAGAGAGCGCGCCTATAATGAATACAACATTCCAAGTGAGCCATCTTGAAAGCATCATGACATCGCATGTTCCCAAATACAGCAGCCGTAATTATTTCTTCCTTATGGCATCGCGCCCCGCGTCGCCTTGCAGATGCCAAAACCGAAAAAGTTTATGTACAAGAAAACTTGATGATTATATAATATTCTTACTGAAAAACCAAAGGGACGCGTACCATCAAGGAAAAAAATTCGGCAGATCCTACGTACCGTGGGAGTCGATGTTATGCGAAGCATGCGGCGGGTAGGTGACTGTGGCGTAACTTTTTTACTGAGCGACACGTTACAAAATGACGCTAGAGATTTGTATATATCTTATACGCACACATATATATGTTGACGAGCTGCATATGTGTTATATAAGCAGTTGGTTACGGTTGGGTAACGCTGCCAATGACAACGTGGGTATTACCAACCCCAGAAGCGGTAAGCTGATATGTAGTGCTTATACGTGTCCCGAGAACGCACGCGCGTTTCACGAATCCGTGTGCATGTGTGCAAGAAGTTCATGACAGTTCCTGAATAAGGGCATCATCACCGTGATCAGTGGGCACCAGCAGCTGGTCATGACTTGCTTTAGGATCCGGTCGTGATCGTGGTGAAGAGGGGTCCATGTGTTTTGAAGTATGTGGTATAGTAGAGCTGTTGGAATTCGTGGATGCCTCGGTCATTTCGTCGACAAATTGTGTGTCGAAAGAGCCCGCGACATGTCGGAACCTGAAGCCACCTTTCGCGTTGGTGAGGCATAGGCCGTCGAGGCTGGTAGGCCTGGATAGTGCTACGTAGACCAACATCAGTGGATTGTGTTTGTCCTATTCGTAGACTACCTGGGCGTATGTGGCCTACGTAGCCTAGACTAGAAATGGCTGTCAATCAATCTGACATCATCCTCGGTCAGCATGAGGCCATCGCCCAGCCTCTTAAGAAATGAAGAGGACACTTCGTCGTTCTGGTGGACGAAGTGCACTTTACGATGCGGTGATGTGGATATTATATGTAACTTTCGTTAATGTATTCCTCCGGAGTCGAGCAATCTTTCATTATAGCTTGCTGAATCACAGGAATACAAACGTAATGTTTATTAGAATGCTATAAAAGCGGAGCCAACACTGGAACTACAGACGTCAATATGATATGACACCTGTATCGTAGGAGTACAGATCGTAGGAGTATCATGTAGTGTTTATTGCTTTCTTGTAAAATTAGATAGCCAGCACCACAACCACAATTGACGTTGCGCCGATATTACGCCTGCGTAGGCTGTTTTTCCAAACCAATTTATAGACCTGGCGTGGCTCAGTGGTAGAATACCTGATTGCCGCGCAGAATGCTTGGGTTCGATTCCTGCTGGGATTCTAATTTTCATTATTTTCATTCGTGGAGTCAATGCTGCCGATGTTGCTTTTACTTAAGTCTCTAGCATTTAAGTTACCAATGTCTGTTCTTGCCGTTCCTGGGTACGCATAAACTGTCAATCACCTGTGGCGCATACCCGTACACCGCGGCCCGTGGTAAACGGGTATGTGCCACACGTGTTTAGTGGAAAGGGTTTGACGACGTACGCGACAGGATTTTAACGTTATTTATGTCATGACCCGGCAGTCATATTTGTCAAATCCTCTTACCTTCCCATGCAAATTTTGGTCAACACCAAATTAAGGAGGCGATCATGAGAGCACCCAGACGTAGGCGGCTAGATAGATAGATAGATAGATACGTAGATAGAAACGCTCAAAGTGCCAGAGGTTCGCTAAGAAATGCTTCGCATTTAAAAGTAAGGACAGGACAGAAAGCATATACCAACTAGCCCAACAAAAAGTTCTATTGAGATATAATATTCTGTTCTAATTGACCCTCTTATAGAAAAGATTACGCAGGAAGGAAAACAGGAAAAAGGAGGCAGGCAGGGTTGTTAACCAGTTCAGAATAACCGGTATGCTACTCCGCACTGGGCAAAAGGAGGGAAGGTTCGAGAGTTAGGACAATGAAGACAGTGAGGGAGCGAGACAGAAGCACATACACCACGGCACAGTCCGTCAAAAGTGTGCGGTAAAAGGCATCACTATAAATCTACACCCACTTGTACAAGTCTGTTGTCCTTAAACATTTTGACAGTGCTTTCGTCGCCTTCACTGTCGAGGACTTTTCAGCATGAGATTAGAAGATCGTTATTACAAACGTAACTCTGTCGTAAAGGTGAGCTAGAACAATCGAGAGTGATTGTATCCGCACAGCGCAGCATAGACAGTCGCAGAAGATGCGCTGTAAAGTCTCGTCGATGCCACAATCATTACAAAGAGGGTAGCCGCCCATTTCTATACGAAAGAAGATGTCTTCGTGAAAGTCATTCTTAGCCATAACCAGAATAAAAGAGTGGCCTCTCTTGGACAAAGTCTAGTTGGCATTCGAAAACCAATGTGAAAGTATTGGCCTTCACGTGTTGTCGTGCTGATGCTAGAAAAGTTATCTATGAAATGCGATTGATATTTTCCTTACTAACAATCTAGAAGACAGGCCAAACTAGTCTAAGCAAAAGTTTGCCATCGTGAAGTGGTGAAGGAAGTTCGGTTGGGGCTAGTCTCGTTCTTGCACCTTTTCTCACTCACTACAACTTCTCTCCATGTAAAACCGGATACGTCTGACGCAAAAGAATATACAAAAGATGCGTAGAATGGAAAGTCGGGCTAGTTGGAATACTTGCGTAATTGATGCAGCGCCGAAACAGCGCTCTTCCTGTGCGACACAGCGCTCGTCCTTTGCTCTCTGTTCGACGTCTTCGTGTTTTAGCGCTGCATCAATCATACAGACAATACCAATATTGAAATTAACGAATAAAATTTGCAATACAAAAGAGCCAAAGCAGTGGCGTAAAAGAGCTTCAAGAAAGAAGCATCGTATAGAACAAATAGTAAAATAGCACTTGTAACTGTGCCAGTGAATAATGACCAAATATTTCTTCCTGCGTGCCAGTCCAATCCTTCATAGCCAGGGAAGAACCTGCGTGATTTTCCTGGCGTGAACTGAAGACCGCGAAAATATTTACAACGTTAACGATAAATTATTCGTTGGGCTTGTTGTCATTGATATACTGAAGTGATCATAAAGCACAACAAAAGACTGCCGACATGAAAAAAGGAGACAACAAAACACGTCTTCGTATCTCCTATCTCCAATGTGAGCTATCTTTTGTTGCGGTAAGTTTCCTTTGTAGAAATACAACTTGCTGGGACTATAGAAATCCTTGCGAAAAGTTACCGAAAATAGAGTGAGATAATAGGCAATCTCTTTATTTGCATAAAGCCTGGTGTCTAAAAAAATGAAAATTGCGTATCAACTACGTCACAACTGTCCTGTTGCACCAATGACACATTCCCAATAGAACTTCGTGCTAGGCTCATTGTTAAATTTTGTATGAAATTACATAATCGAAAATGCCGAAGTCTGCCACTCTGTGTGAAAACGAAGCACTTTTCTCCTTGTTCCTTTTATTAAAAAGGGCCCTTGTACTTCCTTTTTCTGTAACACGAACATTGTTTGTCATATTACGGACCATCGCGTTTCGGACAGGGTCTGTGTTACGTAGCTTCCGTTAGCAATGAAACAAGAGGAAAATCGGCAAGGATCGAGACCGTGTATTGCTTTTTTTCTATGACAACAACATTGATTAAAATATAAGGAATAAAAAGCGCAACTCTTTCAGAAGGCAGAATGCGAGAGCATCCAAACGATGTCTGTGAAGAAAAAAGGAGAACTAGAAATAAGGCAATTGTAATGCATAATACAACCCACTTAGACTGCAAAGCTGTTGCCGCAGTTTCCTTTGACAGTCCCTAAATTATTTTTTTTCAGCGCCTGAGCACTGGTGAGCCATTTGGGGCCTTCGGGGAGCATAAGAATGGGAATTAGATGCCACGTGCGCTTGTTACGAAAGGTGTCTGGACTGACTGAGCCGAATTGTTTTTAGGGACCGGAGAAAGATAAACCGAAATTGCGAGCCATTATGTAACCCTTGCTGCGCAATAAAACTTTAACGTAACGTGTTCATGCTTTATGGCTTGGGGTCGTGCACTTTAACATTTGGCGCGAACTGCGTAGCCTGCGCTTGATTTCTGGCCCTCCTGTGACTGCTCCTATGGAGCTTGCCCAACAACTACAGAAAGATTCCCCGTTTCAAAATGATCTGCACATTCTGAATCAACTTTTTCGCAAGCATAAAGTAGTAGCTGTGCCTTGCTTTTCTTCCTAATGACGAGAACTTGGCACGTACTGTGCTGGGTTGAATGATAAACTGCCTGTAACTTTTCTCCTGGAAATAAATATAAGTTATTTAGTAGTACTAATCTGATCAATCTGGTTCTCTTACGACAGTTATTAACCTATTTTTTGCTTGTTCTCATTTGTGTCTATCTTACTTTTTGTACAAGTTTACGCCATTAATTCGCTATTAACTACCAAGGCACCATTTTCATAGCCACCCACTCGATTGCATAGATGAAGAAATTTACACACATCTTGAAAACAGGGGCTTACTCAATGTCCTGGTGCCGTCTTCTTGTTTTTGCATTGATTCACAATGACACACTACGCTATAGGAGCAAGAGCAGGTGTTTGCTTCGGTGCGTAACAACGACAATGATACACAAGCATAATCAAAAAGAAATTTGAATATGGCAGATCGGCTACGCGAAAGCTTACAAGGTTTCCGGAGGTCGGTACCAGAATCGTTATGTTGTGATTTACACGTTTTAAACAAAAAGGTTCAGATATCAAGCAAAATTCCCGCCTGCATGTTTTCCTTCTTAAGTCTTGTGAATTTCTTACGTGTTTCACTTATGTTCACTTATCCTCTTTGGCCATTACATATGCATATCAGAGATCTCCGGAATATGCTTTATCATTTCATTAACTGTCACGAAATAAAAAAAAAAACCAAGCGCGTGCGTATTTGACTGGTATTCCCAGCAACACGCTTATTGGAATTAATATTGCTCATCCTGAAACATGTTGCCTACAAATGTAATAAAATGTGGTCATTTTCGTGCTCGGACGTGTTCAGTCGTGCGCCTGAAGGTTTGCGCATAAACACTGACGTAGAAATTTGGTAGATGATCTAGGAACATTTTTACCCACAGCCATGCGCTATATAGTTTCAGCGACACAAGAATTTCGCACATGGCGCCCCTTGGAGGACCATCCCCACTGCTAGCCGCCATGTGTCGCAGTAAAGGTAGACCCCGCACTTACCGCAAAGACAAGCCAAGGCTGCCGAGAGCCACCTAATATCTGGTCAAAGCAGCAAAACACAAGAGCTTATTGAGTGCTTATATTATAAAAATTCAACCGGATTTCTGAAACAACGCTGTACAATCGTACAACATTTCCGTTTCGCCTGAAAATAAGGCGATTTTGTGCGAAACTTAGGTGCACACGTACGACTTGGCAACGCTCACATCAGCTTCAGGAGTAAATTAGAAACCACGGTAAGAAAAATAAATCTCACAGGGTCCCTTATGCATTCGCCTAAAACAGGGGTCTCAAACACGCGGCCAGCGGGCCGCATGCAGCCCGCGGCTTCACAAGGAATGAAACCCACAGAGTCCCGTATGAAGGCAAAAGCTGTCTTCGAAGGCACAATCCATATTCTTTTTTTTGCGCAGTCTATAGGTGTCAGATCCGATGAGGACACTTATTTCTTCTGGTTTCCATGAATTTGGTTGAAAGCTGTCAGCTAAGTTGTACTCCCGTTTGACAAACAGGTGCAAGATGTTGGGGTCGAGCGGTGGACTTGTTACGGCGCATATTTCAAGATCGTTAACGCTTGCAAGGTTACTGCTGATTTGTCGAACTGGCTGCGGAGTCGCACACTGACACGTTCGGTGCAGATTCGTCTTTGTAACTTGGACCCTCCGAAGGAGATGAGGGAGAGCTCTTCCTTACCCACGACCGAGCACTGAAGAACCCTTGCCGCTTCTGCACAAATGTAAAAGCGCTGACTACTGCTGTCAACAGTATCTGCACAAGGAGTCGTTGGTCTTAGGACTCTGCCGAAATTCGGCCTGTCGACGTCACTACTCTGGGCGATTGCGATGGTTCGCATGGTTGGCGGCGCGGTGTTATGAAACGCCGGGGATTCAGCGTTTGGCTGCGTATGTTCCGCTGGCCTCGATAACTCGCAGAGAATCGTCAGGTGGCGTCACTCGCAGGTACCACACTTGAGGCTGTAGGAGTTTCTACACAATCTGGCGATGTGATTGCGTGTTCCACAGCGGAAACAGCAAGAGGTGTACTGCAGACGTTCTCGCCTCTCCTCGGCCGATTTGTTGACGCTGCAGACCGTGATAACATGATGCTGGCTCTGGCATAGTGGGCACGCTGGTCTAACAGGCAAGGTAGACGTGGCTAGGGCTGATGGTACTTGTTACGCGGTATAGATATCTTCAAACATTTGGGTCCTGGTTTCGTCTTGAAGTACACGACGCGACTGCAGCCGGCCCTCCTCCGGGATTTCTACTAGAATGCGGAGGAACGTTAATATCTCCTTGGCAAGTCGCGTTCTGTCTTCGGGACTTTTGGCGATGCTGGATGCGCAGTTGGTTTCTTCGGTCTTCTGTCTGTACATGATGGTGAGATCCTCTGAAAGACTTCGCATCAGGACACGGTTTAATACCCCTGCATACTGGTCTGGCGAAACCCCAAGGTCTTCTAAAGCACTGACGTGGAACTGGACATTGTCATGAAGCAGACGGAACTTCAGTGCCTCCGATGAACTTTTCACAGGGCTTAGTGTGAGGAGATGACCCACGTGCTCGTTCACAAGCATATATCCCGAATTCCAAAGCAATCCGTGGGTGTCTTGATTGCGAGCTCGTAGTTATGGCCGGCCAAGTGGATACCTACAATAGTCAGTTTCGCGCGAGCGCCTAAGTACGTGAGGAGGTACTTAAGTTTTTCATTGCGTGACAGCTCGGTGTTCTTGTGGATTTTGGTGTCGAAATGGTCCCCCCGCCAAAAAAAAAAACAAAGAAAAGCTACCATACACGCAGACTACCATCAAAAAGTCGTATCTGGAACTTCGGTAGTAGAACTTAACGCTGACGGTGCTGTCTCACCTGGCCTGTTGTGTCGCCGGAGTTCGGAAACTTGATGTGGCTTGGTCCGCATTCAGTTGCTCGAGCCTGCGTGCTGCTGGCTGTCCACTGACATTCTAGCAGCCAGAACTTAGCGCGTGACGCGGCGTACAAAATCTTCTCGTTATATGCTTCTTTTTTGTATTCCTGGTCGAGGTTTTCTTCGTTCGTGGCCGCAAGAATTACGTATTCGAGCCTCGACAGTGCTGCCTCCTTGTCTTTGAGGTAATCCATACTCAGTGAGCTCACTCAGTCAGCGAGTCGTCGCTAGTTCAGTGGAGTCATCAGCTGAGCACTAGTGCTAGCATCCCGAAGCTCGTACTCCAGCGCGTGCTGTGGCGGTAAGATTACACTTGATATACACAGTGTAGCCAACGATACACATAAGTTCTTTTAGCGCACGGAGCAAAATCATACATTTATTGACCGATTGATAAGTCGCTATGTTTTAATTAAGCAAGTACGTTAAATGTATTCTGATGACTCATATGCCGATGATTCATCCGTGCCCTTCACATTTGCGATAACGTCATGGTGCTACTGTTGTATTCACGGCGCTGAGAAAGCTGCAGAAGTTTTCATGTCACAATCTATTAGATCACGGAAGGAAAGAACGTGAAATGTGGAGTTTGACCTGATTCTTATGCTATTGCTAAGATGGATGAGTGGGGCCAAATAAACAAAAACCTCTTCATGCGCTGAATTTATTTTCAGGATTGCAGCTTGCTGGCGCAGTCAATGCGGTATTCATGCATGATTTGACATTTACAGGATCCCAGGATCTGCTATCCCAGGATCTGCTAAGAAGGCCTAGGCGCTTTGAAGCGCCACGGCGAGATGAATACGCAAGCGCCGTTGTTTCACCAGTTTATTTTATTTTATTTCGGCGAAGTTTCGCCATGCTTCCTCCAATGCTTTCTCACATATTTGCGTAGCAGAAGGCTGTGTCACCCAAGCCAAACAAAAGAGGCAATATGTCTACGCGTAGGAGTCAGCGCATTACGCAAATATGTTTACGAGACGAAGGACGGAGGCAAGTTTTCAAAGAAAGGTAAAGAAAACTTTCAGAATCCAGCAACTACTATAGCCACACCGAGAGACGCGAGTATCGATTGCGGCAACTTTAACAGTTATCCGGTGCTGTTGCTATGCCTAGAAAAGAAAGAAAAACGATGAAGCGTTCTTCAAAAGGATGGGAAATAACACCAAGGCGTGCGCAAACACTGCGCGTGTTTGTATAGAAGACCTATGCCTTTGCTGGGTGGTGCGCGCGGGCTCTGCGGATGCTAGAGTCCCAAGCCAAGGATGTTCGAAAAACTTTAAAATCCATCATTCGAAAAATAAATTCAAGAGTGTACTTTTTGAGAGTTTATTTTGTACACAAGCTTCAATCTAGCACGTATATGAAGTGGATGCTATCTTTTGTAAACCTACACAGTTATTTCCACTGTTGTCCACCAAAAAAATATGTAACTTAGCAACGTTGCTTGTTGGGCGAGTTGGAACGAGTCAGTCATAGCGTAGTTTAGCGCAAAAAACAGGCAACAGACGAGTGAGAGGACAAGGACACAGCGCATGACAAAAAAAATATATAGCGGAAAAATGTGACCGTATTCACTGCATCAGTGAACGAAGTACGTATTCCTAGTATTACAAAAAAAATATACACTTTCCTGTATGTTCATTTTCACTTACAAACTTAAACTTCACTAGAATGCATGCTTACAGTCTTTTGTATTCGTGCAATCTTGTCGTGCATTCGTGTCACGCTTCAAGCGATGTTATATTTGCACGTTTCTTCAAAGCACTACTGAAACTCACTATAAGCCTTACAGTTACTTGAATAAGAGACTGAACCAGAGATGAATTATTAAATAGGTAACCCCACACTGCATAAGTTCGAGCGTCGTTGGAAGGATGAGGCACACGTATGTTTTACATAGATTTGGCATGAACTCTTTGAATAGCTTTTCAGCACAGAACAAAATTAAGGGAGCGAATCGTGGGGCCCCTATATTTAGGCACACCTTTACAATGCCAATAGGTACCGAAGCCGATGAATGCATGAGGTGTGTTAATTGCAGGGGTTAATAGATGCGTAGTAAATAACGTCAAAACAAAAATGAATTATGTGGACAAAGGAACAACTAGTCGCATATGGGGACCGACGCGACAAAGTGTTTGCACTACGAATGGGATGCTCTACCGAGAGAGTTATTGCGGCAGTCATTCACCCGTTCATAGCCTGTACTGTAAAAAAATATATGTAAAAGTACCGACATCTTTACAGAAAGAGTCTGTGGTCCCACAGAAAATTTCTGTTGTTTTTCGCTAACAGCAATATATACCTGAAAAAAACAAACAGATAATTTGTCTTTGAAGTGGGCGCTTCACAGACGATTGATCACGCATCCTGTAGTCCATGAAAAACAACTATAAAAATACACTCCACCAAGTATTAAATTACTTATATTTTAGGAAGCAAGCCAACGGATGCAATTAATTTAGTTTCTAGTAAAATGCGTGTTTGTACATGTTGCGGTCCTTGCTTTTGGCGCGCTTCAATGCACAGATTGAAATATCATGCTGCATAGGCCTAGTTTCATCTGTGTGGACTGGACCAACTTACACTCCTTGTTGTTTGCCCGTCGATGGTCTGCTGCCATTGAACCACTGCGCCTTGTTACAGTTCGTCTATCAGGTGAGTCAGAGTTACCTTACTGCTTTTGTGTGATTACTGAACTCTATTCTGTATTATTGAAGCGCTATTACGTGATTATGTTGTTGCTATAGCGCTCGATGACAGCGGCTTGTGCAGCCACACACAGCTGGCAACGTTATTTGAACCAATGGTTCTAGAAACGTTGGTTGCTAGTGCACGTCATATTTAGCTGTGCTGCTGCGCTTAGCCACGCGGCGGGTGGTGTAAATATTGGCAGGAGGTGTAAGCAGAACAGTACTGCCGTTTGAAATGAGCCAAGCGGCTGCCGCAATCTGCGCCGTGTGCTTCGTTGTCGCCGCGCAGAGCTTCCTATAGTGAAAGCCCAGTTCAGGCGATGAGTGCGCGAGATTGCGTCACTCTGCAATGTGTTCGACCGTTGTATTATTAGCGGAGCACCGAAGGAGGTGCTTCGCTAATGTTGCAATCAAAGAATATGCTTTGGATGTTTTGAAGAATGGTGTTTTGGGTGCTTTGGGTGGTTCGAATGGGTGCTTTGAAGAAGTAGAAGTGATGAATGCGCGTTCCGTCGATGGTATCGGCGCCATGATATGAGGCTGGATTTTGAATGTGGTGTAAGCGCTTACTTGTTCGAAACATGCTGGCTGTTCAGGCACGCGTTTCTCTGGCGTGGGGGGAGGAGGGGTGCTTTGAAGAAGTGGCGGCCTTTGATGAACTTTCGCTCCGTCGAAGGTACCGGCGCCGTGATTGGACGCTGGATTTTGAATCTGGTGTAAGGGCTGGCTTGTGACTACAGGGCATGCCTTCCTCGGCACCAAACTGGCTTTTTTTTTTATTCAGCACACCTTTCTTCTTGCGCATTTCACGTTTGCTGCCAGTTGAGCCCCGTCGAGCGGGTCGGCTTTTTGCTCACAAAATAAGTAATTGATCACCGTCGTGTGCTTGTCCACGTTGCTGATTTTGGATACGCCAATCGGTAACTTCCGTTTTTTTGCAAGTTCAGACATTTGTCAGAGATGTGCTAAGGTTTTATTACGAGCACAATTTTGAATATCGAATTAATTATATATCGAACTATTTCACAATCTCCATCAAGTTCGATATATTTGGGCTCGACTGTACACCAAAAATAGAGCGAACTATCGCAGGTGCAAACCAGCACTTTCAAAATGCGCAATTTAATTAGGGCACGAAATTCGGTGCTAATACAGCCTGAAAATGGCTAGTTGATTGCTTATCTTCTTTCTTGCATTGTGCTTTTTGTTAAGCATAATTGGGGCGCTCAAGGTATTTGAGAGTACACATTGTAAAAAAATTTGTGCAAACATCCTGCTCTAGCAAATTGTTTAAAAGAGTATGAACTTGAACTTGTTGGCTTGCCTTCATAACAGGAAACAGCACGGGCGAGCGGAACAAGAAAATCCCGTGAGTCTTGTCCCGTTTGCTCGTGCTATTCTCTGCTTTTAAATATGACTCAATTTTGAACCCAAATTTTCAACATGCAGGTGGTGGTTTCCTGAGAGCGAAGTCCTTCCCAGTTCGCATTGACAACATCCCTCTCATGCAAGCAACCAGTCCCAGAGAGGCGGTCAATATTACAGCGATAGCTGTTATGAGATCATTTCACCGGCCGTTTTTGACGCCGCTGCCGCCGCCGCCGGTGTCCGTAACCACTATCGCTCGAAATAAGAAAAAAAAAAGCAAGAAAAAATTCCAGGATAGAACGAGGTTCGAACCTGGGCCCTCTGCGAGGGGGCCCAGTATTCAACCTCTGAGCCATGCCGGTGTTTGAAACTGCTTTGCAAAAAGGTCCTATACAGGCTTCATGTCGGGAAGGAACCACATTAGCATATGCAATATAGCGTGGTAGAAGAGTAAAATAAGCACCAAGCGTCGACCAACGCGAATTCTGTAACCAGGCGTCACACAATGCGAATTGCGCAACGAGTAGGTTGTTGAATGCTTCTAACCCATTACAAAGGGATCTGCCATAATTCTTCGTCCTCATCAGGCACAGCATCAACAAAGCGCACATAATGCCTTATATGTGTTTAGGAGGTACCACGGCTCTCCGTAGAATGACGAAAAATGGCACAGTGTCTGCTGCCCTACTTCTCAAAAACTACAATGATTTATAGCGTAGTGGGTTCCTCGCAAGTGCACTTGTATTGGTTGCCAAGGAAGCCCATAAGCGCATGATCCATTTCCTCGGGGTCTCAGTAAAATTACAATGATTTATAGCGTAGTGGCTTCCTCGCAAGTGCATTGTATTGGTTGCCAAGGAAGCCCATAAGCGCATGATCCATTTCCTGATGGATCATGCGCATAACCTGATGCACATAATAAGCACATAACCTGATGCATAGAATCTGGGAAAAAGTAAACGATGTCAATGAAACGCAGAAGTAATGGAAACTAACTTAGTGACACTGTTTTGGCTCGTGTATAAATTTAGGAAATTAGGAAAACATTGAAATCAGTACACATACCTGGCCTTCCTCGTATAATATTTTAGCACCAGGATTCCTCGAGCCCGAATTAAGCCATGGTTTAGACGGAGTGGTTTTCGTTACAGGGAACAAGGTATTGAAATTTATGCGCAGGCAGGAATACTAAGGAACACTCACCCGCCTATTTGACAGATATTATAAGAAGCCAAACGCTAAACTCTTCGCACGCAGCATGACCAACGACCTACTCCAGAAGGTTGAGAAGTCGAGTTCCCTAGCTGCTGTACACCTCAACCTTAGCACGGCAAGCAAGCTGGAATTCAGAAACTTGATGTGAAAATTACCAAAGCCAGAAAGTATGCTGTAGTTGTGTCTGTGACAAGTGTATGCGACTGACCACCTGATGTTGAGCGCAATATTCTCGACGTCATATACTTTGAGCATGACATCAATGCCATGTTACTTTATATTTGAAACTAATTTGCTATGGGATATGCGGGAGTGATGTCGATGTTACTTAGAAGTGAATCATAACACGTGCCAATTGCTTGAAGTGGATATTGTACATGAAGACGGAAAAGCATGTACAGTCGTCTTTTTCTTGATGCATTCGTGGAGAGCACGATTTCGCCTGGGCATCTGTGCCATGTTTTCTAACCACCCCTTCATGCAGTTTATTCAACGAACATCGAAACTTTTCTTATTCCGGTGCATCACATGCAAATTTAGTGCGAGCAGTGGTAGCTCGGACATTGGCTGGTTTATTAACAACCTATTTGACAGGCCTTATAAGAAGCCAAACGCTAAACTCTTCCCGCGCAGCATGACCAAGCACCCACTCCTTTGGTTTTCTGAATCATATTGTCTGTTGTTTGGTGTATAGTTCCTTGCTGTTGTCGATTAAATACGCTCTCTTCGATTTGTTTTCGCCTAAATAATTTGACAACACTGCAGACGCAAGGAAACTTTAGGCCCTATGCTTAAGGTAACAAGCAGAAATTCCTTGAGGGAAAAGTCATCGGATGCCGGGACGACACCCTGACTGCGCACCAGGCCCATAGCCAGGTATTTTTTCAGGGTGGGGGACACTTGCTGGTCTTGACAATTTGAGAAAATCGCCTATTTTCATTATTTGTTTTCTGTAAAACATCCCTCCTCCATAAAAATTTCGAGGGGGGAGGGGAGCCGATGCCCCCAACCACCACGACCCCTGGCTATGGGCCTGCTGCGCACTCTTGCAGGCCGAGTACTCAGAAGTTGCTGCATAGAATCATTTCAGAAGTACTTGGTGGCAGTGACATTAAGAATGAAATATTGCTGGCACTTTGTTTCCGTTACTATAGTACATTTCAGTATGACCCTCAAGCCGCTTTTCCTACATCGTCAGATCACTGATAACGTCAGTTTTGTTCCTACACAATTGAAGCTCGCCCAATATTTTTGTTGTTTCCCTCATTTTGCGACATTCCCGATGTGACATTCTCGATGTCGTGTACATTTAATTGTTTACTAATTACTAAGGCTGAACCGGTAGTAACACATTTATAGAATTTTTCGCTTCTAATTCATTATAAAGAAGGCGTTCTCTCGTTGGTGCTGAAAGTTGATATAAAAAAAATCACCCGGAACTGATGCTATACCCAATGCATTTCTTCTTCGTTATTCGCAATGGTGCTCCAAATATCTAACACTTATATTTTCCGAATCATTGACTAGTGGAAATATGCGAAAATGAATGGAAATATGCGAAAATAATTCCCACACCTAAATCGGAAAACAAGTGACTAGTGTCACCATAGAGGGTTATTTCGTTGTTGTGTATATGTGAAAAATTACTTGGGCACAGAGTATTTAAACGTATCTCGGCGTTCATCCAAACTAATAAGTTGATCTACCGACGGCAACATGATTTTCGCAATAGACTGTCAACTACCAAACTACTTGAAACAGTTCACGACATCGCAGGCGCTCTAGATACCCATAGTCCAGTTGACAAGATAATAATTGACCTTGAAAAAGCATTCGATCGAGCTTCCCATCAAAAGCTACTTATTAAATTAAAACCGATCCTAAGAATCATTACTCGCATTGAGTAGGGCACAACTTTTATGTAGGTACCAAAGCGCTTCTGTAGATGGCTCAAGCTACAGCCCCGCTTGAGTTCACTCTGGGATACCGCAATGCTCCATCCTAGGCCCGACTCTGTTCTTAGTATTTATTAATGATATAGTTTGTCACATACCTGTTAAAATACAACTTTTTGCAGATGCCTGCATCCTTTATCACGTCATCAATGACCCTAACGAACAGATAACGCTAAACAAATTGTTGGATAAGATACACTCGTGGTGTTCCAATTGGCAGATGGACATTAATCTTAAAAAAACTGTCGCAATGAGAGTTACGCGCAAGAAGTGTCCCTTTTCTATCACCTACTGCATCAACAACAACTGCATATCTCTCGTTAAGAGCAACAAATACTTAGGTGCTCTAATTACTTCCGACTTAAAGTGAAACGAGCACATAAAGTGCACGCAAAAAAGGCAAATAAAACGCTTGGGTACTCACGCAGAGCCATTGGAAAGTCTACCAAAGAAATTAAAATGTTTGTGTACAAAATTTACGTGCGACCCATACTGGAATACGCGTCTCCTGTGTGGGACCCTCATACATGAGCAAATATGAAAAATCTGGAACGCGTACAAAGAAAATCAATGAGGTTTATTTACAACGCTTACAGTAGAAACACATCCCCTTCAACCCTCCTAGAATGTTGGAACTTGGAGCCCTCAGAACGCCGGAGCGCCTGTGAAAGAGGCAAACTATTCTATCTGATCTATCGCAATAACCTAGGAATCGATAAAGGCAAGTATACTGAACCTTTGGAATAACGAATAACACGGTCGCACCATAGCAAGAAAGTCCGAGAATTCTCACTCAAAACCCCTACTTTACACAAAATCGTTCTTTCCCCGAACAGCACGTAGCTGGAACACCCTGCCAAATGAGCTGTGTCATCCACACTTGTTTCTTCATTCATGAATCTAATAGCGAATCTGCCAGCCATCCCTTGAACGCCTGAACGTTTTTTCTTTTTATTTATAATTTTAAATTTTTTCAAGACATTGCAAAATCTAAGCTCTACTATGTGCGCCCGAGTTGCATGTCTCTGCTATGATCAGCGCTAGATTGTATATTTGTGCACATTCTGATCACGGTGTCGATGTATTTGTTATTGTCGCCTATTCATTCCCAGGATTTGGAGCCATCTGTACGTGGCGCCATCTCTCGGCGGCAGCAACGGCGTCCTGCCGTAACTGAATAGGAAGTAGGCGAAAAAGACTCGAAAAAGGCCAGTTATCAAAAACGACTCCCGGTTATATGCAGGAGAGACCCACTGGAGCATTGTGGTAAAATTGCAATTTTGCGCTACAAAGCGCGTGGCTTCCCTGGACAATTGGACACCGCCTACTGGGAACACATGGGACCCGATTGTAAAATGTTAAACGCTCTGGGAAGCCACGCGATTTGTATTACGACGCTGTAATTTTACCAGAATGCTCCAGTGGGCCTCTGCTGCATATTGCCGGAAGGTGTTTCAGATAGCTAGCTTTTTTGCGTCAGATATGATTTTTTCTCGCCTATTTCCAATTCAGTCCCGGCAGGCCCGTGCTGTCGCCGACGAGAGATGGCACTACGCGCACATGTCCCCAAATCCTGGTCATGTTCTAGCAAGACTTGCTCATGCTGTACTTTAAAAAAAGGGACAAAAATGGAAAGAAGGGGAAAAGGAGAGAAGAAGCGCTGCATTCACTGGTATGTTTTTCATGTTTCTAAATTCCTATTCTACATTTTTCTCCGACGCACTGTTTTGTTTTAAGCATCTTTTATTGTTTTCTTGCATTGGAAAAGGTTTTGTCAAATGTATCTGTAATCCACCCCTGCCTACGACTTCGCATAAAAGTCGGCAGTGTTGACTAAATAAATAAAAAATAAAAAATGAGAAATAATTAGGCTGAAAATCTTGCCTCCTTGCTGGTGCATGGCTTCATCTTCAGCGTTTATTACGGCGGCTAAAATTACTTCAATTAATACCTAATTTATTCTATTGTGTATTTGGTACTGGTTCATAGTAATGTTGACGCTATTTTAGTCTTATTTCTAAATGATCTAATTCTGTTGTGGAACGAGACAACGTCGCGTTCAATTGCTGTTCGTCCTACTCCTTATACTTTCGTGAATTTCTTGTGGGTCAATTTTGTTTTTTAATTCTCGAAATTTTGAGAATTTCTTCACTGTGCAAACATGTGATCTCTCCCGTCTTTCCTTGAAAATGTCGCAACAAACTGTACAGCTTGTGCTGGCGTCTAGACTTAGCATAGTGCCAATTTTGTTTCCTGTTGTTCTTTTTGAAATTTTCCAGGTCTGGTTTCGTGCTACCGGAAAAAGCCCGTTCTTGCTTCTGGAATGTGTGCTTCAAGAGAAGGAGTGTTCAGAAGTGCCTGTCGATTCCTCCCCCCAAACTATACGACTCAAAAAGTCATTTCAACAAGCATTTGCTATTAGGAACAGATCTCTGAAAACTACACGTTTCATGTGGTAAACGCCGTGGTAAACACCTCTGAAAAGGACGCGAAAGTTAAACGCCACATTGATGCCGAAAGTTCCAAGAACATCTTGGCACATTTGGGGTCCCATCTTTCTACAGTATCCTGTGGAAAGCAGGGGCACGCACCAAAACTAGTGGCAAAGTTAAGTTCATCGACGAGAGGCTAGCTTTACTGTTGTAATAAAAAACTCCAATTGTAGAGGAAGAACGGAGGCAATCAAACGCACGCATGATCGCTGCAGGTAAATATTATTTATAGCTAAGTCAAACCAAGATATAGAGCCTGTCATGACTGCTCCTAATTGGCTGCAGAAGTTTCCAATTAGATCAAACGTAATTACCCACCTCACTACCACCGGAATTTCATTTTAGAAAGCGGCGCTCTCGCACCCAATCTGGAAGCTTCACTCATTCATCAGTAATGCTTCCAGTACGTCGGCGTCGCGGGCAGCGCTATCTTAGGCGGATATTAATATACCCTCTACTTTTCTTTCCTTTCCATTTTTAATGGCTGCCGAGCTTACAGCGTTTGATACTCTTTATGGAATTTGTGATCAGTAAATAGAAAACCAGCGGAGAATAGCGAAGGTAACCAAGCACCGCAGCTGCGTAGCCATTCATCTATAGCCTGTCTGTAACTCTGGTCTTAAGGTGTCATCCCTTGACACATGTGCGGCTTCATGTTCATGGCAGGCTGGCATACGGCTCTAACTGCAGAAGACATTTCGGAGCTTAAAGTTGTTTAGGGCCGCGTTTTGATACCGCTCCATTCATATTGCATCGCAGTGGGATAAAATGCTATGCTGTATAATAATGCTGTGTCTAATAATAATATATAATCTGCGTTTCCTCTTTTTATATCTCGCAAAATCGACATATCGGATCAAAGCCGCAGCGCGTGTTGTAACCGATTTAAGAAACACGCATATATCAAATGCAAGTCAACAAACGATCAACCGTGTATCTTCAGCATTGTTACCATTGAAATTCTTTTATACAACCCTCCTCCCCAAGCAAAGACAGTGATGGTTGCTATACAGACGAGGATAACGAATTACTGAACATAAGACGAAGATCACAAATAGGCTTTGACTGGTATATCGGTAATATTCTTAGAACCATCGTTCACCAACGCACGACCATGAATTACTTTTCAGCGCTAAAATTCATTATTCGTTGCAGAAAGCTAGCACATCAAAGTAACGTACGCTGGAAAAAATATAGCTATGGTCAAAATGAATAACATGCAGAAACGTTGCATCGATTGCATCTTCTTTTGTGGCAGTCTGCTGTGACACCGCATTACCGAACTGTTCTGCC
The DNA here is from genome assembly GCF_013339695.2 of Rhipicephalus sanguineus. NCBI lineage: Eukaryota > Metazoa > Arthropoda > Arachnida > Ixodida > Ixodidae > Rhipicephalus > Rhipicephalus sanguineus. Next base: position 156,536,531 of record NC_051180.1, read on the forward strand.
AAAACAAGCTGATGCATCCTTAGCCGCTTTCTCTCATGTCGACAGTTCAGATGAAAGCTCGTTACGAACCCACGGTTTACCTTCCCTTCCAAGCCACGTCAGCTTTAACAGGAGGAGTTTCATTCTTACGATGGGGATTTGCCTGTACGTTGCAAGAGCTACAGGGCGCAGCCATTGCGAGCTTAGAATGTCTTGAGGGCATCAGATCTGGTCCCTTAAGGCTTCTCTCGTGCAACAAGGCTTTTCGGGACGCTTGACAAGGGGTAGCGTGTAGTATTCGCCACGACAGCTCCACTCTTGACACCTGTCACTGAAAGCACCAGTGAGCTCCGGTTTCTGTTTTGTTCAGTCCCCTCTTCCCCGGACGCACTCACTGTGTCCATGGCCAGAACTAAAGCAGTAAGTTGCACTGACAGCGAACGCTTTTGCCTCCACTCTCTCTCAAGAGCCTATTTTGCTGCCTACAGGTCATTGTATTGAGAGAAACATTACTTATTATTCTTGTTTATGTTTTTGTGACTCTTCTGAAACGAGTTTAGTAAGTGTTCGGCATTTGGCACTATAGGCGTGTTATCTTTCGGGTACATTCTCTATCTTCCTTTTGTTTCATTTATTAATACTTGAACCTAGCTATACACGCTGATATATTTGGTGATAGTGCATCCTTGCCCCGATCGGCTGTCAGACATCTGCAGTTTATTCTTGTCTTTGTAGTCGTATCGCCACTCCTGTTCTGCTGTGCAGCTATACCTTCTGCATGCTCGTCTGATATACTTGCATCAACGAACAAACGAACAACAGTGTCGGGAACAGCGCAAGCTTTCAGCAAAGCGTGCGTTGGCAGCAAGGAAACCGATGTTTGCTCGCGCCTGCTTCTTTCGCTTTTCTTTTTTCTTTTGGAGTGTGCAATCTTCGTTGTTTCATGCTATCCACGGTGCAATGTGGAGTGCGTCCCAGCTCGCGTACTCTTCCTGGAATGTCAGGTGTCTTCTTGATCTGTTTATTCATTATTTGCTTCGCATTTCCGAACAACTAGCAAAAAGGCTCGCGCTAAGTGAGAAAAAACATGAAAAGGCCTGGTAAACACAAATAAAAGAAGACGTAATGCTCGAACGAGTAGAGAAGCTGACAAACACGCTTCGGGCGAAAACTTTAATGCAATTCTTCATAATTTGCTGTGGCTTTAGTTTAGCAGCATTCTAACAGTGTGCTGTTTCGCTATTATAAACAAGTGTCGATGAAATCAGCAAGTGTTCTGCTCTTTTTTGCTTTAAATAAATAAATTACATTTTTGGCAGGACAACTACAATTATACATACAGTACATGTATTACATGAAACAGGTACAGTCGTGAGCAAGATGAGTTGGGACACCAAATTAATGTTTAATCAACGATTACTTACAATCTTCTGATGTGAACGAAGCTTATTAAATTGCAATATTAATATTATTTGGGGTTTAACGTGCCAAAACCACGATATGAATATAAGAGATGCCGTATAAAGGGCTGTTCTTTAAGTGCACCGAAATCTGAGCACGCGGGCCTCAAACCTTTTTGCCTCAATCGAAAATGCAGCCGCCGCGGCCGGGATTCGATCCCGCGACCTTCGTGTCAGTGGTCGAGCGCCATAGCCACTGGGACACCATTCGGGGCGTATTAAATTGCAATGATACCTTTACACTTGAGCATTTAATGTCATGTACACTTTTGCGCTTGCCAACTGTGTTTAGCCGCTATGTCTTTTATAACGTAATTTCAGTGTTCCATCGCACATTGCCCACGACTATATATGTCTGTGACATAAAAACAAAATGCACGATGGACACGGCGGCCACACACATGCCTTGAATGTTAATTCATTACTTCACCGATGATATTATTGCCGGGTCCAGGCAGAAAAGCTTAGCTGATAATTTTGATTCTGGTAACATTATTAGACCGTTCTGCTTGCTTAATGAATGAGAAGCTCCTGTGCTGCCCATGTGTGTACCGCACGTGATGCGTCCTTTCAATATACCTGCTAGAGCCAGCTGTAACAAGATGAGTGAAACAATTATTTTTTGAGGTCATTATGACCATCATTAGCCGTTTACCTGTTACAGGACCAGGCCGTTTTATTCAATAGGAGCTGAAAATTGATCGTAGAGCCATCGCTAAAGCCATGCGCAACTAATTGGTGGGCGGCTGAAGCAGGCCAATACTGGATACGTTGCGTCGTTGCTTGAAAGTGGCTATTGTTCAGGCAGAGTTTGTCATTTACCAAACCAATTTTATTCACTTCTTTTTTAAAAAAACAAGAGCACATGATGCCACGCTACACCAAAAGTTCACCGACCGCATTCTCTTCAAAGAAAGTATACTGACGCCATTTTCATCAGCGAAAGGACGTCAGAAAAGCGCCCCCGGATGAATAGAAGACGCGTAAGCTGCTTATACTAGGCTACCAGTGCGTAGAAAATGCATTAATGTCAAAGTGCTTTGAATAGCCTCTATGTAGCAATAGAGTTTTGTTTTATTTGCTTCCAGCTGTTTTCACTGATAAAATAATTGCCCCACCAAGAATGAACAAGCAGTTCGGCGCAGAAAAACTTTGCGAGCTATATAAATAGAGCTCTCGTGCAATTTCGTCGCCCTGTCGTTGTCGCCAAAAGCCCTGTCGGTGAGGTTTGCAATTTATGTACTGCGCCAGTTCTTCACGGCAGGTGTATCAATTGGCCATGCGGAGGGATCCTTTTATGGTGCATATTTAGGGTTCGCTGGTGAGTGAGCGCGTTGATGCTGATGAAAGAACGAAAGAATATAGCGAGGTGATGTCAGGAAAATGTGTTAATATACAAAAGGCAATTACTCACAGCACACGCCCAGAGGTCATGTCATGATGTATGCTTTGAGTTGCTCTTCGCGTAAAGGCAAAATGTTTCTGCGTCTTATAATATACAAGCCAATAATTACACTGGCGCTCAACAAAGTTCTCTTTGCAGAATGACCACAGCTATGTATATGTACACCTGCGCAGCGCTTGCAATATGCAATGAAGAGGCAACATCTTCGCGAAACAGCTGAGTAAGCAGCGGTTGCTTGAGCGCTACCGGGCCCTAATACGCGTTCTCCTAAAGCCGTACTTTACCATCGGCATTCCTTTAAAAAGCACGCATTCTGTTCATTGCTGATCATTCACTAACCTACGTCATCGTCGAATCTTGCAGCAGTATAAGGGAACGTGCTTCAGAAGCCGCATTATGCTTTCTTGTTCCCCACTATTTATTACGAGCTAAATATATCGCAGTAAAATTGCCCCGCGTTTTGCAAGACGTTATTGCTGCGAATCGCATTCAGGCTTCAGCGTAATTACGATGGAAAGGGAACAGCTAGCAGGGACGTACAGATCCCGAAGGACAGAACGGACGGTCCTCTCTATGGCCTAGCTGCCAGCATAAAAATCCTCGAGGCGTTATTGTACGAGACAACAGAGTGCCAGCTAATTAAGGCAACTGCTGCTCTTCTTGCTTGCATCCCGGGTCCGCGTTAATTCGCAAGCTATTCGTGTGCACGTGCTGTCGCCCCGCATGCTTAAACTGCAAAAAAAAAATGTCAGGAGTCAGGAAATAAATGGCGCAAAAGCAAACTACAGGACTTCATGACTTCGCTCTTTGCTGATATTAACATCTTCGCGCATTGGCAATGATGCCGTGTTTTGGAGCGCACAACCCGTTAAAAATAGGAGTACCACTGTTTAAAAAAACTCTGTGGAGCTATTCCTCAGGCAAGCTGGTATTTACACTTATCAGAGCAACCTTTATCAAGACTAAAATTCATGAAAAATGTTACACGGAATTTCTTTATGGTTGGTATTTGTAATATGCAGGGTAATAAATACTTTAAGCAGGCAAATTCTGGCTGTCGTTAGGTAAGGCTTAGTTTACTAATAATAGTAATACCTGGGTTTTAACGTGCCAAAACCACGATATGATTATGAGAGACGCGGTAGTGCAGGGCTCCGAAAATTCGACTACCTGGGCTTCTTTAAAGGGACACTAAAGAGCAAAACGATTTTTCTCATATTAGTAAAGTACTCTTTCACGATACCAAAAACACCACGCCTGCTGCGAGAAGACGTTTAGTAAGCGAGAAAATGCACAAAAACAAAATGTGGGTGGCGACGCCACCTTGAAGTTTCCGCACCATTCGCCGTGACGTCACATGTTTTGACGGCGCCCACTAGGGACTACGTAGTTCTTAATCGGTAAAAATGAAGTAAATTGTCCTCTGAGGGGGCCATAGACTTAACATACCAAGTTTGGGGTAATTTTGTTGAGCCAATGGCGCCAAAATACGATAAATACACATTGAAATTAGTGACGTCACGCAGGGGGCTTTCGGCGCGAAATTTAAAAATGAAACTTTGAACTTTATTTTCTCCTCTATTGATAAACGTATTATGGCGAAATTAACGACATTACAGCTCTCAGAGCATGATTGATCGATCTAAACCGATTCACTGTTTCTCTTTATTGTCCTTTTAACGTGCACGTAAATCTAAGTACACGGGCCTCGATCAATTTCGCTCCAATCGAAAATGCAGCCGCCGCGGCCGGGATTAGACCCCGCGACCTTCGGGTGAGCAGTCGAGCGGAATTAATTTACTAAGAGATTGGTTTCCGTTTGTTTTACTTATTTATAGAGACCGCCTAAGAAGCTTTCCCGCTTATCTATGAGCGCAAGAAGATAGCAGGTATTTCACATTGCAAACCACTCGATAGGTGTCGAACAACCTGAGTTAACTGTGAGTTTTTCAAAGCATCTGTAAATACTTATTTTCTCTTATCTTCGTATTTTCTCCTATCTTCGTGCGGTATTTGTGTTTTGCTGCCGTCTCAGTAAATTGTACGAAGCACATTGACGTTATTAAGTGCAATGGCAAAAATAGTGGTAGGAGTTCTTTTTAATAGAAACAGCATACCCCCCCGCCCTCCCTCTCCCTCTTCAAACCATCCCTTGTTGTCGTTACTAAAGAACCCCACCAATATTTTGAATGGCTTTTACTTTGTTTATTGTACCCCATACGCCACCGGTCATTATGACCAAAAAACGCTCTCTGCTTTAGGTTGACCCACAATATATGCCTTCAATACACTCTGAATATATATGCATAAAAGGCGTTTTTTTCCAGCCACTATATATCTGTTCTAAAAATGATATAAGAGTCAGACACTTTTCGTCGTGAAAGACGAACTTTATGTCGAAGCGGAAATAATGTGTCACTGCTAAAGTTACACTGAAAAAATTAAGGACCTTCCTAATTAACATTTACATTAAATATTATGCACTGGCTCTCTTTGGCCGGAACTGGCCCTTGCGTCATTAAGCACAATGTATCATCATCATCAGTTATCACCTCGAAGGCAGCTGTTTTATAGGAAAGTTGCAGGGCACCCCAGTATAAGACATATTATCATTTTTAATCCAGGAAGAGGTGAAGACAATTTGAGATATTTAAAACTGTATTTATCCATTGGTGTTATAAGCCGTATTAACCATCTTCTTCCACATTCGGTGGCAAAACAGCTATACTGCTCTCTCGTTCATTCGCACCTCATATACTGCAACTTAGTTTGGGGCACATGTAATAGGACCGATGCACAAAAATAATTACCATGCAACAAAAAGCATTGAAGCTAATAACTAAAATGCCAGATAGACATAGACATAGCAATTTATTTTCTGTTTTTCGTGTATTGTGTATCACTGAATGCTACAAACTTAAACTGATGGTTCTTATTTATAATCGTATAAAACAAGATTTTGCTTCATTCAGCAATATGTACCTCACTCGTCACATTGAATATAACTTACGAAGGACGTCACTTGTTTCAGCTCGATCTAGAACAAATTATGGTACCCAATCACTTGACCATCAGATAGCAGATATATGTAACAGTTTTCCTTCTGTAGTAGCATTGTCACAGATAAGTAGATCTGTACATTATATTAAAAAGGAAGTAAGATTACTCTTCGATCCAAGATGAAGTGCTTGTTTTGTTTTGTTTCTTTGTTGTTGTTTTTTGTGTGTGTTTATGTGCATGCAATGTATTTTGCCACTTGCGATGTATACTTCTGTTCACCTGGTTGTACTTCACTGCGTTTCAATTGTTAAGCTACACACATTGTTAGCTCCACTTGGACTCTGAATTATGATGGATACTATTGCACCTCTTCATTCATTAAATCTATTCACAACTTTACTCTGATGGGCACATCAACATTTAAATGGCTTTTATAGGTTTTTGTACTTCTATAGCGAAATTGCTTGAAATTGGTATGAACCTTCCATGACTTCTTTACAGTGATGCTCGTGAATTGTGCTGTACTAGATGTTTTTCGCTTTCCTCACTGCAGTCCTTGTTTTTTGTTCACGAGCCGGGATGTAGGCCTAGTCAGGAAACTGTTTCGTCTGTTTCCTTTTGCCTCATCTCGGTGGCATGTAACTGTTGTGTACACAGGCCAGAATAAAGTATTATTATTATTATTATATGTCCCAATGCAGGAGTCGATTACAAAGGAATTCTTCGGTATTACACTTTTTCTTCGATTTCCAGTATATTAACACTTGGTGGAGCTTGAAATTATGACCAAGGAAACAAAATAGAAACTGAACGCGACACGGCGTGGGTTTATAGTTGTAACGACTGCAACCGGAAGTGTAAATGTATTGTAAAATAAGAAAGAACGGATCTCGGGAAACTGGTTGGTTTGCCAAGTTCCAAAAAAAATAGTATAAAGAAAGTGAGGCTGGTTCGAAATATATTGTCTACACTCTGGAAAAACGCAACTGTGCTCTATCGGGTAAAGAGTCGTCAAGCTGAAACGTCCTGACATTAAATGTGTAAAAGAATTTTAATTTCTTTATCATATCATATTTGGTAAAATTAGATTATGTTCTAATGTCGTATTTATAGCTCTCTTATCGGTGCCAGTGAGCCCAGAAAGAAGGGATTGCGAGCTTCATGCTGCTTCTCCGAGTGAGTTAGGAAATTGGGCGCAAAGTGCAATTCACCTCGCAGTTTAACGGCCGGCCACAAATCTCTTTGAAGGAAGATTTTCAGCCACCATCCCGCAGGGCCACATTTGCCCAAGGCCACTTTGAAGTGCCGTTCTACCATGTTTTGTTCGCAACCAAGCGAAAGAATGACACTTGCTGCGTCATTATGCAATGATTCATGCGTCGTTAGTGCGTCAATGGATTTCATGGCCCACTTTCAAGAGCTTGTTGGTTTGTACTCGCAAGACGTCTCTTTGCTTGTTTGCAAAGTTTGAATAAGTGCGCTTTCGTTGTTTTTACTTTTTGTTCTTTAAGAAATAATCTCTCAGGTTGTTGTCAGCGCACTGGCCTTTATTAAGTGTAATAGCCAAAAGAATCATTCGCCCTTGAAGGCAACAGAATTAAGAGATATTAATATGGTGTTCACAGCGATAACTAGCGAGGTTACGAGCATAACCAAAACAACTTCTTTCTTTAGTGTGCTTCAGGGGTCGGTTTGATATAGTTGGGGACAAACTCGACTATATAAAACTAAGGTAAATCGAATTATCCTTTATATCGAACTATTTTCGAGCACTGCAATGCTTTACCGCCAGTGCATAGGAAAATATACCGCTGCATCGAACATAAACGGCCGCAACACTTGATATATATCGAACATCAGGTAGCGCAAAGCGCCCCAGGAAGTTGGTTTTCCGTCACAAGAATTTCGATTTTGCTCAATGAAGGGGACTTTCCCACAAACATTCGGGAGAGCAAGCGGTGTAATTACGACGGTACCACGCTGAACGAGTAGAAACTACCGCTTGCCACCACGGGCTTTCTCCCATGATTCCTCGTCATCGCGGCCGCCGGCTCGTCGTGCGGGGTCGCCGTTCGCTTCTTCGCTCCTTTTGTTCACGCGATAAGTGCCACGAAATAGAAAAGCCATGCTGTTCTCCGCAAATCTGACCATATATAATACAGTCCAACGTGCCGAATAGAAGGATTACGCCGCCGCAGCGTACCACATCCCAAGAAGCGCGCTGAGTACGATACTCAAAAACAAGGCCGCCACTAGGGCCACGACAGAGTAGAGTCTTCCGGCGCCTGACGACTACGCACGCATGCGTATGAAGATGTTCAGGCACTGCTTACATCGATACGTACTTTCTCGCGTATAACCCACCAATCCCCGATCACCAACTGCAAGCGCGGAAAAAATACAAAAGGATAAGGATCTCTGCGCACTGCCGTGAAGAAGTCTTTCTCACGTTGTCTCGAAGCAGTGCCATGAATCCAACATGCGCACCGATATTCGCATAAAAAATACAATGAATTCTTCAAATTTTAGTGCGATAGCAATTATACAGAGAGTCTCGGCTGATGTTTCCGTCGCCGTCGTCATGCACCGTATATATATATATATATATATATATATATATATATATATATATATATATATATATATATATAAGCCACAAAGGAAAATATTTCAGAAAAAACTTTCTGACGCGCGGAATCGAACATGCGACCTCTCGGTTCGCAGCGCACAGTATTAGATGGTTCGGTCATGAACAGTGCCGTCTTTCAGCCTGCTAACGTCGCCCTATCTATATGCACCATTTACTTCAGCATGCTTTCTTAGTCACTGCATAGATGGCGCGAAGTGCGCGCGTGGCTCACTTTAAAGATCGTCGGCCCGCTCCTGCGAACACCGTTGCTCTTCGCCCTACAGGCCGTGGTCGCCTTCGTGCGCTTATCTCGAGGAAAGAAGGGGCGGCCGGGGGGGGGGAGGGGGGGCGGTTGAGCGGGATTGTATGTCTTGTAATTTCCCCGAGATGTCCGCGCTGAAGTTACAGAGCGTACGAAGGTCACCTCGCTCGCTGCAGCGGCCGCGTTTGCGAGAGGAGCGCGCTGTTCAAACAGAAACAAGTAACAACTGTGACAGTTAGTTCGCGCTCGTCCTGTGTGTATCTGTTCGTTCGTTTCGTGCGTCCTGCTTTATGTTTGAGCAGTGCGGTTCAAGTGTCGAGCTGTGACGCATCATAGTTCGCGCTCGTCCTGTGTGCGTTCTTTTCGTGCGTCCTTTGGGCTCGAGCGACGCGCTGGCAATTTAGAGCTGCTTTTCCTTCTTCGCGTTGTATTCAAATTTATTGCTATCGCATTCATTGCTTCGCCGTTGCGGCGAAACTATGACTTTTTTACAACGAATCATTCGGTATATCGAAATAATTCCAATTTTTTAGCGAGTTTCATATATCCGGGTTTGACTGTATTTTGTACAACTTGGGGACCATAATTATGGGGGATGGGGAAAGTTTGTTATTGGTCAGGCTCAGAGTCGACGTGAAATTATAGCAGTCTAAATGAATACGGGATACTCTGAACCAGTTCAAAAATGTTGAGAAAGAAATACAACGCGTGCAATGCTAACTAATGCGCGCAGCAAGCAGCACCGAATATCGACACGGGACGAAGCAGTGACTTCCAGCAAAATTTAATGATATGCAGTACTACATGCAAGCACATGAATATTAAGGTTGCACGAATATCAAATTAACACAAAAAAAACTTTCATAATATTTAAAATACTGAAATCCAGCGGACAAAAATGTCGAAGTTTAGAAGATGGGACCCGAGAAGACCCAATCTAACGCATTGTTAAGACTGGTCGGCACATTATCAGGTAACCGGACATAGCGCGATCAGCAGATTTGTATTAAGGGATCATTTTCGTGGCCTCATTGATTCCTGATGTTGCTTTTACATTGCTCGTCGGTCATGGTTTGTTATACACCGAATGACCTGCTTTAAAATACACTTCTGGTACTTTGGGCGGCTGCTCTTGTCCTCTGAGCGGCACACATGTTCTAGTCGTCTTGCCAAATCCCCACGATTTTCTAGTGGGACGAGCCGGGAGATGAAACTTCGCGGTTTTTCTGTTCCGTGACCGCAGCGATCCTACTGTTTGGGGGCTGTACTACCTACTAGCATAAATGAACGTCGTTGTTCCATTTTATATTTATTACCAGGTTACGTATTAACTCCCAAGTTTTTAATACTCAAGTGAACCTAAAGGCTGCAGTTCGAGATTGCGAAAATACGAGTGCCACCCGGAGTGGAAAACGGGAACTGCGCCGTCCTATCTCTCACGGCGAAAAAGGGGCGTTTCTTGTCGCGCGCCCATGTGTGCTACGGCCTACGGTGTCCCAAAGGCCGCTTTTACCACCGTAAAGTTTGTTTCAGCGAAACTGGCGAAACCTTTACAAGCTTCAGCGAAACAGATGCATGAATGGATTCGCGCCGTTATCATATATCGTGCTGTGTTGAGTGTTGTCGAAATTTTCACTCCAGACCGGCATAAAATTCTTTCGGATTCCGTCGGACGAAAGGTGCGAAAGGCACGATTTGCATGCTGCTCGTTTTGTTTTCCTACGCCTGCACGGCATATCAGGATGCGGTTGCAGTAGTAGCTGTGTAACTTATTTGAGTATACACGTGCATGATTTATTTATTACATTCTGATTGTCAGCTCTGCGGCTTGAATTATACTGTATACTTGAATTTACTGTATGAATGGTACGTTTAGGCAATAAAACATTCAAACAAACTCTGCTCTTTAATCTTGTCTAACTTATGTGTACACGTAAACAAAAACAAAGTCTTACTTAGAATAGATGGTGCAAAAACAGGTGGATGGGCGAACCTTCATCAATCAGAACGCAATGATTGCCGTTTCATTATTTGGCGGGTTGCGCAACAGAAAGAAGGTCGCGCGCTCGCCATCTGAATACCTTCCACTCGCCCAATTTCGCTTGTTGGTGCATCCCAATTGAATTTGGCACTAAATCCTCCCCCCCCCCCCCCCCCGCAACTCGGATCCTCAGTCTCCATTCTCCATCAAGATGCCGTACCCCAGTGCGTGTCTGAACTGCTGATAAACCAGGCAAACAAACAAATCGCTGGCGCTTCGTTTTTCTATTAAAGCTTATCCGTAAACGAACACAACCTCCAGCGTTTGATACCTGGTTTGATGCCATTCGCAATTGAGCGTTTGCGTTACGAAACTTCAACTTCTTAGTTTTAATTAACGATTAACGAGATTCCTGAACCGGTATCAAGAAGAGCAGGTACGGTAATGCCCAGCGCTTTAACTTTCATCGTCGGTTCTGGAGACTGCGCCTGTGCTATGCGGCAAACAGAGGGAACGATGACTGACTCACCAGTTTGATGTTCGTTCATTACACGCTCCGGACAGCGTTCCACGCTCCTGGCATTTACGGCCGTGGGCTGCGACACACCGCCAATGTTTAGTGACGCCGCCAGAAGCAGTTTACCGAACGTTTTCCGCATTCGTGCATTCGCGCTCAAAGCATTGCCGCCTCACGTGACCAGTTGGACCGCACTGGTAGCATACGGCTTGCGCATGTCTGGTTGGCCAATTAGCCTATCTCTGAAATTACGCCTTTCGGCGGAGTAACCCCCGGAGTAACCATCACAGGTGCGCCTGTCGCAGTCAGCTCGCGCAGGACTTGTGAACCCGGCATATCGGGACTGGGGGTCCGACCAACTATGCTCTTGTATGGCTCGAGTAAGGAGCGAGTGCTCTGCACTATGAGGCTGCTCCGCGGACACTTGCTCCCAGGAACAGCTTACGCCTGATACGGTATTGAATGAGGCCTCGCGCCGCCCTTTCTCATGCGCAAAGGGATCGAGGGCGTGGTTGGGGACAGCCGTCAACGCGCCCGTGCTCGTCAGGTCGCATGAGGGACTGGCTACGGGGGCGCGCCCAGCCAGTGACGGCTCAAGAGCAGATTGCGGCGCTGGTGTTGGCACGTGAGTGTTCTCAGTCTTGTACACCGCGGGCCTCCCGTGCGAGATGCTCAAGGGTTTCGAATGTGCGCCCATAAAGAAATGGCCTGAATCGAATGACCCGAGCTAGTTGGTCCCTTTCCGAGGCAGTCGGTGCTGCTCGGAAATGCAGTTCCTGCTTCGTCCGGACGTACTCGACCAAACTTTCGTCCGGATGCTGGGTTCTCAGTTCGAGCTCATGCTGGACTCGCAGCTGGTACCCGGGAGGCAGAAATTCCTCTCGGAAGCGCTGTTCTAATTCTGCCCATGTGGTGAAAGGAGTTTGTAGCCTCCACCCCCGTCCTGCGGCATCCCGTAAAGCCATCGGCAGGATTCGAGCCATCACGTGCGCTTCCGAGGCACCGGTAGCTCTGACATACCTATTTCCTCTAGAAAGTCAGCCACTGATTTTGGGTGGTCGTAACCCGTGTACGTGGGTAGCGTGGCCGGAGGTAGGAGCTGTGGTTCGCCGGCCCGAGTGCTCATGCGGTCCATGACCGTGTTGCACGACTCAGCGACACGCTGAAATGTGTTCAGCTGTTGTGTCAGCGGCGGGTCTGCCTGCTCTTGCGAAGAATCCCGCTTACCGCCGGTAGGCAAGATCGTCCCGGACTGGAGATGCTTTCCGTCTGCCTGCGCCATGAAGAGAAAAAAAAGACAGCGCCACAAAGGAACACACACGAGAATGCACTACACGGACACTAGACGAACAAGACAAGGCACCGGACCTACGTGCACCGTGCTATTCCTACGGGCGGGAGCAAAAACCACGTTGGCGCTAACTGTGGGTACTAGGCTTGCTGCGTCGCGTTCGCAGTTAGAGGAAGGACGACGGAGGCTTCAACTCACAACAAACAACAATAATTTATTTAAGGCTGAGATGCATACGGCGGGGTCGGTCGAGGGACACCAGACAGCGAGGCGGCGACCATGTTCTCCGGCAGCAGCTATCGGGCAGCGCGGTTGGCAGCATCCGTCCTTCCTGTCAGCCAAGGCACCACTTCCCTGGGCAGCGAGCAGCTGGGCCACGCGCACCGCCACTGCACAGCACGTGGTGCTATCTCGAGATAGCCGGTGGGCGTGGTTCCCCCAGCTTGTGCTGCTTCATCAGCTGCTGTGTTGCCAGGAATGTTGCAATGTCCCGGTATCCACTTAAGAAAACAACATCATGATATAATGTTCTGGTAACGGCTTAAATATTTCACAATAACCTTTCTGCTATAACGTTCGCTACAATTCCTTCAATTAGCCATTTCTTCTCAGCAAACCCCGAAATTAAGGCGATGGGTGGGAACAGTTGCACTGACATTCCACGTCATCTTCGCTTTAAAGGATATGTGAGAAAGAATCTTTGCAGTTTAGCTGCTTTATAAGAATTGCTGGGTTTTTACTGCACAAAACAACGATATAATTAGGAGGGACGCCCCAGTAGAGGGCTCCGGAAATTTGGACCACCTGGGGCTTTTCATAGCGAACCTAACCCTAAGTACATGGGCCTATAGAATTTTCACCTCCACTGAAGATGCGGCCGTCAAGGCCGGAATTCAAACTATCGACCTTCGGGTCAGTAGCCGAGCACCATAACCACAGCACAACCGTGGCGGGTGTGCTGCTGCTTAAATTTTGGCCATGTTTATCGGCAATATTTTGGCCTGCTGGAGGTGTTTGCGCCAGTCTAGCATGTCAATTTCTTATCGCACGCTATTCAACCGCAGCGCTAGACCCGCTTCGTGCCTGAATTGCCCGTATAATATCTAGTGGCGGCTGTTTTCGTTGTCCGTTTCTGTCAGCCCTTTCCTAAGCCGGATGCGCGGCCTTTCCGACATTTGCAAAATTTTTAGACACCACTAAAATTTATTTGAGACACATTGGTTAACGCAGTTTGCGCGAAGCAAATCGCCATGAGTGTCTCCCGGACGCTTACACTTGTATGGTTGAAGCAAATTGGAAAGCTAGGACATCAAAAAATTCTGGAAATAACCTTATAAATCCGACAAAATTAGACGCTTTTGGCTCGTTTTCCTGCATTTATTTTGCTGCTTCTCCTTCCTGGCTTCTTATAAAAATTAAAACAACGAGGATGCAGCAGAATAAAGAATTTATATACTGTATGTAACTAGATAATTTAGCAACTGTAACGCACGGCTTTATTCTCTCGAACGAGTATATTTATAATCACTCCAAATATATTTTATCCATGTGTAGAGGCGTGGTTTGCTTCGGAAAGTAAAAGCGGATAGAAGAAAAGTCATGCCTTATTTTGATAAGCAGGTAGCTTGTCTTTCGAAAAAAGATTTTTTTAGTGTCTAGTGTTACCGTGTTCCATGCCGTTACAACGTATCTGCTAGTTATATACATAACTCGTGTGTGACATGACTTTGTTGTCCCAATTGATATTTACCGCGTTTTTCTCCAACAGCGTTGATCTTGGATGTCTGGGTCGTGCTAAGTGGTGTTTGCGATCAGTTTCACCACTGTAACGCAGAAAACGAGTTTTTAGAGCTTTTCAGAGACTGAATCTTCGGGGATACTACTTTGTATGCCCGCTGTTGCGTGCTCACTGTGGAATTGCGAAAGTGCGTTCTCATGCGTGCGTTCTCACGCAAGCAGTGGAAGGTAAATATAATTTCTGCGGTAGCACGTTCCGAAGCCAAGGTCTGATTGCGAGGTACGCGGCAGTGGAGACCTCCAGAAATTTAAAGCATCTGATGTTCTTTGACGTGCTCTGACATCGCACAGTACACGGGCCTCCAGCACTTCGAAAATAAGGGCCCGCCCATTCCGATCTCACTTTCTTGAGTTCGTCTGCCAGTCCCTCACTCATAATAGTAAAGCATGCGCCAGTATCAAGTAAGCCGCCACTTCAAGCCCATGAATCCCATGAGAATTCCATGGCATTTTTTACGGCATACACGTATGATCATTGTAATATGGTGGCAATTATTTTCACCTCGATTATTTATATAAGAGGAGTAGCGGATGCACGCGTGATTCGGTAGACTGTGCACTCAGTGAAATTTATCTTAAGCACGGATATTGCTCATGACTGAATAATATTTTACGCCAATGAATAAATGGAATTGAGTTGCCGTTGAAATAGTATGTATGTGAACTGGTGTGAAGTCTGCATAAATAATGAGCTAATATCATGTTCTGCATTGTGCTGCAGGGACGCTCCGACGTTCACTCCTTCCAATAAAGTTGTCACTATACGAGAATGCACTTACAAATAAACAAGAGAACGTTGCAATAGCCCATGCATTAAAGGCGCACGCCTCCTTACGTCATGTATTTCATTACGGCCTTCACAATAGGGCCGTAGTAGTTTTTCGGGTTCTGTACTGTCGAATACAGTCAAAACAAACACTGAAATACCAGCACCCCGACGCTTTAATTACTTTAGCGCTGCAGTGAGAAGTATTTCTAGGAATTTGTACCTCTGTATGAAAAGATTTTGATTGCTGTCGCAACGTGAGCGTGCATTTTAATCGAGTGTCACGAGGCGAAAAGCGCTGTCGCGTTAACTGTCCCGCGAGAACTGACGATATCGATCGCAGCTACAATAAGACGCTTTCCTACATAACATACAGCTTTTTTACATAGTTTTACTTCAGAAACAATGAAACGCTGAGTGCGGACACATCACACAGCACGATGCCATGTAGCCTCGCCGTGACGTTCCTCAAATATTTACGTGGAAAATGGAATTCCTGCATATAGGCGAAGCTTGCTGTTGAAGATAGTACGGAGTTTGTGTTGTCGCGTTTGTTCGTAATTCAAAACGACACCGAAATAACATGTGAATGACAGTTCCACTCTTTTTTCTTTCTTTTTTTTGAATACTTATGCGCAGTTCCTGAGCTGTTGTAGGGGAATGTTGCAGAACACGTATACTTTCTAATTATGTGGAAAACTGCGCGAAAAACATAGACAAAGGAAGAAACAGACGACACAACCGATGCGCTTGTGTCTGTTTTTTCATTTGTCTACGTCTTTTCGCGCAGTTTTCCACATAATGCATTACCAAGTCTCCCAACAGTCTGTTCCTCTAAGATAATATTTAAGTCAGCGGCGCACCAAATGACAAGGACGATAGGCAAGGCAACAATGATAATCGCACACTACTAACGCGTTTATTTCTGGAAGGACATATCTATATACACAGGGGTTCAGTAAATGCGCAAATGCCAATATCAATAGCGATCTTCAAAGAAAAGCACAATCGTTGCAGTGCAACACAATCGAGCGTTCACTTACGCAATGAACATCGCACGATATTTTTTAAAAAATATGCCTTAGCCAACTCTCCGACAACTCATGACTTCGTGTCAGGATTTTATCACTAGAAAACGTGGGTTCGCATGTGCACGAATTACACTGAAGCGGTAGGTGCAACCCAGTTCCTTTAATTCGTGGGCAGTGCATGCTCACGTACAGGCGTGAGCATAAGTATACGGACCACGGGATCGCGTGGCAGAATGCATCGACGCGCCATCTACCTACGCGGCGCGTGCTGTCGAGAGCGCCACTGAAGCAGCGGTGCGCCTGCGCGTCCCGTCATATCAGGTGGCCTCTCATTTCGCTTTGTCTAACATGGTTATGGTGCTCGTAGACAAAACGTCAAATTGATGTCTCTTTCTTTGTTCCATCGCATCTGTGCCGTGGTTTTACGTAGCGGCTGTGGCGGGGCCGGCTCGAGCGCCTGGCGCGTATCGCTTTTTACACTGGTTAATTAGACCTAATTAAGCATAGCTAGCATCGCATAATTACATGAAGCCAAGGATAATTAAGTTTTCTGGTGACGCCATACGTCGTCACCAGTAAACTCAGTCCAGCTTGCCTTTGCCGCGTTAAGACACGTTAAGCTTATATGAGTCTAGTTAAGCCAAAGTAAGTATAGCCGAACCTAATTAGGCCTAGCATGGTATCAACCAATCAAGCCGAGAATAGGTAATTTTATTTATGCAAACCTAATCAAGCCAAGTACAGCTTGCCGTTGCCATGTTAAGCCAAGTTAAGCGTAGATTAGCCCAGTTGAGTCAAGGTACGTATAGCCAAATCTAATTAAGCATAGGTGATCATGATATCGCCTAAATAATCCGATCATAAGGAAGTATAAAGAAGACACACCTATGTGTAGGATATTTCAAGTTTATCAACACTGGCTGAAACTTGATACGGGACTGGCGAGTTCTTCACATAGTGCACTTACACGTCCCAACCATGTCCGGTTTCATGTTGAGCACGACTATAAATACAAATGCAAGCAAGGCATTCTGGAAATCTCGTTTCGGTGCGCAGCGCGCTCGTTCAGCAGCCCAATCAAATGCAAGGTTACTGGTTTTGTCGACGTAACTGGCACAAAAAAATTGCACTTTATGAGATGACTCGTGGCTATCGGCTGTGCCGCAGTCTGCGTCGGCATCGGCGTCGATCGACGCAAAACGGCAGTTGCTGTAGCGATAGCAAAAAGAAAGGAAAATAAGGCAGCTGGTGGTGCTAGCCTGCAGGAAATGCGGAGCTGGGCAACCTCGTTTCGCTTCGGTTTTCTATTTCTTTTCTCTCCTCTTACGTTCTTTTTCCTTTTTCCAGTACTCTTATCTTTTTTCTCTCTTTTTAACACGAAATTGTTTTATGCCGTGGTCCACCAAGACTTCAGTGACGTATTTCCGTCACGGAAATGGCGTCGAAAAAATGTACATGATGAGATGGCAAAGAAAGAAAAGTTCCGTCAACGGGCATCGAACCCACGACCGCTCGGCCCACAGCAACAGATGCGGGCGCGCTACCACTGCGCCACGGTCACACACTCTAGAGGCTTTACAAACGCGCCTTTTATATCTACCACTCTCCCGGTCGGCTGGGTGGTGTTGCCCTCTGGGAGCGGCAAAGTAAAGTAATTCTTCATTACTGTGGCCTCCGCGATTAGTACCTGCAACGCGTTAGACGTTCGTCCTATTCGGCGTGTTTTAAATAGAAGTGCAGTTTTGTCAATGCCTTAACACACCACGAGGTGGCGACCTTAATAACCAAGCGTCGTAAAAGCGTCGACCTGGCTCTTAGCATCCCGCTAATCAAACCAAAAATAGCTCTGCGACGCACGGCTGCCTCACCTGGTTGTAGCACCGCGTTCCCCGCCTACGCGCTTGCCCGCAGAAAAAATTGGCCGCGTATCTGCGTGATTCGCTGCAAATGTCGTCTAAAGACGATAGAAGAGGCGCTGCGTGAGATATAGACACCATCTAGCAATACGTCGGGAAACATGTGTGCTGTGTTGCGGGCTGGTAATCCCGGCGCAGCAGCAGGCGTGACCGGCGGTGACCAGCGCGACCGGCGGGGACGCCAGCCAGCCCGAACACGCGGTTTGGCGCGAAGCGGCGAAGCAGAAGAAACGTCCGCACTCAACGAGTACTCTCCACACACTCTTTCATTTACACGTCGCCTGGGTAAAACAGGAATGCCAGAGCGGCGCCCCATGGCATTCGTACAGTGCAATACTGAACCAAAACCGAGACACAACAATGAACTCGTGCGGAGGGCACGGAGGAAGGCAAGTTTCAGCGCAGTCGCATTTTCAGCGCAGCTTAAGAAACTAGGGTCTCTAGAATTACGTACCTATGTATTTTCTATTAAACGAACCCACCACCTAATACTTAGCTAGTGATGTTGCGCCTCAGATATGCGTAATGTTGGCTTTTTGACCAACAATGTACACAAGTATGAACCTAGTCAGCCGTTCAAGATGGCTGGCCCTTGGGCAAGTGGTTCTACTTTGGCCGGGTGGCTGAATCGAGAGACGTGCCGACAATCAGAAAGACAGACCAAAATTTCTGCGTTTAAGTTCCCCAAGAAAGACTATCGTCTTTAAAATTGCGGCAGGGGGTGCGGCACGACGCGCTTTGCGTTTCCCTCTATTCCGGCCGTGGTGTTCAAACACATTTTAACATGCCGCGGGATGGCGACCAAGTTCTGCGTCCAATATGCGACGCTCTTCTGGCTATAACAGCTCGTTCTCTGATTACGCTTTCACCGTTAACTACTACAGCTAGCACAAGGGTTTGTTTAATAATGGAACACGGACGTTAGTCATCGGCATGGAGATGTACCACCAAGCATCAAAGTGGGTGCATCCACGTTAAACGGTGCTATAGCTGCCAGACGTCAATATACATTGTGTTATCTCTCTTATATGAATGTAGAGCAATCATATAGTTACTTCTATAAGGGCATGTTTTACTTTCGTGTTATTCCGATTCCTATGACGGAGGGATCAACCATGTTTTTTTGTATTTGTTTATTTCTATTTTTCTTCCAATTTTCCTCTTTCTTTCTTTCTTTCTCTTTCTATTTCTCGCTTGCTTCCACTTTTTTTTTTCTTTTTATACGTAGTTTTGCGTACGTTACGCCAAGCGACGACAGCATACGGCAACCTGGCGCCCTAAATTGCTCTGCACTTGATATCATTATGAAGGCGCTCGAAGAACAAGAGAAGATTTCGCCTTGGCGCGAGCGTGCACTCAATATGCTATAGATGGCTGTGTTATACGTGGTTTTGCAAGCGTTAAGCCAAGCTACATAAGACGAGAGAGAGAGAGAACTTTATTTAAAATAGTGGGGTTTCGGGAGCCGATGGTGGTAACCCCTGATGGTCGGTGTCCTCAGTCAGGGACACCGCAAGACTCAGCCGCCAGTCTCGCCCTTTGAACTAGGCCTCGTTCGGCTTTCAGTCCAGAGCAGTCGTGGAGAGCGGTCTCCCATGTAGATCGGCAAGAAAATATATACATACAGTGCAGCTGATGACGTCATGCAGCTCGTCGACAAATGATGACGTTGAGTTCAGAGTGTCATGACAGTGTATTAATATGCAGTGTGTTTTATGCGCTTAATCATTTAATTAACTAATATTAGTTACGCAAAGTTTTAGTCCCTGTAGAGACCAAGTGCGTTTGATGACGTTCTAGAGGGAATTCCAAACAAATGATCCACTTCTTTGGGCAACGTATACATGCTGCGTGGTATTTTTTACCGGAATTTATGGAAAGCGTGCGCAATATGAAATAAAACCGTGGTGGCTGCACTCGTTGCGCTGCCGTGTACTAGAGCGCTCTGAAATGTGCTACTGTAATATTACAGTGGTATGAAAAGTAACGTGGGAAGTAATCGATTACTCTAGAGTAATTTTTAGTTATGATTCTGAGGCTGTATTGTAATTGTAATCAGTTACTTTGTTCACTGACGTGTACTACAAGGCTGTCCCCGAAGTACCGGGAACATGAAGTGCGAATTTGAACATACAAATTTGGTGCCTGGGCAAATAAAGGGGACAGATCTCGGAGACTATGGAAAAGAAAAACTACATGTTACAGAAGTGCACAGCACATAATGTCGTATAATTTGTGAGGGTTCCAAAGTGACCTGTGGCACCTTATAAGCACACTTTGTCATAGGCTTAAATGATATAAGCGATACATAATTATACTCAATCATACGACGTTACCTCAGTGACTATAGTGTTTTGCTGGTGAGCTTGAGGTTCTGTGTTCGATACCTTCCAGGGTCACTTTGTACCGTTTGTGGCGAGGAGGATACAGGAACGCTCGTAGAGCGCGAATTTGATGTTGTCACTTCGCTTGCCACGCCTGATAAACATACCGTAGTTCCGTACATAAAACTGGAAAATTTATTTACCACACCTTATTCTAACGGTGTTCTCCCAATTCGCCCTTCAGGCAAGGAATTTATGGTTGTAGGCAGCCACTGCTTATAAGTTCTTGAAAAAGACATTGATGTTTATTCCCACGAGAACGTTAAGCGATTTTATATATTATTATATCCGTGAGCCTCTAATAATTTCAGTTCTTCACTACAGCTGATAATTGGGATACATGCGGGCTATATTTAGGCTGATAATGAAAAAGAAAATAAAATCTCGCCTTAATTTATTTTGATGTTCCTTCCGGCCAAAGAGTTCACATTTCAGCTGAGGTGCAAAGTTGCGCACGATGCTTCCCCGTGGCGCAGCCGGCACATTACAGCCGGTATCCCTTGCACGTGAACACGCTTCGCTTTTGCGTAGTGTGTCCGACATGTTACACCTGAGTTCGGCTAGTGTGATGTACCATTGAGCCCAATGTGCAAATTTAGTCCCGCTACGCAGCCCTCTCATAATATGAAGGTTAAAAAGGCTAAATAAGTATTCGTATTAACAAATCGCCTTTTGAAGCCTTATTAGGGAATCGTTCATCTTGACACAAGAGGAAGGAACAAACGACCGAAAAAGACTGTACAGTAACAACGGAAACAAATGTAACATCTCTGGGATTAGTTGTTTGATATCTAATTAACTTTAAGAGAACATAAAATAAATGTGAATAATCTCCCTCTAAAAAATATTACGCGCAGAATAACTGCGGCTGAGTACGCTCTAAAAATGAAGTTTATTCAAATGGGAAACAGCATCGCAGTGATGTTTGTATAGTTCAGAGAAACGGTGCAATGTTTTGGACAAAGAAAAAGGCGAATGGTGATGTAGCGAGAAGGACCTGCTGCTAAAGCATAATTATAGAGAAAGTGCAAAAACAATCTTGTGTGATGGGAACATATTTAATTTAACACACACCACAATGAACAAGCTCAAAAGCACATGTAATGAAGTTTCCTTCTGACGACTCCACCAAAGCTGGCGCTCAATAATATATAGCTTCCCCAAAGACGTAATAGGAAGGTAAAAATAATGACATGGAGGGCCTAATTATTCTTGAGATGACAAAAGGAAGCGACGCGTGGCAGGAAAAATTAGAATAACGTCATGTAAAATGAGAGCTCTACTATCCATCTGTAAAAGGCTGTTTCGATGAACGAAGAACTGAAAAGAAGAGAAGTGCAAAATTGAGCTATACTACTTGTTTTTTAAAAGTTTTATCGAATACCCCCATAAAAGTATTTTTATTTGACTCAGGACTTTTTTGTGTTGTTGTTCTGAAACCAATCTAACAAGACTAGCGAAGGTAAGTACATTGACTGTCGCTTCGTTTTTCCTTGATTTTTCTGGTAATATTTAGGCTTTTTGAAACATGGCTGTCGCTGAAGGGTCATCTGTGCTGGAGAAAGTGACAATTAACGTCCTAGTACAGACTGACGAATCAGTGCAGGGCGCGGATATGAAATAATAAACTTATAGTCTGCGACATGAACAGCACTAGTTATGTTTGTAACATGGCTTATACGTATAATAAAAAAACAGTCTTGTTATATTTTTGAGTACTGAAAGTTTACACAGAGCAAGGACAAACGACTAAAAATAGCTGAATACTTACTATGACAAGACGTTTATTGTTGCTACAGCATCGGCATGGAATTATTGCGAAATTATTTACAATGTCTGTATGCGTTGTAATGTTTTCGATTTGTTGGTTACTGTTAAATGACTTCGGAATTGGTGCGTACTTTAAACTTCACACACACAAAAAAATATGATAATGACGTCGTGCACTTTGGAGCCGAAAAAAAAAGGCTTACACACAAATTCGATACACCTTTATGATGCCTTGCACTGCCACTGGTTCAGTTTTTACAACAGTGAGTTTGCTTATTTTCTCACTAGCACATTTAAGTTGTAGTAGAAACACTAGAAAGCTTAATTTTGTACGTTTCTCAAATATACAATAATTTTGACATTTTCAATGCAACGCAAATGAATCACACAGGATACGATTCGTGTGAACCAGATTGAGGAGCGCAATATTTGAAAACATGACAAAATATAGATAGAAAAAGCTACGAGAGCATGCATTCACACGTGCCCGCTTTGTGGCAAGCGCAGTTGTTGCTAGAAATTTCATTACTGGGTGCGTGTATATGCGTGTTGACTTGAAAGAAAATAAACTGTAAAAATCTGCAGTTTCACATTTAAGATGGAGCACTGATAGCAGAAGCAGCGTATTACAACCTTTGCTTACAAATTAAGTTCACAAGGATGATATGTGACGCACGCACCGGCTAAAAAGAATACACTTCACGAAGACTTAAGAAGATGTATATTGCGCCCAGAGGACGAAACGCTGATAGCGAAATCAGTGTATTGGAAAACGACACGAAGTGGTCCAATAGAAGCGTGAAATAGCGCAGGCCGTTCAAGCATTTAGCGGCGCGAAGCCGTGCGCGCCGCCCCACTTCACTCGGACACGATAAAAAGGCGCTGCGATACTTTTTCACCACGGTCAGAAAACGCTGCCGATCGGTAATCGAGGCTCCAGAGAACACGTGAGCCAAAAACGATAGCGCAGCACGCGGCCTGGCGTATACAATTAATTCTCAAAGTCAGCTAGAAATCACTCGCTCTTTCGACAAATGATGCCACAGGCCCAAATGACCGCGCCATAAAACCAAAGTCCACGGCCATTGGCTAATTGGAGCATACATGAATTGGAGCGTGGTCATATGTACAGTTACCACGGCCGTCTCAGGATGCCGCCACGTGCCCGCGCGCGTGCTCGCGACCACAATAGAACTAGGCCGCGCGTTCAATGAAAAAACAAAAATGCTCCAGGTTATGACGTTTGCTGATGAACGGACGCATCTTCTTGCCCCCTTGTCCTCCCCCCCGCCCCCCCCCCCTCGCCTTACTTCATAGCTTTCAGGGTGCTCGCTGGTGCGAGAAAGAGGGAAAAGCACTTAAAGCGTGCGACAAATACATGTAACTCCGTTCGTACTTGACGGATCAATCGTACTTGACGGGCAATCGATTCTTGAGGCAATAAGTTCTTTTTATGAAGCCATTGGATGACTACCTGAAAAAGTGTTGCACAAATCAGTGCCTAGCATAAGGGGAGACAAAAGCTTACCGGCCCCCAGACTGTGCAGTACTGCCGCAGAAATTAAGCGTACTATACAATCGGCGAAGAATAATGTAGCCTGCGACTGTTGCAGCAACGATTAACCGTACCGTTGAGCTGGAGAAGAAACTATACCACTTTAGGGGTTCGTTTCCGACTGCCCCAGGAAACGAGGCAGTTGATGATTTAGCTAAAAAAAAAAAAGAAAGGAACGTTTATTAGAACCAACTGAAGTAGAAAAAAGCCGGCAGATCCCACGCACTGTGGGAATCGATGTAATGCGAAGCAGCCAGCAAAGAGCTGCATACATCGCTTTGTTTATTTTTGAGCCGAATGAAATCATTCATGGCATGGCATCTAGTTCACCATATATCGCATGTTTGCCATGCACGCGTGCATGCATAATGTGGTATATACCATGCCAATGAAACGTATATTCTGGTATATACACTGCATGACGGGTGATTTATGTTCATCACGCACTCCTGTCATGCAATACCAATTTTGGTATATATTCAGTTATCTAAACGGCCGGAAGCGCACCATAACAGTGTCACGTAAATCACACGGTACATGACATGCATAACATAATTCGCATGTTAGGACCTGTCATTTATGTTCGTCATACAGTCACATCGCAAAATGCCAATTTTGGTGTATATCAAACAAGCGAAATGGCCGCGAGTTCACAATGAGCGTGGCATGTAAATCATGCCATACATAACATGCATGTCATGGTTTTCATGTTACCACCTGTCATTTACATTCGGCATAAATTCGCGTCACACAATGCCAATTTTGGTGTATATCAAGCTAGTGAAACGTCCGCGAATGCACCATGCGCGTGGCAGGTAAATCATGACATGCATTTCATGGTTTTCATGTTACCACCTGTTATTCGTGTTCTTGATACAGTCACATCGCGCAATACCAATTTTGGTGCATATCAATCTAGCGAAACGGCCGTGAGCGCACCATGAGCGTGCCATGTAAATCATGTCGTCCATGACACGCATGTCATGATTTTCATGTTACCACCTCTAATTTACGTTCGTCATACAGTCGCGGCGTGCAATACCAATTTTGGTGTATATCGAGCCCACGAAACGGCCGCGAATGCACCATGAGCGTGGCATGTAAATCATGACATACACGACATGCATGTCATGGTTTTTATGTTACCACCTCTAATTTACGTTCGCCATACATTCGCGTCACGCAATACCAATTTTGGTGTATATCAAGCCAGCGAAACGGCCGCGAATGCACCATAAGCGTGGCATGTAAATCATGACATACATGACATGCATGTCATGGTTTTCATGTTACCACCTCTAATTTATGGTCGTCATACAGTCCCGTCGTGCAATACCAATTTTGGTGTATATCGAGCCAGCGAAACGTCCGCGAATGCACCATGAGCGTGGCATGTAAATCATGACATGCATGACACGCGTGTCATGATTTTCATGTTACCACGTGTCAGTTATGTTCGTCATGTCGAAATGTCTCGTCATACCAGTTTTCGTATATATCCATTCATTTAAACGGCCGCGAGCGGCCCGAGAACATGTCATGTAAATCATGCCGCACATGACATGCGTGTCATGATTTGCACGTTAGGACCTGTCATTATGTTCGACATGAACTCTTGTCACGTCATACCAGTTTCGGTATATATGAAATTAACGGAATGGCCACAAGAGCCGCAAGGCCGTGGAATGTAAATCATGCTGTTCATGACATGGATGTCATGATTTTCATGTTATGACCTGTCATTTATGTTCATAATACGGTCATGTTATTCCATACCGATTTTGGTATACGTCCGAATAATGAAACGGCCAGGAGAGCACAGTCGTAGGCGGCTAGATAGATAGATAGATAGATAGATAGATAGATAGATAGATAGATAGATAGATAGATAGATAGATAGATAGATAGATAGATAGATAGATAGATAGATAGATAGATAGATAGATAGATAGATAGATAGATAGATAGATAGATAGATAGATAGATAGATAGATACGCTCAAGCTCGCAGAAGTTCGCTAAGAAATGCTTCGCATTTAAAAAACTACACGTAACTCAGGGACACCCGCAGCTGCCGCTTAAATATCGTCGTGCCGCGCCGGGCAAGCCCAGACACCAGTCTCTGCCGCCTCACACCACTCTTGCCAGTCCGCCGCCGACTGTCTGGGCAGCGCCATGGCTGCCACTTTGAACCTCGCGAGTGGGCCACACGCATCGCCAGTGCACAGCACGTGTCGCTTTGATAGCAGCCTGGCAATGGGTCTGGCTCCTACGCTCTACATTTGCCGCAAAGGGCAACAATACCATACATGCTAGTGCTAGTGTTAGACAATGATTGTTAGTGTTGACTAAATGAAGACTTGTTGTACAGGGTTGATTAGGAATATTAAGCGACAACGACTATCCAATTTGAAATGAAATAAAGTAAACTAAAACATTTCGTGAAGTCTGTTCCTCAAGAAAACTCAAATAATTTCACACCAGTACACCACATATGACACGGCAGGATTACATCGTGTGCACGATAACAATGAAATTATTGACAAAAGGAAGAGTACGTAATAGATGCAGCTGGTGCAGAGTGCTGTAGTGCTCGCTGAGTTAAAAGCTATCGTGGGTCATTTCGAAAGAGTAAAAACATGTTGACATATAGGCGAAAAAAAAAAATCACAGCATATCCACGGGGTGAATGATGATGAGTGGGGCGAAGCTACGGAGGGAATCATCTGTAAACCGTGAAACTCTTCCGTGAAATGCGCCCAGTACATAATATAAAGAGTGTGAAACATCGTGTATATATTAAACATCAAACTTTTATTGTACTGTTGGTTTACGTGGTCCCTTCATTATCACTTGTGATCGGTGAAATGCAAGGAAGAAGTCCGCTCCCGAGCGAAAGAGCGCCAAGAGCGACCGCATTCCCCGCTCGCCCTGTGCGAATTAAAGGCAAGGCTAGAGGGAAGACAGGACGCGCGTTCCACGACGCGAGGTCGGTAGCATGCCCAACAAAAGCCAACGGAACGCGATCGTGCAAGTGCTCCGGCTTCGCATCGCCTCATGGTTCCATTTAGCGTCCCAAAACCAAACATATTGCTCAAGGTGTGCCTTGCGTTTTTCGTAGAAATAATTTCTTTATCATGTACATTAAGACGAAAAGTTGAAAGCTCACTAGAGTGTATCGCCCGCACAGTATGTCTTTTAGTGTGATTTAACTCTCGTACGGCAGGGTCCTCGCGTCGTTGCCGGTCCACCTCGCCCGTTGACGATCGGGCGAGGTGGCTACATGCAACTACTACTACTACACTTTAAGAAAAACATCTGGCGTTCTTTCGTTCTGCTTTTACAAAACATCTGGCGTCTTTCGTTGGTTTATTTCATCAATCAACGGCGTTTTGAACAACATTTTTATTGTTTAATCACGCACAGGAGAAATCTCACCAGGCACTACCTTGGAGGTAAACAATGGCTGCTAATGGCAATGAGAGACAGAAGAAGTCGGCTTTTAGCTAACACTTACACTTCTACTTCTACTAACGTTTCCTACTGGGACATGCCAATGGCTGCTAATGGGGAATGAGAGACAGAAGAATTCGGCTTTTAGTTAACGCGCACGCTGCGAATTTTTTATTGTTCAACAACGCACAGGAGAAATCTCCCACCGGCACCACCTTGGAGGTCAAAGCGTAAGACTTGTTACTCACTACTACGACCACGACGACTACAAGGGACGAACGGGTGCCGCCTTAAGGAGCTTCGCCCCTAAAAATTGCTTTGTCTAAATTGAGATAGCCATATTATAAGCTGCGTAAAGGCGAGACATGCTTACTCGACGGCGCTGTAGTATTTTGGAAGTGCCACCTTCACGCATTTCTTCAGGAACTCAGTCTTCTACGCAACGAAAGCAATACACTAGAATTACTTACGTCAGTGTCCACTTGAATCAGACGATCAGTATAGACTTGCAGCAACTCCTGTCGCTTATATTTTGAATTGCTGCCGCCGCGGTGGTGCAATGTTTACGATGATCGGGTGCTGATGCGCAAGTTGTAGCTTCGATCTCGGCCATGGTGGTCGCATTTCGATGGCGGCGAAATGCTAGGGACCCGTGCACTTAGATTTAGAAGAATAGAAAAGATCCCCAGGTGGTCGAAATCTCCTGGGCGCTCCCTCGTGGCGTGCCTCATATTAATATCGTGATTTTCGCACATGCAATCCCAGAAAGGAATGTACATCGAACGACTCTGTTCCGAAATCGTAAGCGAGAATAATTTTGCTGGTTGAGCTTAGGTTAGGGTGGAGTCATGTTCCTAAAACACCGTCTCGAGTCCGGGTTGAGTTCCGTCCAAAATACCCATTAAAGTACAGTGCACAATGCAAATTCTGACCTGTTATACGCCCTGCATTTAAATACACTGCAACATTTCAAGATTCACTCCTGCATGATGCCATTTGAAAACATAAAATTTACGTCTTGTTTGACAGCTAGGATAAGGAGATAACATGACAGGAAAAAAGAGAGGTTCGAATTGCAAGCTTCAATGATTGTTGGACATTAACATCCCAAAACCATTATGTGATTATGAGGGACACCGCAGTGGAGGGCTCCAGAAATTTTGACCACCTGCGTTCATTAACGTGCACCTAAATCTCAGTACATGGACCTTTAGCATTTTAGCCTCCATCAAAAATGTGGCCGCTGCGGCTCTGATTTGAACCCGCGACCTGCAGGTCAGCAGATGTGCACCTTAACCATTACACCGCCATGGCGGGTAAAACGGAAGCCTTATATAATTAACAAAAAACACCAAGGAATGGTGGTGAAGTCATTGTTTCTTTCAGAGAACTCTTCTTTATGCCGATGGCAGCTGTCTTCATCTGACTTGCCGAAACGTTGGCTTTCGCGACGTTCCTTTTCATCTCATAAAGAATGTGACTTGCAAAGTCTGCCCTTCGTGAGCTAGCTTTTTGAAAAATGCAAACAAGCTTGTTTTCAGCGCTGTTCTTGTAGGTCTTCTGCCCAGTTTATATGCTTTTAGCTACCGTCATCGGCGCCTTTCAAATGACCTTCAGCCAAATAAGAGCGCCGTTATCCGAGCACTCACACGAGAAAGAAACGAGACCATATACATCCGTGCCATCCGGATCATATACATCTTGCGAAAAGTTGAAAACAGCGCGGTCTCTAGCACGGACGCTTTCTACAGGACATCGTCCCCGTTACGACGCGGAACGACAGAATCTCATCGCAGCACTTCATTTGCAACGCTGCTTGAGCTTGAAGCAGTGACACCTTCTCGGCCCGTGTCAAAGCAGCATTTGTGCAAAGCGCAACACAAAAGCGCTGTTGGTGTTTCTGAGGACTACTCACCCCAATGAAACTTTAGGAATGACTCCTGCGTATATAAGTGCCTTTGTGACGACGTAATATTTGTGTGTATACGGGATCATTGTATATATCATAGCCATCACCTGACACCTAGAGCAGCAAGCCAAGCGATAAATCAGGCTAACATCTCCGGGAGTATTATCAAAAGGGGTTAAATCTCCTTTTCTATTACTTAAGCTGGTTAGCGCCCAAATAAGTTTAAAAAAATATTGCTTCCGAATTCATCGTAATGTTTGTTCACAAAATCACTTAAGCTGTAACGTGTCGTACTCTGACTTTTCACTTGCGATATTCAATACTGACGTTCCAAAGGCAGCTACACTGCACCGTGCACTTGATTTTTATCTTTTCGCGCTGTGACCGGGTTATCTGTGCTCGAAGGCCGGCGCGTGTAGGTAAGTTGCTCAGCCTCCAAGATATGGTGCTCAGACGTTTTATCCGCGATTTCCAATCGTGACGTTAAAAGGCATATAATAGCTAGTCGCAAAGGCAGGCTTTATAGGCGTGAAATGAAACGCGAACAGCGGCAAGCATTCACTGTGGTATAGCGCGCGCCGTCCAGTCATCACCATGGAGAGTCGTGCATATGCGCAGTGCTGCCAAACTGAATGTGCGCGCCTGTAAATGGTGATGACTGGATGGCGAGCACTATAGCATTGCGAATGCATGCCGCTGTTCGCGTTTTACTTGACGCCGATAGTACACGGAAGCTTACGCTTTACTTTAATCTTTTCGCGTTGAGACGGGGTTATCTGTGTTTATAGTAATTAGCGGCGCGAAATAAAAACTAGACAGAAGAAGAACAACACGGGACGAGCGCTGACTCTCAATTGAAACACTTATTGCGCAATACCATGTCTAAACATCGGCCGCACAACACGCGCACGTGAGGGTCGGGTTAGAAAACACAAGTTGCAAAACTGACAAAGCGATAACTAACTGCGCAAGCTGAGCTCTTTGCCAAGCAAGGCACCAATCTCTCCTGACGTACATTTAATTAAAAAAGGCAGTTCAGGCCTGAGCGACGCATGTATCGGAAGAGCGCTCATGTGGGCAGCCTCCGCAATTTCTTGCTGCGTCTGCCCCCTGTGACGGTAGAAATGTTGGTGTCGCTAAACAGTGGAACACATTCACACTCACGACAGTAGAGCGACCAGTGCGAGCGAGCTTGGCCTTTCAGACATTTACGGTGCTTGCGCAGGCGCATAATAATGCAGCGATTTGCGTGCTGGTCATAAACATGGTCACATGAAAAAACTCGCAGGATCCCTTAAACATTCATGTAAAACTACGCTGAAAGCCATCTACTTTTTCTTCTCAGTCGACGTATTGGTCCTGCCCCACCACCACCCGAAAGCTTTCTGAAGCTAACGTGGTCTTGTACTGGCTCTGTGGTCGACCCTCCTTTGACCAAGGTACGATGTCGCGTGATGACGATATCATGTGAAGTTACGCGACGTGACGTCACAGTGACGTCTTGACAACGGCACAGTGACTTCACAAATTTTGTGGTTGGTGGTGTCAAGATGACGTCATATGGCGACGTGATCACGTGATCACGATTTCTTGCAGCACTCGTGCTATCCCCGACGCCGCAGGACGCCGACAGTCAACTTTCGCGTTTATTGAGCCAGCTAGGGCTTTTGCCTTAAATGTGGGATCGAGTACACCGCACATGCGCAGCATGGAACGCATTTGGGGACGTGTCCGATGTCACAGTTAGGTTGCTGTGTCTGCGAACTGCTCGCGATTATGCCGGTCGAGCTTTGCACAAACCTTTGCCAGCCTGTTGGCGGCAGAAATTAAAAGTTGAACATTGTCGCGAGAACTAACCTCTTCTATGCAAAGGGTCAAGCCATGCATGTAGAAAAGGGCAGCCATGTTCCTGCGCTGCTCTCAATCACACTCTTGTTCCGCCCTTCTGCCGCCCTTGCTGATGTCCCGCGCCAGATTTTCTGCAGGAAAAGAAAGCCTTTCCTTGGGAAAGCCAGCCATCCTCACTTTGGAAGCCTGCCACTTGAGGCTGTCGTACCTGATATGTATAGGAAGCCAAGCACACAATGATCTGGAATTGAACCCAGATACTTTTGAATTTCTATAGCACTCTTTTGCTCAACGTATAAAGTAGGCACGTGTTGAGGAGAAGATGGATGTTTGAAGAGATGAAAAAGAAAAACCTCGACTGGAACACGTCGCTGGAGCCAACGTTTCAACATGTGGCCTTGCCTTCTTCAAAGCTGTAGTTGCGTACTTTAGCGCATGTAGTACGTGCATGCTTCGTACACTAACCAAATCTGGCACTGCAGCTTATCTCAATATCCACGCCTGTCTTTCCTGCTCGCCCTCACCCCTCTTCCCCTTTTCGCACTTACCCTGTAGAGGTATAGTCTAGTTAACCTCCCTGCATTTCTTATATTCTTTCGCTGTCTCACTCTACCCTCACCTCGTCTGCTTTTGTGGTTGGGTGCGACTGTACGAAGCATGCACATACACGCGCTAAGGTTGACAGTTGCTGCCTTGAAGAAGATAACTTGTTGAAACTATGGCCCCAACGACACCCCCTGTTCAATAATTTTTCAATGTTTAAATGAGACATAGAGGAATTGCAGTGTCTGACGGATAAATACCTGTCCCGTTATAAGAACTGTTTCGATATACCCTATTGCAAACATGCCGTGCCTTGTCTTCTCCTGGTGGAGAAGTAGGGCGAGAGGGCGCGCTGGCCAGCAAAAGCCCATGGCCTGTGAAAGCGTCATACGGAATCACATTGTTTTCGGAACCTGTAGCCTATCTCGTGCGATGATCGGTTGAGACAGGCTAGTGTGTATACTACTGAACGTTCTGTAAACATTCCACGACGATTTTCACCGTTCACCTTGCGGAAGGGGCAGATAAAAGGTGGCCGCCGAGTCTACATCGAAAAGCTATACTTACCGCCATGATAACGCAAAATTGGCATAGCACTAAAGCTCAACGCAGCGATCACAGACCAAGGTAATAGGATATCTGGGGTTTTACGTGCCAAAAGCAGGATATGATTATGAAGAACGCCGCAGCGGAGGGCGCCCGCAACTTTAACTATCTGGTGTTCTTTCATAGGCGCTGACATCGCACAGCATACGGGCCTCTAGCATTTCGCCTCCATCGAAATGCGGTCGGCACCCGAGCACCGTAACCGCTACACCACCGCGGCTGACCAGACAAAGTTAACTGCGCATCCTTTTAAAGACGATAGTCTTTCTTGCAATACTTAAACTGAGACATTTTGGTCTGTCTGTCTGTCTGCCTGTCTGTCACACGATTCATCCACCTGGCCAAAGTTTAAGCACTTGCTGAACGCCCAGCCATCTTGAACTGGTAGCTGCGTTCATACTTGTAAACGTTGTCGACTAAAAAGCAAATATTACGCATATCTGAGGCGCAACATCAATACGTAAGTGTTAAGTGGTGTGTTCCTTTCATAGATAATACATAGATACACAATTCTAAAGATCCTACTGCTTCTTAGGCTGCGCTGAAACGGCCGGCAGAAGGCTATCGTCTTTCGACGACATTTGCAGCCAAGCACGCAGATGCGCGGCCAATTTTTCTTTACACATGAAGCAATAAACTACATAAAGGTTATGTTAAGCTATTCAATGCATAATATAGATGTTTAATGTGAACG
Organism: Rhipicephalus sanguineus; assembly: GCF_013339695.2. NCBI lineage: Eukaryota > Metazoa > Arthropoda > Arachnida > Ixodida > Ixodidae > Rhipicephalus > Rhipicephalus sanguineus. Next base: position 156,569,326 of record NC_051180.1, read on the forward strand.
ATGACGTTTTTCCGCACGTCTGTGAGTTTGCGTTGAGGCAAAGTATTGTTTTCAAGATTGGCTTCCAGAAATTCGTCGGGGATGTCTTCGAGACACCAACGATGACAAGTTCTCAAGTTTTTCTTGAGAAACCAGCCATGTAACGTGCAAATAACCACGCAAGTAACCAGTCAAGTGCTACGTACGTTGAAAGGTCATCATTGCATAATACGGGAATTTTCTGCAACACTTGAGCACAAACAGAGCTCCGTAAGCGCAATATCTATCGTAAACAGACAAATGCCAGTCCCTGTTGCGCGCTTTTATTATAAAACGACGCAAGAAACTGCTGACTAACTTCATGTTTTGAGCCTCTACGCATGTTGATTGAATGCTCGCATGCATTCGGACAAATCACGAAGCATGCAAGCTAATTGCTGAGCTAAACCAGCAAGAAAAACCTTCGTGACGCTGGTGTCTGTCACGATGACTATTCAGATACATGGCAATACCAGACGTTAAGGAAGCCGGCGCGCTTTCATCCGGGCCACTTCGGCGAGCTGTTGCTAGCGGATCACGTAATCTTGGAAAAAGGTCCCTTTTATGCTTAATCGGCTATTTCAGACACTTCTTCAGTAAATCTCACATTTCGGTCTAGTTTCTCGCTAAAGTAATTCAATTTTTATGAGAGGCGCTCGCTTTAGCTTAACGTTTGAACATAACTTTTGAAGTGCCAAAGAAAAGTTTTCCTCCTCTGAAATTCATGTCCGTGGTGAAGTCAGGTGCATAGAATGTACCTACATACTTACGAATAAATTGCTGCTCCGTGCAAAATCAGAGGCTAATGCCTGTAATAGCTGCAGCTATACAGGGACCAAGTCAGTATAAGTTTGCTATTCTTTGCAGTCAGCTTGTTTAATCACAAGCCGTTTGGTTAAAGCCCAGCGTCTACTTCCGCATTTGACTCATCAGGGACTGCTGCAAGTGAAGAGGGGGGAGGGCGGGGGGGTAAGGGGTATAACGGGAGAAGGTCGAGCCGCAGCACACTTGCGCGGAAATGGCGGGCCGCGCGAACTTGTTGGTGCTCTCGTGTGCGCAACCGCGATCTCATATTTCACGTCCCGCCGTGCGCGCATGTTAGGGCACGGCTGAAATAAGGCCGCGTAGGAGCCATTACTTCAACTGCTTAAGTACTTTGATAACGCCGGAAAATGATCGCATAACCTTGCGGCGGCAGTGCGGAGAGTGCCAACTCGGCTGCGGTGATTGATTCCCGGCGCCGTCAGCTTCGCGGGAAAACAGCGCTCAGTAGCGTAGGGCAAAGTGCAGGCATCGACTTCCCGGCGGGCCTTGCGCGCTTTTAACTGTGAGTCATGAAGGGCGCGGCGAGCATCGCTCTTCGTCAACACCGTGTACGGCGTGTGCGGGGCGTGTTGATGACGGCGTTGTAATGAGAGCGCATTGTTCGGAAGGGTCTGGAAGTCGGAGATAAGTGCAGAATATGCGCCTAAAATGAAATAAAACGATCAGCTAAGTTATTGAAAAGACGCGGCTGCTTTTAGTCCAACGCGCATAGCGACACTTTTGGCGGGTCCCTTCATTCGCTAGATAACTTTCATGGACACAAGTGTCCGCTGAACTTTATGTGCTCTGGTACTGCGTTAAGTATGTGTACATTATCAATATTTGTTTAGTGTATCCCAATATTTAGTTGTGATCAATATTTTTAAAGCTATGTGACCATATGAATTGTTGCTAAAATGGTAGGCCGTGTATACAAACAGTACGAATACTTTTAGCGTCCCGATGGTGTTCTTTGAACGCGTGTTGAAGAGCTCGTTTCGCAGAAATTGTGTTGTTGGTGTAGGCGTCGCCATAGTTGGTTGTGAGTCAAAGATCGGCGTTGTCCACGGGCGAAAATTCTAGATAACGCAAATAAATAAGTAACAAAATTTTCTGTTCGAGACAGAAACACACCCAGGCCTTTTACGTTGCAGGCCTGTGTTCTGCCACAGAGCCAGGTCAGTTCTTAAAAGTGTTTCGGAAAAAAACCCAAAATGATTGTCATCTAGTAAAAGAGGCGCTGTGTACTGCTAGGAGTCTCCTTAGCGCATGTAATGTTGCGTGGGAGAAGTGTAGCAGGGGCGTAGCCAGAAATTTTTTTCGGGGGGGGGGGGGGTTCAACCATACTTTATGCATGTTCGTGCGTGCGTTTGTATGTGTGCGTGCCTATATACGCAAGCAAAACTGAAAAATTTCGGGGGGGGGGGGGGTTTGAACCCCCCCAACCCCCCCCCCCCCCTGGCTACGCCCCTGAAGTGTAGAATCGCACAAAGCGTCAAAACATGTGAATTGCGCAACGAGTACGTTGGTGAAGAGCCCACTGATTACAAAGTGCTCAGGCATAATTAGTCATTGTTATCAATGACAGCATCAAGAAAGTGTAGGCATCTGTGCGGGTGCGCGTGTTCTCTTACGGTCGCGTAGTGGGTACTTCGCCAATTGAAAAAAAAAATAATTAGCGCGTAGTGGACACTTCGTAACGGTGAGCAAGTAAGAAAAAAAAGAAAGACAGTAAGAAAGAAATAAGAAAGAAAGAGAGCAAGAAAGAAATAAGAAAAAAAGAGAGAAAGAAAGAAAGAAGAAAGAAAGAAGAAAGAAAGAAAGAAAGAAAGAAAGAAGAAAGAAAGAAAGAAAGAAAGAAAGAAAGAAAGAAAGAAAGAAAGAAAAGTGGTACGTCAGCCACGTAGATACAAAGCTTCGCTTGCCCCCATTTTCCCGACAGGGCAAGGTTCTTGAATTTCATACTTTTGCTCAATGCACGTTGTAGGGGTAAAAAAAAACGGGAACAAATATATTTGCTATAAATATATTTCTGCCGGCGGCAAGTTTTCTTTTCGTCCACTTTAATTTCTTCGCATTAATATGTCAATTACTACAAATAACATTCCCTATACTTTCCTTGGCTTGAATGTCCGTTGGTTCTCTTTAAAAGATTGCACCTTGATGCGACTACTTCTTTTATGTTAATTAAAAAAAAACGAACGAAGATTTCGTTACTAGAGAAATCTCGCTATGAAAATCATTCATTTTACGATACGTAATCAATAATGTCGCTAAAAGGTCAAGGCCTAGGTTGTGGCTCATCGTGGAGTCCCTAATCTAAAACTACGAATACCGACACCGTCTCAACTGCCAGCACGCCAAGCGTGGGTCATATGCGGTCAATGTTCTTTTGAGTAAAGAACACGAGGCGGGGACGTGAGAGGAGCAGACAGATGCACTGCGGCAGTTAGAAAAGCAGGGCTCACTCCGGCCGTGCTGGAAGCGTAAGTACCCCAAGGCATCGTTTCGACAGAATACGAGGCACTCTAATTAGCCTCGCAATGGAAGCGTCTGAGTGGAACGTAAGTGGGCACGATATCGTGGCTGCTCTGGTCAGGCTTGTTCCTCGAACGGGAACGCTCTCACCAAGCAGGGTGACGCAACACAACCATTCGCTTCCCAAATTAGAAGGAAATAACGGTTCTGTAATGAACAATAGCATCTTCTAACCGCGCTGTTTTCTGCTGTTTTAACGTTTTTTTAGTTAAATTTCTTTTTGTCACGACTTTTTTTTTTGTCATCACTGAAGTAACTCAAAATCATCTAAACTGACCTTCTCACAACGACTTAGGATGTTGTCACAGCCTTTTCGCAAGTTGCATTGGACAGTCGATCGTACGCGCGCGCAAAGTTCATGTGCTTTAGCAGAATGCCCGGTAAGTTAAGTAATCTTCCCAGATTGCCGTAATAAAAAAAATCATCATCCTCAGCAGCAACACCTAGCTTACTCGCGGCAACCCTACAAAATCAAATACCTAGGACAAGTGTGTGTGAGCAATAATAAATCTCAGACGACATAAAAGTGGTGCAGCAAACTGACGATCCAGCCAAAAGTGTTCTATGGGGCAGTATTTGTTCATAACGTAGCCTTCTGCATTGACTCGTTGCATACTACTCAGCGCTATTCAACCCTCCCCAGTGTTTGATAAACAGTGCGGTACCAGTGAGTAAACATAATGAGTTAAGAAATCGGTTACGACGCAATAATTAATTAAGCAATTTTCCACACGCAGGAAACTACAGTAGTCCGTACTCTTGAGGGTTGGGCAAAAAATACTTTGCACATGTATGGAGACGCCATAGAAGATACTAGCAGAATGAGCATATCCGATAGGATACTTGCCTTGTGTTTCTAGAGACTTCGATAAATTATTTTACTCCTCATTGCAGTTCCGTTGTCGGGGCTACTGAAAGTGTGCAGCTTCCTCGCAAACTTGCTTTCCGATATTCATAAGCTAACTGATAATGAGATCTGTGGTTTTACGCCCCAAAACGACAATATGATTATGAGAGACGCCGTAGGGGAGGCTTCCGGAAATTTCGACCATCTGGTGTTCTTTAACGTGCACTGACATCACACAATACAAGGGCCTCTAGCATTTCATCTCCATTGAAATGCGACCGCATTGAAATTGAACCCGCGACCTTCGGATCAGCAGCCGAGCACCGTAATGACTGATCCACGTGACGGACATTCATAGTTAATTCTTGAGCTAGAAAAAACGGAGCCAGAGAGACAACAGCGGTTTCCGTCCGTCTTGCTCCCCTCTCCCCCCTGCTTATTGCCTTCAGAGCGAGAAGAAACTATGATCAGCCACGAAGTAGTATAATTTATCGCTCCCTTGAACATGTCTTCTCTACAGATAGGCCTCGTTAATTTCGAATATCCTTTAATAACCCGTGAGAAGTTCTTTCGGCGCTCCAAAAGCGTATCATACTGTCATTGCGCAAAAGTGTGTGTATGGGGTCGGGAGAGTTTCGTAAGCTCAACGCAGGAACGCTGTGCGATGGGCAGTTTTGTCCTATCGTCTTTACAAACGGCGCAATGGAATTCTCATTGGATTCCGATCATAAATTGGGTTATGCTTCACTAAGCGCTCGCCTGAAGCTTAGTATCCGTAATTCATACTGTATAGATTGCACGCGTTCACACAACACTATTTACCCTTCATTTAAAATCAATAATAAACGGCGCAAAAAGCGCAATGTATGTAGTAATGATACTAGACACCCCTGAAAATGTACCACAGATGTGTCACCAGCCTGCCTCAAAGAGGACCCTTAGATCACGATCATCATCGTGTCGAGCGCGATTTGAAGGTTATCGCGCGAGCGTCGACCTACCTATCGCCCCAGGGGCCTAGAGGCACGTACGCTTCGGAACAGTGAACACCAAAATTACGCAATCTTCTCTGTCTCGTTAGCTGTACCATGCAACAACAATGGCCCCTACTACGAAATCCGCACCTATTCTCTCCATTTTAGGCTTTCCATTCGTTGTGAACAAGCGTATACTTTGTTGGCTCTTATCACCACGGACGATAACGAAATTGATGGGAAAGATATGGTAAATGTGGTGCTTGGCACTGCTTCATTTGAACGACTACTTGCTAATGTGCACAAAATATCTCACGTTGTCATGATAAAAAACCCAGGTTTGCGCGGAAAGTGCTGCACCGTTACAGCGAAAGCTGGAAGAGCGGCATTCCTAGAGCCCGTTGTAAACTCTCTTGTGGCTATTAATACAAGTACAGTGGAAACGTACCCACTACGCCACAAATAATAATTTTTGTGAAGTTGGGAAGCACCCACCGCGACATTATTCGTCATTCTGCGGAGAAGCGAGGTACCATCTGTAACGCATTATGTGCACTTTGTTGATGCGACGGCTGATGACGATGAAGAATTATGGCTGAGACCTTTGTAATGGGTTGGAATCATTAAACGACCCACAAGTTACGTAATTCGCATTGTGTGACGCCCGGTCGTTATTTAGCTCTCCCACCACGCTTTTTAACATATGTTAACGTGAGAAAATGAGAGAGAGAGGGAAATAACTTTATTGAGACTCTGAGGAAATGGATCATGGGAGCCTTATGTCCTTCCTTGGCAACCAATAGAAGTGCACTTGCTGTAAATCATCATACTTTTTGCGAAGTAGGGAAGCAGCCACATGTAATTTTTCGTCATTCTGCGGAAAACCATGGTACCCGCTAAACACCTGTAAGACATGTCGAAGTTTCCGGAGCCCTCCACTACGGCGTCTCTCATAAAAATATAGTGGTTTTGGGATGTTAAACCCCAGATATTAATATTATTATTGACAGCCGGTCGCTATTTAACTCTCCCACCACGCTTTATAACATACGCCAACGTGAGAAAGAGATAGAGAGAGGGCAATTAACTTTATTGAGACCCTGCGGAAATGGATCATGGGAGCGTTATGGGCTTCCTTGGCAACTAACAGAGGTGCACGTGCGAGGAACCCACTACGCTATAAATAGTAATTTTTGTGAAGTAAGGAAGCAGCCACTACGCAATTTTTCGTCATTCTGCGCAGAACCATGGTACCTACTAAACACCTGTAAGATATTATGTGCACTTTGTTGATGCTGTGGCTAATGACGATGAAGAATTATGGCAGATCCCTTTGTAATGGGTTGGAAGCATTCAACAACTCACTCGTTGCGCAATTCGCATTGTGCGACGCCTCGTTACAGAATTCGCGCGGTGTGACACTTGGTTGTTATCTTACTCTTCTACCACGCTACATTACATATGTTAATGTGGTTCCTTCCCGACATGAAGCCTGTATAGGGTATTTTAAATGCGAAGCATTTCTTAGCGAACCTCAGGCACTTTGGCCGTTTCTATCTACGTATCTATCTATCTATCTATCTATCTATCTATCTAGCCGCCTACGTCTCGGCGCTCTCCTGGTCGTCTCCATAACTTGTAATATGCCAAGATTGGCGTAGCAGGGGATCAGTGTATGACGAACACAATTCACTGGTCATGACATGAATAACGCAAAATACCTGTCGCATACGTCATGAAACCCTTTCTCTCATTCACGTGTGGCACATACCCGTACACCAGAGTTCATGTTATGCGGGTATGTGCCACAGGTGATACAAAGTCTCAACCAACACAGTAACCACGAACACACACATTGACACGCAAGGAAAGTGATAATATTAATAATTGTTGGGCTTTTATGTCCCAGAACTACGATATGATTATGACAGACGCCATAGCGAAGGGCTCCGGAAATTTTGACCATTGGGTGTTCTTTAACGTGTACCGAGATGTCTCCATCGAAATGCGACCGCCGCGACCGGGATCGAACCCGTGACCTTCGTGTCAGCAGCCGAGCACCGTAACCGCTACACCACCGCGGCGGACGCAAGCGAAGTGAGGAAGCTGAAGACAGAACACCCGTGGAAGACGCTCAACTACCATCCACTCGTCCAAGTCGTCCGCAACGTGGACCACGTGGATTACGCAAAAACCTGGGTCAATGATTTCTACAATAAATCTGCTGAGAAAACTGGGCCTCTCATCATTACCGTTGACTGCAACATTGATTTATCAAGACCCAACAATGATTGGTGCTTATACTGTGTGAAAGACGGCCTGGATGTGGACAGGGCATCAAAAGACCTCGCTGCCACGTCCGCGACAGAAGGCATCATAGATCATTTCATCGTAAGAGGAATCCAGGATTTCCACCATCTTCGCAATATCTCGCACTTCACTACACTTAGATTCCTCATAACCGCGATCACGAACGGATCCGATTAACAAGTCCGGCCCAGCTGCTGGTGCTCACTGATCACTGTAATGGTGACCTTGTTCAAGAACTGTCAAGAACCCTTTTACACATACACGCGGGTTCGCGAAACGTGCGTGCGTTCTTCGCCATAACAGAAAAGTATAAGCATAACAACTGTAACTGTGACTGTAACGTACGTGCAGTGCGCCTGCGCGTGGCACTCGGCTATGTATATATCTAGGGAAACTATCCTGAATGAAGCTTAGTTACGAGTAACGCCTGTCCTGTGCATCTGTGTTCTTTCTTTGTCCTGTTCGGATTCGTGCTATCCAGTATTGAAGAATATAAGCTTACCGCGTCTGGTGTTGGTAACACCCATGTTGCTGTTGGCATCGTTACGCAACTGTAAACAACGGGTTATATAATACATATGCTACTCTTGAACATATGAGTGTGCGTATACCACTTCCACATTTTTCTAGCATCATTCCGTAACGTTTCGCTCAATGTGAAAAGTTACGCCACAGTCACCATCTTGCGCATGCTTCGCATCATGTCGATTCCCACGGCAGGTGGGATCTGCCGAATTTTTTTGCAAAGCAGTTTCAAGCACCGGCATGGCTCAGTAAACAGACAAACTGAGCCATGCCGGTGCTTGAAATTGCTTTGCTTTTGAAGATTCCTTGTGCTATGTGAAATTATGTGTGTTTTGTGCATATGTGCATGTGAGTGTACTTCTAAAGCGATGAATTATGTTGTAATAGATGGCGACATTTGATGGCATTATTACCATGCATTAAAGAGAAAAAAAAAACCGGCATGGCTCAGAGGTTGAATACTGGGCTCCCACGCAGAGGGCCCAGGTTCGAACCTCGTTCCATTCTGGAATTTTTTTCTTACTTCGTTTTTTTTTTCTAATTTCGAGCGATAGTCGTTACGGACACCGGCGGCGGCGGCAGACAACTACGGCGCCAAAAACGGCCCTTGTTGTGATCTCATAAGAGCTTTCGCTGTAAAAGCGTACTTTTCGTGATCCTCCCACTTCTTTCATAATCCGACCACGGCGCAAGAACCCCGTGTCTTAATTCGCCCGAAATGCGACCACGCACCTGACGATCCTCTTTTCGCTAGCAAAATGCTCGGCAACTGATCGTTCGCCCATCGCGATGTAGCAAGCGAGTGTTATGCTAGCATGCGTAGAGCAGCTGAAAACTTTTTATCTTCAACAACTTGTGCCATATGTTAATTCTCTGACATTGCGCTCGCATTGCGGCAAGTCAAAACAAAGGTACTGAGTGCCGCATCCGGTGCGGAATAAACATTGCACAATAATGGATGGCGAATACGCAGCTCTGATGGCACCCGACGAAAACGAAACTACTGCTTGTCGCAACCTCTGCAGAGAGTACCGCAGCTGCTATCGGCGTAATCAAAAGTAGCCAGCAACAGTTCACGTGCGCCTGTCGGAGAAGAAGGAGGAAAAACTTTATTATAGGAAGGGTGGCCGAGAGGGGGCCACCCTGCAGAACCACTACGTGGGCTCCCAACTACTACCATTGGCGATCGCCGCGACTCGAGCTCGGCCGACCAGGGCCTTCTGGTTCGCCAGGTCGGAAGAGCTGAGCAGGGCTGCCTCCTGGTCCTCCCTGGTGGGGTTTGCTTTTGGGGTGAGGTTCGGGGTTGATTGGTATGCCCACACCATGTGGAAGATGTCCGAAGACTTCTCCGCACAGTGCGGGCATTTTCATGTACAGGCAGAATCAAAATGTTCCATATCTGCCGGGCACAGCCTTGTTTTGGTGTAAAGTCGGAATAGTGTGCGTTCCTCCGCCTTTGTAAGGCGCTTACAGGGTTTAGGATAAATCGCCTATATTACAAACGAAGACGAAAGAAATTTACCGCAGCCGCTGAAGCCTTGGTCGCCAAGAACACGATCGTGGGTGGCGACCACGGCTTTTAGAGCGCCCGCGGGCAACACATTTTGACACGCGGCGGTAAACGCAAATAGGCATGAAACTTCTGGCTTTCCTCTCGTTACTGAATGGTTCTCACTGATGAGAATGGCGATGCGGACTGCGCCGCTTCGTTTTGGTAGTCCGTGAACGCAGTTTTCGCTCTTTTGAGCCGCATATTTCCGGGCACTTCGCACTCTGTGTGCTCCGAGGATCATCCGAATTAATCGGGTTTCGGCCAAGTATGACACAATTATGAGAGTTTGGTGGCAATAAACAAAGTATATGCTGACAAGGACCAGAGAACACGTCCGCGTGGGGCCAATGTTCAGAATTATTAATGGTCGAATTAACGAGCTTTCACTCTATTCGCAATGCCCACGAACTATAGGTGGCGCGCCGTGCTTTTCAATATGGCGCCAGGAGGTGGGTCAACCCGTTTGTTAGCATATGAACAGATAGAACGTGCGGACGTACGGACCGTGCCACTTTCACCGGATGAAGTTATGAGCTGCGCTGAAATGGATATGAGACTAAAATACTTTCCCAAACCATGGAAAGTGCTAAGTACTCGCCACCTAATTATTTGCTGCGAAGTGAAAGGTTATATTTCAGCTCCGTTACCGTGCATAACGATGCTTTGCGAAATCCTGTGCGTGCTACATAAACCTGTATGAACTAGAATTGACGTATGAGCTGAACGACACTCCGAGGTAGTACGTACCGAGCCTGCCTGACGGATTTGCCGCAGTAGTAGGCCGCCAGCGAGTAGCGCCATCGCTCCTGCGCGTGATGATGTCTTGCAAACATAAAAGTGTTCTGTGATAATACCCCGTCGTCATTACTTGCGCAGTCGAAAACGCGGAGTTACGTCTTCAACGGAACACAAGCATTTAACATGTCATTCAGTAGCGCTTGTGTCACAGCCATGCTGAGACTCTAGCCGTGTGTACTTCACTCGCATGTTGCAGGTTCCATCAGCACAATCGAAACATGAATATCGAGAAGAATAAACACGTATGCTTTTCGCAACGTCGAAGAAGTTCGCCGAGAGGCGTGGATTGTGGCTGTGACTGCACGTTCCATCGCTCTAACAATTTCGCTTCGCTGGTCGAGCTCGAGCGTGTTGGCGACATGCGGCGCTCCATAATATCCACAATAATTGTGATACATGCAATGCACAAGAGGAACTATGCTTTTATTTTGATCTCGCTCAAGGATATTATACATTAAATACAATCAAAGTGACTTACGAGCGTGAAAGAACATTAACGCACGAGGGGACGTGAAGTGCAACTCGCTCCTCGTGAGTTAGCAGCTGACGGTTCATCGTCGCTGTCACTCTCGGTGCTTTCACAGTCTTCTACGTCCAGTGAAAAATCCTCGTCGTCAAGATGGTTTCCTTCAACATCACTGCTAAAAGCAATCTGAAGAATTTCCTCCGCCGAACGACTTCTACCACTCCGCGTCACCACGTTTACGATTAGACAGACGCCTGCGTGGAGAACGTTTTGCTCTCAGACCGGTCAACAAGCAAATCGCTTGCAGTGTGCTGCCACCTATCAACAAACGTACAAAAACAAGCGGCGCAGCGGTGGCTATGAAACCCAACACACTGGCGACGGACGGCGTGGATGGAAAGCGTTCGCACCACGAAAGGCGTCGAGCAGACGCGTCCTCGAATGATTGAAACGTCGCTCGCACGATTCGTAACAGCGCTTTGCTCAGAAAGGATAGAGGCCCTATTTTAATGTATCGCCAACTTGAGATCGCTCAGTTATGCATGAGCACATCGCGAGCCCGCGCGACCTCCCTCCCGCGTACAGTGTTATGGGACTCATGCACTACAAGAAACACTGACCAATTATATATGCAAGTCAAACAGGATGAGCTTCAACTGAATATGTTAATTATCTACGTGGCTACAGAAAGCCTCGCGAAGCTCATAGTATGTGTACATTGTTGGCTGGCATTGAAAGCGCGAGTTGCCACTTATTTTCACGAAAACTTCGAGTCTCGCAAGAACGAATCAGATTTCTCGTGTCACGGAGGGCCCGGTTTGTTCACTGATGCAGGGAACATGCAAAGTCGTAGTGTTCCTTTCTTGCCAACGCGTTAACACTGAGGCTAGCACAGCCGAACAAGGGAGCGACTGCATGGTGCCGCCATTTTGTCGTCTACTAACCCTCCTCGAGGGGACGCTCCTGAATTCCGCTCGGTGGCGCGACAGTCTAAGGGCGTTGCGAATATCTTCAAGGAAGCATTAAATTGGGGAAGACTTACAACAGACAAACAGTTGAAAGGCGAGAATGTTCCACCCATCGAAGGAGGTGCCACTATCCGGTACGAACTATCCACCATCACAAGCCATTTCCTTCTGCACAGTAGAAACTCCTAAAAAGAACATTAGGAAACGGTAATCCAAACAACGGCAAGAACGGGAAGATGGAAGCTTTAGATGAAAAAAATCCGTAAACAGGGGATGGGTACTCGAGCCAATGTTTCGACCAAGTGGCCTTGTCTTCTTCAAGACTGGAACTGATTTCCTTAGCGCTTGTGTGTATATGCTTCGTGCCATGTGCTCCACAAGGGAGAAGGGGAGGGCAACGGCGAAAGTGGGGGTGGGGGAAGAGGCCGCCGTGACGAACTGCGTGAATCAGAAGGAAAGGAAAGAAACAGGAAAAAAAAACGGGGGGAGGCGGGGTATACGTTTCGCTGAATAGTGCTTGTCAGAGGTAGGACGGGCCACTTAACAATGCTAGGTTAGAAATTCCTAGAACAAGGGCTTAACTTTCATTGGGTTTCGTTGTGTATGTACCATATCGAATGGATTCATCAACCTCCTTAGAAACGTTAATACCTGCTGGCTGGAGGGTATTGAACTTGTGAATAAGGTATGACTCTGTATATTTTCTGCCTCTTGAGGACCGGAAGTTTGACTGAAGTATGTATAGTTCGAGATCGTCGAAGTTGTGACCTGCTAGATTAAAATGCTGTGCCACTACTTTGGGTAATCTCTTTCGGGTTGGCAGGTGAGTACCGTAACCACTGAGCCACTGCTAAAGTGAAATGCAAAATGTCAGTTAGTGACTAAATGATATTTTTTAACGATAAACGCAGATAATAATGCAGTTGACGACGCGTTCTGCACTTGGTTTTTCTTAATTGATCGTTTCGCTCCGTCCTGCTCAGGTTGACAAAAGAGCACCGCGAAATAAATTGCGCATTTTACAGAAGCGCAAACCCCATCTCGACACCAAAAAAATGGAAAATGTATACAAATCAAGTTGAATTACGGACACAGAAAACAATTTTTCGACCGTACAATGCGAGTAGTTGCCCTCACTGGCTAGAAGCAAATACTGCTACCGAACAATTATTTCTGTTGCGCTTCGTCCACGATGTTAAGTGGTGCAAGACTGCGAAGGGTTCAAGGGAAAACAAAAAGACAAGCGAAAAATCTTGTCGATGTACTAGCGAAGGTTTCTTGCTTCAGTCCGTCGGTTACACAATTACCGGTGCAAACGAGAGTCGCCAGGAAGCAGGTTTCGCTCAGGGGAAATAGTAACGCGTGGTGACGCAAGACAGCATCAATGAATCAGATAACAGGGGGCATTGCAAAAAGCCGTGGCGCACTCAAGACTTTGTAACGTTTCTGTTTGTTTAAGACTGTGACGGTGGCTTGTACGATCCCCTGGGGAGAAAGCGATGCTTTGCGTGCGCGTTGTTTGCTGTCGATCTTTCTTTTTTTTTTTTCCGGTGCGCCTCTAGCGAATTGCCGCCGACTAATGAAGAGAGATGGACATCGCTTGCGAAAAAAATAGCAAGAGAAAGTTGTCACTCTTATTCATTGAGGCGGTTCTTTTCCGAGAGTGCCTTAGATCGCCGCGTTCGCATTGCGTAACCGCTCCCACAGTGGGAGTTACGTCATTCAGTCCCTAAAGTGAGTCACTGAGTAGAGGTTTCAGCTCCCAATAAACTGCAGTTTCTTATCTCCAAACACACGTAAGGAGTAGAAATTCTCTCATAGAGCGCAAACATTGACTCTCAAATTACTGCAGACAGGTTCGTATTCCAGCTCGGCCTTATTACATAAAATTTGTCCCGTCACTTATCCCTGTAGTTCTTGCGGGCACAGCAACGAATTCGCTAGCCTCGACTACATGCTCTGGCATTGTCCCTCGTTACGAGGCACGGACCAGATCAACAAAGACAATTGGCTATCCGCCATTCCGGGGTTCAACTATGGGCTGTCCAGAGGGCCCACGATGCGGCGGTCGGGCTTGGCCTGACTGTCCCAACGTGGGAGCGGCCCACTGCGCGCTGAGTCGTGAACCTCAGGACGTTCAATAAAGTTTTGCATCCAGCCATCCATAAGACAATCAGTGCAGTGATTTCAATACAGTAATTTACGCTTGAGAGAAAAAAAAAATCAATGCTTGCAGCAATGGTAGTAGTAATTCTATTTCCGACATGCAATACGCAAAAATAGCCGGGTTGAAAGTTTATAATATTGTTTCGCCTGTGTTCTTGAAGATGATCTTCAAGAACGCAGGAGCTTATATATTATAAATTTGTAACCCTGCATCGTCGACAATACGGCAGTTTTAAATGCGTATCGCAATTGCCAAGCTACCTCCCCACCAATTGGAGCGCCCGACGTACTGGCCAACGTTCCATCCAACAATTTGTTGGTTGTATGTTCAGTTTCAAAGCGTTAGTTCTATCCCCACAACACCGCATGCAGGCATAAATCCGTGCACAAACACACGAGCGAATTTACCGCAGCACAAGTGTATACCGTAGGATACTGGTTGTGCTGAGAGTCAGTAACCATAATATTGTGTTTATGCATGCAGCATTTTTTCACGCAGCGTAAATTTCACCAAAATAGAAATGACGTTTCAAGTGCTCGTCTTCTTTGTCTAAATTTGTTGGTTGTATGTTCAGTTTGAAAGCGTTAGTTCTATCCCCACGATCTATAAAGTGATTCATAATGTTTTGTAATACAGTGTTTCTAAGTTCAATACATAAGTTTCGTCAGTATTTCTGCCCATTTGTAGTTTCCGATTGTATCTTAATTGCCCCTATGTAATGTGCACTTGGTTCTTGGGGTTTTGAAATAAATAAATAAATCACTCACTCTTCAGCTTTTCTTTATCACCAGTATTCAAAGCGCCTCTTTCTTCTATCGACTGCTGTCTAATACTTCAGTCTACTATGAAACCAAAACCTCTGAAAGACGCACGTGTTCCATGGCCTTCTAAAGGTATTGCTGGTTGAGTGTCGTGGCACTCCATTAGAATGACACAATAATTGGCTAAAATTGGCGTTGCTTTTTAACTGCGTTGCAAAGGTAACCTGCCAAGACATCTTTGGATACACTGACTCACTAAAAAAGATCAGAACCATATGATCTAGGGAGGTGGAAATAGATTTATGCTATGTGAGAACACTGGTATTTTACGATGTATGGCATAAGTGGAGCTAAAAATATAAGCCGTGTTTTGCGCTCTTCTAACGTTCAATAGGCACACGTTGCAAATCATGAAGTGCAGTATTCAATTGTCAACGTAAAGGGCAGATTACCTAAGAGCAGTTACCACGTGTGGTGTACGTTTTCCCATGCACGGCTTGTGGCTACGTTCATACTTGCGAAACTAGACACCTTGAAAGGCGTTTTAAACTATATGTGCCCAAAGTCAGAAAAATTCAGGAAACAAATATTTCTTCAAAAATAGGGCACTTGTATCATCCACAAAATGCGAAATTGCGGGCAGTTCGCAGTAAGTCGCTCAAAGCTTGGCACAGCGAAGCACGGGCCCGTCGCCGCTCGTACTCCCCGTCGAACGACACGTCTATCTTCGAGGTGAGCAGCTTCCTCCTCGGTCTCTATTTCTCTTTCTATTGTTTCTGTGCTACGGTTTACTCTCCCGTCCTCCTTTCCCTCCACCTCACCATCACATCCATCCTCCACAAGCTCACTTCCCCTTCCCAACCCCTCGCTACACTACACTACACAAGGCTATGCTGTGCTCTGCTCGCGTGCCTGGATAGCCGAGTGGTTTGGATGCTTTCCTTTGGATCAAGGGTACGCAGTCTCGAATCCCGCCTCGTGAAGTATTTTTTTTCGGCAAGAATATTTATCTGTCTTTATATCTTTCCTTCCGTCTTTGTTTTTTCTCTTTCCTTCTCTCTCTCTCTCTGTACTCGTTCTCAGGGATATTACACGCCACGCCGTAGCAGTGAGTAGTGGCATATGCCCAAATTATGTGGCACATACCTGTTTATGATAATGATACTTTTCGGGCACGGTCACACACTGCACAGACTCCACACACTTTACGACGACCTAGAACACTTTCGCTGTTTAAAAAAATTGTTTACTGTCAGGTAAGTGCAACACACTTTTCTAAGCCATCCTACATAGCATAAGACGCTGGGCATGTGGGATGCTATGTGCCGGTATAGTAAACCTTAAAGCATCTCAGGTGCACTCACACGACGCACTTTTTGCACAGAGTTTTTGTTCTCTTGGCAGTGAGATTACCTATTCTATTTGCACTTAGGGGCGGCATAATGGCCAGTGTGGTGACAACAACTTCGTGTCTGCATGGTGGACTTGCAGAGTTTTCCGCGGTACCCTTTTCATCCGTATTTCTTGCGGTAGGCCAGTCCAGTCGACCTCAGAAACGAAAGGTACTGAAGTTCCCATTCATGTCTAACGCAGCTTCCCAATGTTTCTTATTGATGCGCCGAGAAGATGGGCGAACAAAGGAAACTACCACTGTTTTAACACGAAAGTGTTTTATGCCGGGGTCCACCGAATACATCCGTCACGGATATGACGTTGATAAAATGGACGCCAGTGGGCGAGAAAGAAAAAAAATCAAGAAAAAGAAGCAGCGTAATATGAGTCTATGTCGCTTGAAACTCCTAGTACAGTCACTAATGATGTTGTATAAATTCACTCTAGCGATATTCACTATACCAGACCCACCATAACCACACGAGTAGAAATCGAGAATAATTTTTGTTGGAGCCAACTGTACAATTAATGCATTAATAGATGCTCAACGGTCGACTGCTGTTTAGATGCGCGCACATATGTATACACAAAACTATTTTTATAGCCTATGGCACCATCCTTATTTGTAATACGGCGTGAAATGTAAAATGAAAAACGAAGTTCAATAATTTTTAGCGCTGGCACTTTCATATAGCAGAAGGAAAGGATGAATACATTTGAAAACTAAGACTATCATGCTCATGGTTACTCCTACAAAACTGCAGTGAAATCGTGGTTGAATGCTCGTTCGTCATGCCTCTAGTCATTGGAAATGTTTCTGTTGTTTTGTTGCTATTGCTACTATGAGACCTCGAAGTTTGTGTGCAGTTTAAATATCACAGAAAGCTAAGATTGACGCCGTCGTCCACTTTGTAAAAAAATATTAATAAGTATAATTTCAAGAGAGTCTTTGCGTCGGCCTACAGTCTGTTGTTTCTAACTCTTGATTTGACCATTACTGCACTTTCATCGTTCAGTTGCAGGAACTACCTTACAGTATTCAGTTTAGCAAATTATTGAATATACGAAATAGCTGTTAGATAATGGCGCTACAGCGTGGTGGTATCACACAAAACTACATTATATGACTTGAATGAATTTGCTTGTAGACAGCTATACTTAACAACATGACAGCGGCAGTTCATGAACGTTCACTATGAGCAGCGTGTAGCTTTTTACACTGAAATGACACATGACACAAAAGATCGAGAAAAACTAAAACTGATAGTCTCTTATTCTTGTAAATTGGGCCGTTATTGCAAACATGGAGAGAGAAATTAATGCCGAGGACATAGTGACAAGCTGTGTCTTCGCAGAAGAAGACCATGAGTACATGAGTCTCAGATCGAAATTGCGGGAAAATATTGCTTTGTTTGTTGTTTTTGGTTTATAGAAATGACGTAATGTATTTGCGTTTACCATGACTCAAGAACAATGTTGAACACACAGCGACACATATAGTGTGTGTTAACACTGGTGTGTGAGCAGAAAAAGAAACAAGTTGGTTAGATTACAACGAAAAAAAAATATTTTTCTACAATTTTCGTAGAAATTGTAGAAATACACGCTAAAACACTAACAATAATCGATAAGGGGCTCCAGGTGTACGAAACAATGGGCAGTAGTTATTTTCCTCCTAAATTCAAAGGGCCTCAAACCTAGCAAGTAACTGGTTTAGGCCACAAAATTAGTGCGGACTGCAGTATTTATTCCCACGCAACGTGTTTAGATAAAATGGTAATGTTTGAAAATTTATTCAACACAAGATATGCATATGATTACAAAAAAAACACTCTTGGGACCCAACAAATTCGTTAAAGGGTCCCTACGGATGGTTTCAAGTTTCAAGTTTATTAAAAAGAATCGCAGTATACAATATATATAAATATAAATATATATATATATATATATATATATATATATATATATATATATATATATATATATATATCGAAGTGCAAGATTTTCAGAAGGGGGCCCAAAAGTAAAAACTATGGGAGGGCCTCCTATCAGAATTGGACAATTTTAGGTAGCACAGGGAACAAATTTAGTAAAGGTTCACAAATCTAATAAAATGTATATAGAAAAACTCAACATGGGCAACACAATAACCAAGCGAATGGAATTAATGCGATGAAAGAAGGTATGCTCAAAAAGAGCGTAAAAAAACACTCGGCAAAATATCAATCCCAGCAATGAGAAACCGGAATATTACAATAATTAAATTCATCAGAGCATTAATTTTCAGAAACACTAAAAACACACGGCAAAATATCAATAAAGGCAATGCACAAACGGAATCCTATACCAATTAAAGTAACGAGAGCAAGTGTGTTTTCAAATATGATCGAAAACGGTTTAGTGATAACGCTTTTAAATCAGGTTTTTATGTTTTCCAAATGGAAATTGCGCTGACACAAGCAGTTTGCTTGCCATAATTTGTAGCGACTTTCAGTAGCATAAAATTATTTGACAGAGCAAACCTTGTCGTATTCTTATTATTGAATTGATGAATTGGAAAGGCCTCAACAGAAACTTGGCGGTTGATGACTTTATGCAGCAACACCATCGGACTAGCTTTGTATGTGCAAACAACAGGTAGTACACTCAATTTTGGAAATACGAGCTTTGATGATGAACGGGGGGATGTAAAGGTTATAATTTTCAGCGCACGTTTCTGGATGCTAACCAAACGAGATATTTCTTTACCAGAATTTTCTTATTACGAATCAACGTGGGTGTCAAATTTTAGATTGGAATCAGCAATGACTTCTAGCAACTTCGCAGAACTTATTCGTTTAATTTCCACATTGCCTATTCGTGTGTGTGAGTGAGATGTCATTAGTTCAAGAAAAGAATGAAAACCTATGAACTGAGACTTTACAGGGTTTATACTTATATAATTCTTAAGACATATCAGTCTTCAAGCTTGTGCGCAGTGTATTTAATTTATCACAGTGTAGTTTCACAGTGTAGTATCACAGTGTAGTTTAACTTATCAGGAAAGAAAAACACATCTATGGCAGCTGCTAATATACACATCGCAACAAGAAGAAAGAAGAGTACCTGAAATAAGGAAAACAAGCAAGCACAGTACAAAAAAATTGACCCTCTTGTAGTCACAAGTCGTAAAGGCCGTCTTTCACAGATTTGGTCACCAAATGCACAAACTCGGGAAGCAAAATAAATGAAGTACAACGATGTAGAAATTACCACTTAGAACAGTACATAAAGACAATGAAATTAAAGACGCAGCATCAGGCGAAAGATACATGGAGCGGTGAGATACGCAGCCCTTGGTAACAAGCGAAATGCATGCGTGATGTCCGCAGTACAAGCACAGATGTCGTGTTTCGCTGTGGCGATTTCGCAATTGAAGGACCGCGTCCTCCTTACATCGGCTCCATTGCTGTTTCCAGACTATGCTTGTGTGCCCCATGCTATCAACGGTCCATCGTCCGCCATTTCCATGTTGTCTGCCTGAAAAAAGACAAAACTTTCTTACAGTTGCCAAAGCCCGTCTCACGTTTCGCGGCTGCTCAGAATGCGTTGCTTCGCAGCAAGCGTCCTTTCGAAAGCTCCGAATGAGACACAGAGAGGCGCAAGAACTCATGAAAGCCCGGAAGAAGCACAAGCTTACGGGATAGGATGTACGGTGTACGACATGGAGGGCAATATGGACCGTAATGTGAGATTCCATATTGTCTCGCTAGACATGCAAGCGATATGAGTGGTATTATTGCCCTTGTGGCGCTGTGTATGTTTACAGAATCTGCAAGCAGACAGACAGTTTGCATGTACCTTTTAGTTCATGCGTTCTTCTGTCCTATGTTGATCTCTAAAGCTTAGATCGTGTGACAGGTGCTCCCTTGCTGCAGAAACACCTGCCGCTCAATAAGAAGCGCAGTACAGCTTAAATTACATTGTCCGAAACATCTCTTAACCACGAGAAAAGTGATCGTGGCGTAAACTGTTGTGCATCTGTGTAGCCACTGTTTTGCGTGCTTTCTCATGGGTCACCTTAGCACCCCGCGGAAGTCTGGATATTAACCGAAAACGTTTTTTATGTAAAGTCTATGGTTTTATTGCAACGTCTGTCAGCAGAACACAGACGAGAGGAAATCATTAGAAGTTAGCACGGTTTGAAAAGAGTTCTGTAAACGTATCTCCATATTTTGTTCCGCGCCATTTTTTGTGAAAAGCTTTACCAAGTGTTTTATTTGGGCATTTTCAGATTGATTTTTTAAGGACTGAAATACATAAAATTGACTTCAGTGGATGTATCCTTATGACACTTAAATGTTTAGACAATTAGGTAGACTGAAATAATTTGTGATACGGTTGAGTACTAGCAAATGTTTTTACACCTTGTTTTGAACCGTATCGTGGAACTCAAATAACACTGTAGTGCTAAAAATGCCCACAGCTCTAAATATTTTGAATATATTCTGTGCGACTAATGCTTATATGTGTGTAGTTTTTCTAATATTTTGAGATAAACGAATTTTAGTTTTGCACCATGGTTGGCACATTTAGCAAGAAATGACGCGGCTGGTACATAAGACGGGAAAATGGTCAGACGGCGCTACTAATTTAGAATGTTAGTGATAGCGATATACATTTTCCTGCCTGGATTGTTTTACTTACTCCGTCATATAAATGCACATTGTTTGTTAGTCCAAGTAGTAGGGCAGTAGCAATTTTCTTCAAGATAAGTATCCCCCACGTGACTATCATGCCAGTTCAATGACAAACAAAATCGACGACGTGACATAAAAATCACGAGCCTGACGTAAAAAAAAATCACCGAAGGTCACAAGACTCTATAATGCGAAATTTGAGCGCAGCTCGCATAAGATGTAATGTAAGATGTCTGCCGATATCTTTCGTAAAGCGTAGGACCTCCTCATATATCTCTCGCGAGCAACTGTAAGGCGACTAATAGACCTTATGCAAAATCTGCTGCCATCTAGCGGCCGCCGCGCGCATTTCCGCCATGTTGAAGGCTAAGCGCATTCCTCATGCGCACCACGGCCGGTGGGTGAAAGAGCGCTTTTTCATACAGCGGCCGTGTGTGCACACACAGAGCGTCCGTGTGGCGGCTGATAGGAACGGCAATGCCGACATATTTTCATGCGCAGTGTTGCTCAGATTGAGGAAACTGGGCTGCTGGAAAAAGGTTTACAGGCAACTAACCTCCATGTTTATTAGATTTCCTCGCGGCTGACGAGAAGCGGCAGATCGTTCCCCTGCTCCGGCTACTGCTTACCACTAACGCCGTTCCTAATAGATGCGATATGTGACAGCATCGGCACACATCACAGAACACATCAGAGAACACATTTCGTGTCATGCAGGAACCAGACAGTTTTCGCGCGGTGTGCTTGCAGGCACAGACAAACCGCGCCTTCGTGTACGAGCTTCAAAGCTGCATCGCGGCTGCATGCCTGCGCTGTTGTTGACACCATTACTTTGTTTATTACGCTGCGATAACCATTACATGTTAGACAGGTAAACCGAGCGCGTCATCGATTCTCAGCGAACGGACCAATTGCGCTGGAGCGTGTTGTTTGTAGTTTGTTTTCGATTGTGGAGTTTAATAAGGTAGCGTTTGGTGGAATGCTTTGCGCGCGTATTGCTTCACTGTGGGTATTTTTCAAGCATTTCATGTACTATCACTGCCCAATTCAGAGGGCGGCCCCGAAGGCCTGACCGCCCTCCCTTACTTTATTTTTTTTTAATTTATACCCGAAGAAGAGCACATATCAGGTTCTCCCAGAAGCTGATCCACCTTCGGAAAACTCCTGCATCCACCCCAGTGTGCTATAAAATGTTATATGTGGCACTTTTCGTATAAAACAGAAAAAAAAGTGCTGTTCCAGAAAATGTGTTACACTCGACCGGGGGTGCGCTACCGTTGGTTACGCGCTGAGGTGGTTTCGCAAGCGTTCAGTCGGCGACGCAAAACTGCCTTGCGGAAACGGGTTGAAATTGTAAGGCGCCAGTAGGCCCCGAAAGCGACGATGTGGACGCAAATGTTCTCGGCCTGTCGTGCTATTTACGAGAACATGTCGGAAGGATGTTCAATAAAATACCAGCTGACCGGTACCTACTTCTTGGAGCAACTAAGACTTTTACATTTCATGTTCACTTTTCAGGTGCATGAGAAGTTGAAATTTTTTTTGCATTTTAATCGTGCATTTGTCGGTGGCTACAGCAGAGATATATTTTTTTGCTTCAAAAATGAAGAAAGAGGACAACGTGTTATTTAAAATTAAATGCACAATACACCTGGTCGACGTAGGCTGTCCCTTATGAAATACGCTTTGAAATGGGTCAACAGCACTTTGTTACCGTCATCGCTGTGCCTTGCCGTGTCGCGCGCTAATGCCTCCTCCCAACGATCCCACACTACACGCATGATATTCAGATAGCTAACAACGCTTTATTCGCTACGCTGAAAGCAGACAAAGTGTATAACCTAGCGCTAAGCTTCATTCTCAACGACGACAGGCTTACACGTGACTCGGAAACAAATTTGTACCTTCTCCTCGCTGTGAGGCAGTTCTTTACGCGTAATAATAGACCATTTTCAAGCACACGAGCGCCACCAACGGACGCGCAAGCGCTCATGGGAAAAGTGTGTACGCCGCAGCAGCCGCCGCGACCAGAGCCGTATGTATACGGCTCTGGCCGCGACGAGCGCGCGGGCCTCGAGCTGTCGCTTTGCGCTTGCGCCGTGCCAGGACATCTTAGACGCATAGAATTTGGCAAGGTGCAACATATGACTGCGCAATTCAATTACGAACTTCAGTGTTTAGCTGCGACGGCCTCTCGACGATTTCCATCTGTCCCACTGTTGGACCAGCTGAGCGGCTCAGAAGCGGCACCTTTTACTTATTATTTTTTTTCTTTTGCGCCGGTGCACCTTACGGCATAAATGAAAAAAAAAAACACACACACAACTCGGTTGCCTGTGAAGTGCAGGAGCGGTGTATGATTCGCAGATGCATTTAATTGGAATCAACGTCTATCGACATCGTGTAGTCGGCATTTGGGGAAATGAGATACATTCACTGCGTCGCTCGCACCATATATGTAAAGAATGATAACTGCCTACTAACCTTCGTTGGTGCTATAACTACAAGTTGGAATAATACTTAGAACAAAGAAAGAAAAAAACAGTACAAGGAAGAAAACGCGCAAACCATCCAGCACTAACCCACAACTGAAAGTTTATTAAAAAAAAGCATGTATACAAAAATGGAGGTGCATTGCGCATGTCATAATGAGGCACAAATAGTCAAAGAACCAAGGCGCGTCTTCACGGTAGATTAATAAAGTTGAATTCCTTGTGTTTTAATGACTGAGATGGTTGACTGACACATCGTGTCGCGTTATTTGTGACATGATATGCCTCCAAAATTTCTCGCCTTGTCTGATTAGGTTGATGGTACAAAATTACTGTGCTTTCGACGATGCGCTTACATTTGCATAACTGACATAGCGATGTAAGATGACACGGCTCCATTAAATGAATTTCGACGCTCGCTGAGGCGCATGTTAATACGTCGACCAGTCTGGCCAATGTACATGTGGATACAAGAAAGAGAAATTTGTGGTGAACTCCTACACAATTGACGAAACAATTGGCATGCCTCTGACCGCATTTTTCTTTGCCCCCTGCAGAACCCTGGCGACATTAATGCGACTAAGCTTATTTGGGGCGGCAAACACAACCTTCACCCCTAAATCGCTTCCCTAAATTCTTCAGGCCATGCGACTTCTTATAAATATGTGGAATAACTGCAGTATTTCTAGTTTCTTCATTATTCACGGATGGAGGACGTCCGTATTAATCTTTCTTTGCCATGAGAACCGATTTTCGCAAACCGATGCAACGATACGCAGGATGTCCGCCGCGGTGGTATAGCGGTTACGGTGCTCGGCTGCTGACCCGAAGGTCAGCAGCCGAGCACCGTAACCGATCCCGGCCGCGGCGGTCGCATTTCGATGGAGGCGAAATGGTAGAGGCCCGTGTACTTAGATTTAGGTGCACGTTAAAGAACACCAGATGGTCGAAATTTCCGGAGCCCTCCACTACGGCGTCTCTCATAATCATAGCGTGGTTTTGGGATGTTAAACCCCAGATATTATATTATTATTGATACGCAGGATAACCCGCCTCTTTAAGGCGATCACTTTGCAGCTGGAAACTATTGCTCATCTTATGTGCGCAAGTTTTTTTCCAATGCCGTGCGTAACCATGACATCACGATTAGAGGTGTGCACGGGCTCCGGGTAGCCCGAAAGCCCGAGCCCGACTTGTCCCGCGGGCCGGGCTCGGGCGGGCCGACGTATTTTCACCTCGGGCCCGGGCCGGGCTCGGGCCCTGCACAAAGCCCGACTCAAGCCCGAAATATAGAGAATGAGCGGGAATCGCTTTCCAGCACGCATACAGCGCCTTTTCCGCGACCGCCCTTTACCGCTTTTCGTTTCCATTCGCTACTTTACACAAAAGGGGAGCAGGTAAAGCACTGGATCTGTTGCACTCCGATAAACAGAGAAGTAACACCACCTGAGCTAGTGACGGCGCGACTGTTCGCGTTAGATTTAAGGCCAAATCCCATATGAGTGAAAATGCACGTGACAGCGACGAGCGACCCGACGTAGATCGCCTTCGTGCAAGCCAGCGTTACTAGATTAGCTTGTGCAAGCTGACGCTTACATGGGCATACCCCATACACGTGACGGCTTTGGCAAGCGAACTCCATTGTTGCTGGCATGAGGCCGT
The DNA here is from genome assembly GCF_013339695.2 of Rhipicephalus sanguineus. Classification (NCBI taxonomy): domain Eukaryota; kingdom Metazoa; phylum Arthropoda; class Arachnida; order Ixodida; family Ixodidae; genus Rhipicephalus; species Rhipicephalus sanguineus. The sequence goes on from NC_051180.1 coordinate 156,594,279, forward strand.
CTACTTGTAATTTGTAATCTGTGTAATAGAGACTGTTCGTCGTGTGTCGTTTGATCATATTTGATATGCTCAATAAAATGCCAAATTACCGGAAAACGATGTTTTGTTTTCGCAGCGAACCTTCAAAAAGCCGGGCCGAGCCGGGCCGGGCACGGAATTGTGTTTTCGTACGTCGGGCCGGGCCGGGTGGGCTCGCAGCCCTTTGCCGTCGGGCTCGGGTGGGCCTTCGACAAAGTCAGCGGGCCCGGGCCAGGCTTGGGCTCGGAAGTACGGCCCGTGCACAGCTCTAATCACGATTCCTCGTTTAACAATATTCTAATGCGACGACGCGAAATTAAACACCGATTTCGCTGAACGCGGGCTATACTGCCCGCAGACATGATCCGCAGTGAAACTTAAAGGCATGAATCAAGAAACTGCCAATTATCAGAGTAAGGCATCTTGCAAGTGAATTCTAGTCCCATCCCTTTTCCTTTTTCTTTAAACACGTTTAGAATGTGCTCACTTCTTTGTGCATCGCGTGGCTTGTCAATTAAAATCAAATAATCATCTTATACCTGAACACCATTACACCTCTACAGTTTGGTTAAAACCGGCCACAAGCCGCTATGGCATTAAATGCCATAGCGGCTTGTGAACAAGTAATCATTGAATAAATTCGAATTCGGTGTTCCAGCTCACATTGCTCACAATAGCACGTTTTGACTGCATGTATAGGCACGTGATAACTCGCATGCCGCTTAACTGCTACATCCGGTATACATCCGCTCGGTAACACCTACACTGACTGCATCATTCCTTTCGCATTTCATGCGTAGAAATACATGCAGGTGCTTTCAGACGTGTAGTATTTAGGATTTAATAATAGTCAGCCATCAGCGACGCGTTTTTTTCGTTTGGTGCTCACACAGCGCCAACGAGCAGCGAGCGACGGAACAGCCGGCGGGCTCGCCGTACACACTTTTCCCATAGTGCTTCGCGCGCCCGCGGGGGGTTCTGGGATTGCTTGAAAATGGTCTATTGTCAACGTAATAGATACGAAATGCCAGTAGCGTGTACAGGCCCTTACACGCTGTACAGGCCCTTACATGGCAGCAATTTTTCATAAGGTATATAACGTAGAAGGTACGTCTACTGCTATTTTTTTTTTTTTGCTGTACACTTTTACATGCAACTTGAGGTGGCTGGAGAATTATGCTGAATTATTTCGATAAACGATATATTATGTAGATGGTACTAGCAAAGGCACGAACTCAGCCAGCATGGAGATTTTAAGAATTATACTTTTGTTCGGGTCTGAAAAGATAACGACGATTGTCAGGAAGTACTGGATGTTGCTCATTAGCCAGTGCGGCGCATCTGCTGATGTAACTGTTCACAAATATGGCATTCGGTACTCCCTGTTTTTATTTAACAATATCATTGGATATGACCTGCATCACTAATGCTTTTACTGCAAGAAGCCCTCGAGGAAAATTAAAATGAGCAATGTAATTCAAAGCTATGCAGTATGTACCAACGAGTGCTAGTATACTAACACCGCGTTGCGGTAGAGCAGCTTAACACAGGTGCTCCAATCGGAGGCATGGTTTTTTCGGAGTCCTTCAATACTTTTACTGGTCATGAAGCTTCGCCGTAACACTATGGGGGAGCTTTGTGCGCTGCAAGCGGCGGCCGCGGCTCGGCGCTGCGTCCAGCCTGTTGGCATCGGGTAGACGAGAGCGAAGGCGGCTGACGGTGTCAGTGCAAAATATCTTGGCAAGTCAGCGCGCAGTTTTCACTTTATGTCCTGTACTGTGCCTAGTGTGTCGTGCTAAGGATCGGAAAGAATGCAGCGCACCTGCTGCGTACCCTGGATTCGATCAGGATACAATGGATATGACGAAAAGGTGTCGGTGCTCTGGCTGCCTAGAGACAGCGAACGGCGGGAAATGTGGAAGTGCGCCATAGGGAACCAGCGCTGGAGTTTCCGCGGTGTGGGCAGCGCCGCCCTGGCGGTCAAAGCGCGCATACTCCAGCCGCTCCCGCGGACGAGAGTGGCGACTGGTTGAGGGCGATGCGGGCGCGTATCGCCGAAACAAAACTAAATGATGCTGGCGGTACTGTTGCGCATTCAAGTGCCACAACACGTGGAAATGAGGGAGGGCGTATCCTTCTATGATTTTCCGTCTAAAACATAAGAATAGGAACGGATATGGCGTTGCATCCCAACAGTCAGGCGAGCACAGTATGTTCTGCTCTTGCTCTCCTGTTTAGTGGCGTCGGGCTGGTTTCTAAACAGAATTGCGCGTGTATGCTAGATTTATTCGACAGTGAGGGTCAACAGTGGAAGCCGGGGCCAACGAGCAGAATTTAATCGGTGTTTTGTCGTAAATAAAACGTGCATATTATGCAGCATGCGGCATATGTAATAATGTTTTCATCCGACCACCACCAAGCTCCTTCTGATGCCACCGCGTACAGTGAATATGATACGATGGGCAGGTAGTTTACATTATTTCCAAACAGTTAAGCAGAAGGAAAGCTGTCTCTCTACGAGATGCGTACGGGGGCACGTTCGCCGAAGCCGCTGAACTGTTTTGAGAAATACGCACGTGATGGATGCCTCCGTTGAACTTTACTTGTGCTACAGACAGAGTTGTTGTCACGAACAACGCAGTAGACTACTCTAATCGTAGCTTTCTGGAGTCAGCCGATGCGGTAAAGCTTCTTTGTGCATTGGCTGCGGCGGCGAAGTGACATCGCAATTTATGCCTCGCTAGAAAAGGGTCAAATGTCTTGGATTTTACTCGCCGTTTAATTCGCCTAACGTACTGTGTTAGTTTTTTCGCTTGCCTGTGTTTGCTGAGGATAAAGGTGTTTGATCAACATCGACAATTGCTGGCGTTTTACGTGCCAAACAAGGTATGATTATGAGGCACGCCGTAGTGTGGGAATCAGGATTAATTTTGACCGCTTGGGAGATTCTTTAATGTGCATATAAATCGCAGTACGCGGGTGTTCTTTGTATTTCAACCCCATCGAAATGCGACCACCGTGGCCGGGAATCTATCCCGCGCCCACGAGCATAACAGCGCGACACCATACATGCTATGCTTGCACGGTGGTTTGCTTGATCAACGTCCGCGTGCATACATACCGCGGGCTGGGCATACATACCACGGTAGAAAAACGTTGACGCAGCTACCCCTTGCCTCTTACTTTGTTTTTTACTGCAATAGTGGGCAGCTGGTATCGCCGCAGCACGTACTTATCAATGGAGGCTTGTGAGCCTGCACTAGCTTGACACAAATCCCGGGACTCAACCAGAAAATGGTGACGACGGAGTCGCCACCACGGCACAGCACTGCGTCTCTTCGACGCCGTGTGCACAGACGTAGTCTGCTTTGCGGGCTTCTCTCCGTTTTCCAGTGCTTTCCTGAGAAAGTAGCCTTCAGACAAAGTTATTTTTTTCTAAACCATAGAGCAGTATTAGCAATGGCTGCTCGAGCTGTTCGCGCATAATGAAGCACGGGAACAGCGCACGCGCTTGCGCTCAGCGCGGTACAGTGCGGCCGGTCGTCTGAGCGCGAGCGGCATGGCCTCCGAGATTGGCCGGCGGCGCGGAGGCCATGCGAGCGGCTGAGTTATACCGCGACTCCCCGCCAGGCGCCCTTTTTCGGCGCGCCACCTATCCAGCGCTGGTCTCCCATAACACGACGAGAAACCGGTGGTCTCACATTTGACTCCCCGCATGTGCGCGTCTGCGAAAAGCACTTCGATGACTGTGACATTGTTCGCGTGCACCAATGGCTAGTCGGAGGTGGTGTTGTGACGTCGCAGCGGGATGTTCCGTAACTTTTGCCGGACGCTGTGCCGATGATTTTCGACGTTCATTGAAGCCATGTCATGTGATGACGTCATCATCTGATGCCACGTTACATGACGTCATGATGACATCACAAATCTTGGCGATCTGTGACGTCATATGGTGACGTCATCACGTGATGATGATTTTTTGCATTACTCGTGTTGACGCCGCCGACGCGGGACGCCACTGGTGCCGATAGTCAATTTTCGCGTTTGACAAGGCATCCAAAGCTCCCGCCTTAAAAACAGTAAAGAAGCACTGCGAAAACTACACAGTATTACATGACTGACCGAAATTTAAACGCGGCACGGCGCCGCAGTGATAAACCAATGCAAAAGAAAACACAAAACCAGGGAAAAGGGATATAAAGTATTCCTTGGTGCTCCTAAATTGCTAAATTCAATGTACTGATTCAATAAAACTCACTGTTGCTTTGATAAATACGAGGCTACTTTAAGATATATTCGTGTACAAACACCGGGTGTATAGACTGAAAGATTTGCTTAGCGCGTTCAAGAGTTGCAGCCACTTTACTTCCGCGAGGCATTAAAATCCGCCTTACCCCTTGAAGGACTCTGGATCGTCCACATATTTCCACTAGATGCTTGGAGAAAACGGAAGAAACATGCTTTTAAAGCGGTAGTATATCGCACAGCGGAGGCAGCGTACGTTTGTTGCCGACGAATTTCGTACTCCAGTCCCTCATTCGACGCTAAATTGCACTGTATTAGAGCTTCCCCGAATGTACCTGAAGGTAATATTGCTCTGAAGATATAATCAACGTTCACGAGTACAGTTAATCACGTGTTTGAGTTTCGATGCGTGTCGTAGGACTGCAGCGGCGGCTTCGCGCCGATGCCCCCCCCCCCCCACGGGCGAGGGTGCCCCTAGCGGCTGCTTCTGTCCCCATATCAAACTTTCGCGGAAGCTTCATGACCAGTAAATGTATTGAAGGACTCTGATTTTTTTTTCCACATCGTTTGCATTAAGAATATGTGCAATACTGTCAATCCCACTCTAAAAAAAAAAACAAAACATGGCTGATCCCTCTGTCACAGGTATCGGTATAACACGAAAGTGAAAAGTGTCTTCAGAGACATAGTTGAGCGTTTGTTGTAAATTGTTTCGGCACAAGGGCGAAGGAATGAAGGCTATAGCAACAAGTTGCAATGTCACGCGAAGAACGGCAAGCAGCTCGAAACTCACAGCGCGCTGTTCGAGCAGAGAGGATGCAGGGAAGGAACTTACACAGTATCAGCGCGAACTACCAACTGTCACAGCTCGACAGTTAAAGCGCGCCGCTCAAAGAAAAAGGAGGACGCACGAAACGAACACACAAATATACACAGGATGATCGCGAACTATCACAGTTGTAACTGATTTGTGTGGGAGCAGCGCGCTCCTTTCGCAAAAGCAGCCGCTGCAAGAGCGAAGTGACCTTCGTGTTCTCTCCAACTTCAACGCAATCTTGCGGTCAGAGCTCAAATCGTACTGACCGTCCCCCTCCCCCATCACGAGATAAGCGCGCGCGCACGAGCGACCACGCGCTGTGAAGGCGCGCGCGCATCGCACTGCGCAAGACGACGACCGATAACAAAAAGACGCTGAAGTGCCACCGATCTCCGAGTATCGCCTACGGTAAATAGTGTATATAAATAGCTCGCCGTTAGTATGCCGAAGAACGTACAGTCTGTGGCCGAGTCGGTTCGTGCCGCGCTCTGCGGAGCGAGGGGATCGGAGGTTCGACTCCCGGCAACGGAACTTTTTCTGCTAGCTTTTTTCTTTGCCATCTGTTAGTGTATATTTCACAGCGTCATATCCGTGACGGAAATACGCCAGTGGAGCCGTGGTGGACCCCGGCATAAAATATTTTCGTGTTAATAGAAGTAGAATTTAAAGAAAAAAGACATCCCCCTTTTCGCTACACTTTTATTCAATGCAGACGTAACATTCGTTCTTGCGTCCCTTGTGTGTTTGTGTGTCGTGTTTGTCTTAAAACGCGGGCGAAATACATTAAAGGGGTCATGAATCACTTTTCCAAGTAATGATTCAGTGACCTCAGTATCGGAGTTTACTGCCTCCCGAATCGATTGCCGCAAAAATTTCTCGAATCCGTCAGGAATGAGCGGAGTTACGGGGTTTGGGCGCATGCTCTCAGCGCTTTCTCTCTTTTCTCGTGCCGACGAGCGCACTGGAAGCTACACGAGGAGGGATGGCACGGGGGAAAGAAGTTACGTCAGCACGCGTCATGAAACGCGATCGCTCTCCCGCTGTGATTCGCGTACGCGAGCGTGGCTCCCGTGTACTGAGGAGTGCGGCGTCGGCAAGTGGCGGCACCTCGTGGCAAGAAGCGCATCTGATCCGAACGGCGCTCTCGATTTACGTCGGCTATCGGCCAGTGAGGATGCTATGTCTTTTGCGATGCGGCGATGCAGATCGCGACGTCAATCGGCAGACGCCCCGCCCACCGACGAGAGTGAAAACCGGCCTCTGTTTGAAAAGAGAGCGCCTGAGAAAACAGCAACTTCGCGTTCCGCTTGCAGCCTTTACGCGGCGCGCACGACTTCAATATTTGGCTGAGCAGTTCATAGCTATGTCAGCTTTCCGCAGGATGTGTTTTTTCAACAAGCCCAAGGGGTGCTTCATGACCCCTTTAAGCATACTCCTCAATGTCCCACAAGCAGTGCTTAAGTCGTACGGTAAATTTACCTTCATGTTCACAAGGCATGAGCAGAGGATGTGAGCGCCGACGCAGCCATCCAAAAATTTGGAAAACAGGTCTAGCTTCAACGCATCATAAGTAAATGTACCCCAAGGCTTCATTTCGAGAGAACACGGCTCATTAATTAGTTGCGCACTGGCACCGTTTTATTGCAGCGAATGTTGGTGCGAGATTGTTTCGCCTGCAGTTATTGAGCAGGCTTCTCAGTTCATTGAGAATGGTCTCGCACGAAAAATGTGATGCAACCAAGCAATTGTCACTGCTTTGCAAGATTCCAGAGCTTACAATAAGATTACAAATGAGCGACAGAGGTGAACAGATAACATGGGCGACTGCTCTAAGTGGCACTGCCTTTATTTCGTTTACACCGCAGGCACTGCTATTTTTGTAATTTTTTTAGCAAGCCAAATATTTCTTGCGCTGTAGTAGGCGACATAAGAATTGCTGAGTCTGAACTGCTGATGTAAGATGTACAGCTAATACTATTGGTCGTTGATGACATGCAAACACTTGCCTTTAAAAAATGCTCATTAAATTTGTTTGCCAGCGAACTACCTGAATATAGTACGCCCTCAATTAATATTTCCGATATTGCTTCTTTCTCGTTCTTGTTCCGTAATTCATTTACGCATTTCCACAGTTTCCTGGGATTGTTAGAAATGCTAGCAAACCTAGTCTCGTAATAAAAGTTACGTGCGAGTTTAATATCAGATGTTAATTTGTTTCTCATTTTTTGTACTCAGCTAACTGATCAAGGTTCTTTGTTTGTATAAATGATGCAAATAGTTTATCACGTGTTTTTATTCTCTTCAGTAAAGAGGCATCAATCCACAGTTTTCTAGATTTTTTGTGCTTTTTACGTTTTTCTAGGGAAAATGCAGTATAATAAAGTTCTCTGAATGTTTTAATAAATCAATCAGGATCAACGGTAGGGTCGTATATCTGCATTATAGACTTCCAATTAGTTCTTTCAACCAAATGCCTAAAATAATCAATCTTTTCTGCCGATATCTTCCTAAGCAGAATAGGTGGGAGTTCTTTGCGTTGGTTGCGTTGGGCCATGTAGGGCGTAAAAAAGAGAAAGAACTGCAAATGATCACTTATGTCTGATGTTGGCACTCCAGCATCAGATTGATCACACCTAGACAAGGTGTGTATAGGGTCTCGGGTCGCCCCTGTGCTTAGCGATCTATTTTTATCTAAAGTGTGTAGGTAGTACTGCTTCTCGTATTTTCCACTTTGTGGACGACTACCTGATATTTGCAGCTGAAGGCGGGCTTGAAGAAAGAGCTTTTCAAGCTAAGCAAGTGTTTAGCGAATCGGGCCTAGGCCTCAGTTTTACGACTGAGCTTCCTAGTAACAACGAGTTGCAGTTCCTAGACATTGGGCTTCGTTTTGTTTCATCCCATACATGCTGGCTATATCGACCTCGGTCTCAGAAAAGTCCGCTAAATTTCTCATTTCGGCATTCAAAGTTAGTTAAGAATGGAATTGCTCTATCTTGCATTGATGCTGCGGTGCGGAAGTCTTACGCGCATGCAGTGATGGAAAGTGTGCAAATGCAGTTGAGCAGGCTAACTAAATCTGGTTATCCATTATCTATGATTGCAGCAACCTGCGAAAAACTAATTAAGAAGTTTAAAATGAACGGCACCCAGTCACCCCAAAATCGCGCCATCGAGGGTGGGGGCTTTGCGATTATCCCGTATCAGCATAAGATAGCTCATAACTTGAAGAATGTAGCTCAACGCTACGGTGTGAACGTTGTGTTTTCGGCGCCTCAGAAAATGTCGCGATTGTGTGCCAGGGTAATAAATGCCATTGATAAAACACCTAATTACAGCCCATTTGTTTGCAGCATTGAACATAGGTCCAGGTTTGTCCCATGCGCCTGCGCAGTAGTTTATGAATTTCCTTTTTCTTGTGGGCAGGTGTACGTGGGACAAACGGGGAGGTGTATAAATATTCGGCTGAAAGAGCATCTTAGGAATTGTTTTACAGATGGCTATTCGCACGTGTCCAAACACTGTAGGGAGTGTAAAGTAGGCAGCAACGAGTTGTGCCAATCGTTTGTCAATAAAACCAAGATTTTGTGTCGTCACAAGGACCGGTGCACACGCGAGATGTTCGACGCTTTCAAGATTAACATTACACGGGGGCGTATAAGTGAACCTTCCGTATCTCTTGCCGATTGTGAGCTGAAATATGTAGGTGCCACTTTGTGACGTAGACATATCTGTGTCCAATGGTCTTATTTCATCAAGTGTTAACTGTGTATATATGTCATCCTTCAAACATTAAACGTTGAGTTGTGAGTCTGCGCGAGTCCTGTTTTCCTCGTCTTTGTCTTTGTGTTTTTAGCCCAGTTTTAGTCGTCATAATGAATCTTAACCAACTAGCCCGACTTGGTGCTCTACTTCATTAATGAATGAGTATTCTGGAATAACTCCATAATTGAAGTGGCTTTTAAGGTATATTGCAACGCCACCTCCTCTTTTGTTAGATAGCGACACTGATATGCAGTTGTATCCTGAAAAGTTTACAACAGGGCAGTCACTGGAGAATAAAGTTTCGGTGAATGCTAACACGTCGAATTGATGATCTAAGGTGTCTAAAAAAAGGTTAACAGAATCATGCTTGTTTCTTACGCTTCGGGCGTTAAGGTGAAGCAAAGAAATTTGTCTGGTGCAGTACTTCTTATTTTCGCACTATTAGCTGTATCGGACATAACGCAAGGAGGTGTTGTTTTCAACCAGACAATGCTACTACTTTTATTTATAATAGGCTTGTTATCTCAAATGGGACACAGGCGAATACACAACTACTGCGCAGAGCAAACTAGCGATTAATTTACGGAGCGACATTCTAGTAGATGACCACCCAGTCATGTGTAGCGGGCTCGCACAGAATGTTGCATTGAGCTGGTAGTTTCATCGACGACACCAAGATATTGAATGGACCCATGTCATGTACGAAGCGCTCTGTAGGCTGATTCGAAAACTCGTAAGCTACCGTATGCATTACTGACAGATTGCGCGAATCAGTGCGAACGATTGTTAGGCTGGCAGCAGCGGACGCCGGCGGTGCCCTCTAGTTTGCTCGGCCAAAAGTTGCCAGCAACCTATTGAGTGAATTTGCGATAGAGCTCGCTGGAGGCTTTGTCTTGTGGTGCCCTCATTCTTGGGGTTGCGGAATCAATACCGGTGATCTCTGCCGTGCGCTTGTCTTGGAGGACAAAGCGACAAAGGACTTTCGGGAAGTGATGGCCCCGCTGAAGTGACCGGTCGCGTGTGTTACTGAAAATTAATCAGACTCAAACAGTACAAATGAGATACCCCCAGAGACTGCGCAGGGCTGGAGCTTTACTTCTGCTTTCAGTGTTCTGTTAAAATGTTTATTATTGGGCACTGTCAAAGCTCTTTTTGCTGCTTCTTCTATGGCTCCTACTATAAGTTTGATTATGTTTGTATCAGTGAATTTTAGTGACATTTCGTAATCCCGTAATCAATGCAACCGACGTCTATGTCGCCCTGTATTCTCGACAAAACACGTCTTTCATCAGATCCGGGTAGCAAAAAACGCTAGGACCTGACAGAGAACACACGGCAACGTGATGCATCGTGTAGGAGAAATTTCGTCGCATTGAGAGTTGGGCAAGAGTTCGTGCCATTTCACGCCGTGTGCCTGTGAAAACCTACCATACCATTGCCGGTGACAACCCATAGGTTGTGACCACCAACGCTAAAGTCAGCATTTTACGGGGGCGTATCGGCTGCCTTTGCCAGTTCACGTGTTATTTCTTCATTTCGTGAACCGCAGAGTTTGAGAAAACGTTGGAGGTGATGTGCCCGGGGAGGTGTTGAGGCTGTCACCTAGGCTACGGCGAAGAACTCTTGCGACGCTTCACACGTATAAGAAGAAAACGCGTTTAATTTACATATTTAGAAGAGCATTAAAATGAAAGCGTACAGATGCGCCTTTACATCACAAGCGCCAGGAGCACACTCGAGACAAGAGAGCCAGGGAAGCCCAAGGAGCCCTAGCGCACCCCCGACACGCTCCTTTTATATCGGTCCGTGCACGCGCTTCTCGTAAGCGTTCTTCTTGGACGCGGACCGCGTATCTAGGATAAGTATGTGGATC